>NC_081224.1:1348336-1664169 GCF_902713425.1 Acipenser ruthenus | reverse complement strand
TTATCCACTCCGTGATTTTGTTCTGGGAATTTTTATTCTGCATGCATGTTTTTAATGGATGTATTATAACATTGTGAAGCGAAGAATCAGTTCAAACCATTTAGAGCAATGGGGAGTTACAGATTGTGGATTTTCCTGGGGATTCTGTCACTTTCTCGTGGCTGCAAAGGTAAACGTCACTTCTTAAAGATCTTTAAATCGTAGGATTAATACTGCTGTGCAATACATGTCAGGCGATCGTGCAACTTTTTTTTATAAATGGCCAATTGCTTGTAAAATATCATATTCATAATTGTGTGAGGTGCAAAATCTGCATAGAAAGATTGCTTGCAGCCCATCGCTTTTAGGTATACAGCAGCAAAAACGAGTTTGCACATAAGGAGGCATGCTTGTTTTCACGTTTGAGAAACGTGATTTTTTTCCCCGTTTGCTATCAAGCTGTAGCTATAACAAAATCTCCCCTTCCACCCCTTCTCTCTCTCATACTAATTGAACTGCAGCGTACCTAAAACCCAGCGCCTGTGTATCACGCACTTCTAAATACAACTTTGTAAAACATTTACAACTTATTTTTCTTTTTAATGTTTTTATTGTACAACAGTTTTTTTTTATTGTAGTCGGCCGTACTTTAGCACTGTTTTTTGTTTGGGTGCAAGGTCGTACGGTCCAGGTATTCCTGACATTTCTTTCCCATCTCAACGGGATACAGAAATTGTTCATATATATATATATATAATATATATATATATATATATATATATATATATATATATATATATATATATATATATATATATATATATATCCTGAGGCAGTAGTAAATTGAGATTTCGTCAAAGCGCTACAATGTATTGTGTGCATATATATATATATATATATATATATATATATATATATATATATATATATATATATATATATATATATATAATCCCCTTTTATTCACATCCACTTAATCTGCGATTTTCGACTGTCGCTTCCCCCTACAACTTGTGTTAGATGCATGTGCGAGTCTTTCCGGATGGTTTGGAATGGAATTTGTCTAGCCCTAAGGGGGGTCGGTACTAATGCTATGTTGCGGGCTAAGCATTATACATAATAACAGTTTTTAAATAACTGTCTCATAATGTTAGAGTCTAGTCAGAAATACGTGTCTGTGTGAGCTGCCGTTAAATCGTCATTATTTCTGTACAACATAACTCAATAACTGAAATGAAGTGCAGTTTTTGGTGCAGTGGACACCACTGCTTTACTAACGCACCCGTATATTATTCCTCAATGGAAAAACAGAGCAAACACGAAACTGAAAGAGTCGCTGAAAAAGTCCATTCACTTGCTAATTCAATCACGGCGAGTTTGCAGTTTTTTTTCCACAATTGTTTGAATAGAAACAGCAGATCTCCAACGCTATCTCCTTCTCGCCCAGTATACAAACATAACTGTTTCCTTGTTTGTACAGTGTACGATTAATATAATGTAGCGCATCCCAGAGACGGCCTTTCAAAGGAAACTGCCTTTTCACAAGAACTGGCCCTGCTTAGCAAATTGACTCAATACTAGATTTGGAATAACGTTCCTTTGCAAAAAAAAAAAAAACGGGATACTTTTATACAGAAAGGGAAAGAAAAAAAGCAGTTTAAAAAGAAGGCTGTGATTTTCTGACCGTTTACTGTTGGTCTTTTACTTAAAGAGTCCTATACCAAATGCTACACACTTCCTGTATACTTAAACCCAACCCATGACGTTTTATCACTGGCTTTATGTTTTAATTTTTGTTTATAAATGACATTTTTTTTTTACCATGTCCTTTTCTCTTTGCAGGTTTCAAATGCCAGGATAATTATAAACCCTGTGAAAACGGGGGTACGTGCGTTGAGAATCAATCAAGATGCGTGTAAGTGTTTTTTTTTTTTTTTTCCTGTTTACAACTAAAACGCTATTAATAATTGCATTGTTTACACAGTAATAACGTGCGGCCTATGCGGTTCCTAAAATCAGAATTTGACTTTGGTGTTTACGTCACAATGGTGCCCGGAGGCGACTTCTTCCCGCCAGATCTGCGATCTCTACTCATGACTTGATTCAACGATAATGGACTGAATAGAGCTGTTGCACAGGGACTGGGTGGATGGGACGTGGGAAAGAATCTCAGTCCTCAAACAAGAGCCTTAGCCACCGCATCAGCATATTGACTGTTGTGTCAATTAATGACTAGCGGAGGTGTGTGTTGGAGAAAGGAGTGAACGCCACTTCAATGAAGGCAATGTTGTTGTTGTCATGCTTTTGGTCACACATTTACCATAGATTACCCTGGTTTGCCATGTTAAGTAATCTGGTTTACCATACCTCTTGGGAAACTTGTATAAGGGTCTTACAATTTCCTCAACATGTTTCCTCGCTATTTTAGCTCGGTTGTAAATAGACAAGGCCGTCATGGCCGAAGTGAAGCTCTGCACACCTGATTACTGTTATCTCGTAGTGTTTGCTATTATGTATTTTGTGGATGTCTTACTTGTAAGTGGAGCAGGCAGTGTTCCAGACCCCAGTTGGTGCAGATTTACAATTCAGATAGAGCTATCTCACCCTGATGTGACCCTGTGTGTGCACCTCCACCCAGTTCACAAAGCAGTCACTGTAATATGATAACGGCTTAATTCCTTTACTTTACCTTACTTAAAACACACCTATAATAGCCCTTTAATTGCTGTTTAAGGGAGAGATGTTCCTGTTAGGTAAAGTAGCAGGGGTTGGTTTCAAGCTGGAGCAGTAATTCAAAACTAATGCTAAATTCAGAACTAATACAAGAACTTAGGGGTGCAAATACATGCTGTGTGAATGCAAACAGGAAATGCGCATGTACTGTCCCTGTTGGCTAGACCCTGGAGAATGTAATAAACTGATCAGTGGCAGTGCGAATGGTTAAGGTCGTGGTATTGTCCCGCGGATAAGCACTGTATACGTTTTGTGATGAAGTTGCGGTTCATATAGGATTTATAAAAGTTTGTTCGAAACGTTCTTCCACAGACAGTAGCACCGCCCCCACCACGATCGATTATTATTATTATTATTTATTATTATTTATTTCTTAGCAGACGCCCTTATCCAGGGCGACTTACAATTGTTACAAGATATCACATTATTTTTACATACAATTACCCATTTATACAGTTGGGTTTTTACTGGAGCAATCTAGGTAAAGTACCTTGCTCAAGGGTATAGCAGCAGTGTCCCCCACCTGGGATCGAACCCACGACCCTCCGGTCAAGAGTCCAGAGCCCTCACCACTACTCCACACTGCTGATTATAGTGTGTGGTACTTTCCTTAACATTGCCGAAACCATTCTGCACTGTGCTTGGCTATATTACGTGTTTCCACACACAAGCTCGCATGCACGCACACACACAGAGAGCTGATGTGCTTTTCCTTGAAGCACTGCCCCCTTCGCTATGCTTTGACCACAGTAGCCTTATTTTTGTATCCCTGTGCGTTTTATAATGGATGGGGCAAGGCTCACAAGAGCTGCTACCTTGAGGCACCTGAGTCCTTCTCCTCGGATTTCAATAGACTCAGTGATGGGGCGTGTTGTGTTCTTTCATGGGTGGAACAGTGAAGGTTTTGTCTGTCAGTGTGAGTGAGCGAGTGAGTCAGGTGTATTGGAGATAGCTGATCTTCTGGAATTCAAGCATAACAGGTGGATCAAGTATTGCCTGCAGCGACACACGCACGCACACACACACACCTGAGACACACAGGTGACCAGTTCTTTCACCCTCCCTCCCCCCTCCCCATTGTTAGGTAAAGGGAGGTTGGTTCGACAGTCATGAAACAGGGTCCGGATTCATTTTGTATTTTGCAGCGTTTGTGTCAAAGCGCCTCAATGCCATGCTTACGAAAAAGATGGCATGGCACTTATAGAAGGTTAACACAGTATTTTTGCAGTTTTCCCATGCTTTTTCCATGGTTATGCTATGCATTTACCATGGTTTGCCGTGTATTTTAATAGGCTTTACCATACCTCTCTGGGCTTTACCATGCTCACTTTGTTATGCCTTTACTATGGGGAAACGTTTATAAGGGGTAACTTATCTCTGCACGTTTTAGAATTTTCCAGGTACTGCTTTACCCGTTTACTTAGCTGCAGAGTTAGAGATTCATATCCTGTATTATTTGAGCACTCTGCTTTATCACAAACTTCAAAGTCGTGTAGGGCCTGGTAGTGCACTGAGTTTACAGACAAGTCTTTTCGCTATTGGTTCGAATCTGGCTATGGTCACAATTGAAGTGAGCTTAGAGCTCTCCTGTGTGGACAGCATTTGAATCCAGGGGTTCCCAAACTTTTTTTATTTTATTGGAGGTTCGCTCCGAAACGCAGAGAAAAAGTAGCCCGACCGGTCTGAAAAGGAGCCAAATGAAATGGCAGGGCACAGGAAAGCAGTGGTTGCATTTCAAAAGGTTTTCATTCAGCTGGGGTAACGTTTCTGTAATTACACACCTGTGTTTGGAAAGGGGACGGAGAACGTCAAACAGACTTCATAATCAGGCCAGTGCCCATTCAAAGGGACAGATCACTGCTTTGATTTAGTGGTTAATGATTTGGGCAGGGCAGCTGGCATTGGCTGGCTTCTCCTGAGGTCCAGTAATTATTCATTACTGGACCTCACTGGAAGGTGTGTACGTGCTCCCTCCATTCTGTGGGCTTCTGTATTTGCCTTAGCACCCACAATCCCTGGAATCAGAATAGCCTTTCTGATGGAAAAATAAGTGCTATTAAAACTGTTGACGTGGACAGTGAGGAAGGTCTTACTGTATTGTCATGTCAATTTACAGGTAAACTGTTGGAATGAACTGTTGCATTCTGCTCTTCTCTGTAACGCAGTACCAATGTATTTTTATAAGTGTTCGGTGTGCTGCCTCTAATCAAGCTGAGAATGTACTTCTCGCGCGTTCTCTGCTGTGTCAGGGGGTCTGTCACACAAAGAGTGCAAGAGAACGCGCGCTCTCAACTTGATTAGAAGCATCCACCCTTAGAAACACGTTACATGAAGTCATTCAATCTAAATAAAAAAAAAACAGACTGACGACCTGATATTAACGTGTTTAATCTGTTTTTTATAAAACCTGCTGTGCTTTAAACGTTCAGAATGCTTTGCCATTGACATTCTGAGTGTGAGATCCACACTCTCAGCGACATTATAAGTGTAGCTGCTACATAATGGGTTCAAAGTGGGGACGTGACTTATACATTATAGATGATAAATATGTTTTTTTGAAAACGGAGTGCAGAAGCTAGGACCTTAATGACCTGGATTGTAACAAGTGTAAGGAACAAGAAAAGGCAGTTCAGCCCCTCCTAGCATATTGATAGCCCCAGGACAGCTCTTCATACTGCAGTTTAAAGCACATGAAAGAGGCTTGGTGGTCCAGTGGTTAAAGAAAAGGACTCGATATCAGGAGGCTCCGAGCTCAGCCACTGACTCACTGTGTGTGACCCTGAGCAAGTCACTGAACCTCCCTGTGCTCCGTCCTTCGGATGAGACGTAAAACAAACAAGGTCCTATTGGAAGTGACTCTGCAGCAGCAGCAGTTGTTGATGCACAGTCTCTGTAGGTCGCTTTGGATAAAAGCGTCTGAAAAATGACTAATTAATAATAATGATAAATATGGATCTAAAAGCTTAGCCTCAGTAAACTAAACCCAGCTCCACTAAGCCAGTCGGCTCTTGAGCTGTGGCTGGGGTACTTGTTTGTGGGGGGGGGGGGGGGGGGGGAGCATGGATATGAAAGCATTGAAAGAGAAGGTTTAAAAAAATTCGTTTGGGGCAGGTTGGGGACGTTTTAGAGGCAGGTGACGAAATACAAAAAAAAAAAAAAAAAAAAAAAAAATCACATTCTAGCACAAGGAAAGCAAGCACCCAGCTGCCCTAGTGCTTTACTTTATCAAGTTTTTCGAACGCCTTTGTTGCTGGCTTAAGATTGCAGTTTATTGTCTAAAATTAAGAGCTGATTATGCTTTTATGTTACATGGGATTAAGGTAAGTGATAAGCCTTGCCAGTTTATGCACAAATAACCTTTTGCCCTGTTTGAAAAAGGGGGGCACACCTGATAAGCGCACATGCAAACAGTTCCTCGTTATTGTCCAGTCTTTGAGTGTTGCTCAGAAGGATTTAGAGTACATTTTGGGAAGCTGAACGAAAGCAAAGCAGGCAGGTTCGTTTTTCTGAGCAGAGCACGCTGTGGCGTTGCTGTTAGTGATGGTATTTCTGTAACGGGCCATTTGCACCATTTGCAAAGCGTCACCAATTTGTGACATTTTTGTCGTCTCAGGTTACACCCAGATAAGCGCAGAGTACACAACAGTCAAAAGATGATAGATACCGGCAGGGCTGCTTCTCAAATTGCATCCCATAAGCCAATTTTCTGGTTTGTTTTTGTTTTATTAAAGTTTGCTACAGCTGATTATTTGTCTTGCAAAATTATCTTGATAAGCTAGGTGATGCTTTCGAAAAAAAACTTATTTCTACGTCACGTTTCAATTAACCGTAACCCCAGATCACCCCCCAATAATTAATGTAGCCCCGCTTTGTTCTGTTGTTTGAACAGGTGTAGTGTTATAAAGTGGTACGTCGTCACAATGTGGTACGTGTACCAAAACTTGACCTGTGTAATGTTAGAAAGTGGTACTCTGTGAGATTTTGGTACAGGTGCAATCAATTGTGATGTGATGTGTTTTCCTATTGTCAAACAGAGGTACATTTACCATTAAATATATATTATTTTTTGCAAACCATTAATTATACATTATTTTGCAAACTTAAACTGGAAATTTATCTAAAAAGAAAAAAACAATTCACGACGAACAAGACAAAATGAGAAGTTCACCGCAAAGTTGCAGAAATAAAAAAATGTACAAGACGTGACGTATTTCATAGGATGAATATTCACATTCTGTTTTCTTGATGGTGGAAAAATATGGTAAATTCAATTTTAAAAAGATGATAAAGACCGAAAACAGCATAACATACCGGATTTGAACGGGCACGTCCGTGCTTTCTAAGCGGAAGTTCTTTAAAAGTTGTTTAGGCATGCGCGAGCATGCGCAGCACGCTGGGTACCACTTTTTTATCTGCGTACCAGAAAATAACGACACCGGTTTGATGCACTTCTCCTTTTCAGCTGGCAGCCTTCTCTTCAATCCTTAATTGCGCTGTAAAACCGTGTTTACATTACATGTCACAGACACTAGGGGTACAGGTTTTCTCACAGCCATTTCAGCTGCACGTGTCTCAGAACACAAACACTGACATGAGGGCTCACATCCTCCTAAACATAACAAGCTTGTGTGTTACACTAACCGCGGCTCTGCACGTTGTCAGCTTAGTCTTTACAAAGTGTCAAGCTTAAAAGCAAAACCTCTCGGAAGCGAGAAGAGCGTTTACTTTGCACGCTTTAACTGGGCAGAGAACTTCAATTGCTCTCTTCACACCGAGTCTAGCTTTTATCTTATTTTTATTTTGTTTCTTATGGATGGTGATGCCAGCTTTAACCCCATTAAGTACCAAATACAAAATCACAAAGCAAGTTGTGTTTATTTAAGCAATGTGGTGCGTTACCTTTAGACTTAACAAAATTAGAGTACGTTATCATTACAATGTCGTAAACGAGGCAACAGGTGGATGCCAGGTAGAAATGCTCCAACAAATAGCCGGTCCTCAACTCAGTGAGGACAATGGCACTTAATAGGATGAGCGTTTTCAAAAAGCAGTTAGGTGACCATATGGCTCTGTGTTCACTGGGACAGCTTGGGACAGTTCAGGCTTTTCAACTCTTGAAGGAAAGAATGGTACCCGAGACAGGTCAAACGTACCAGAATGCATTGGGTTGCGAGTTGAAAAGCGAATACTTTTAAAGAGCGACATTTACATTTGTGTTCGTGACACCCCACCTTCTCAAGCTGTCTGCGTTTCTGTTTTCTTTTTTTTTTTTCCTGTAGAGGAATTTTAGAATTCCATTCCTGTTTTAGGAGGGTCTGCTTGTTTGTTAGCGAGCGCTGTGTGCCAGAGAGCGAGTGTAAATGTAATCTGCGTGTAAACAGCATTTGCTACTTATTCTTTCCTTGTCTCAGGAAGGCTGATGTTGTTTTGTTCCCAGCAGAAGAGACAAGAACAGAAACTTCTTTCCTAATCATATTTTGGCAAGACATATGGAACGTTAACAGGCATAACTGTTTGTATATCTAAAAATAAAAATAAAAAAACTTAGCGAGGAGACGAAGATTCTGGTATTCGCGTATTATTAAGGTTAAGGTTTTGAAGTCACAAGCTGTAAAATAGTTTTCAAACTAAATAAGCGGTTTCTCGCGTCCCCTGTTATGCTGTCTATATTGCACAGCAGGGTTTGACTAATGAAGTGCTAAGCTGAGCTTCCACAAGGGTGGAAATACACACACATACAAACACACACTTCTACTGAGGTTCATTCTCCATAACTTGGAGTGCCTGGTTAGTATAGAGGAAGTAAACTATTGTAAAAGCAAAGCAGTTAACATTTAGTGATAGTAAAAGGATATGAAAGCACGGCAAAGAGTAGGGAAGAATAGTTGAGTACGGTAAACTGCAAAACAGTGCATTCTTTAAATCATTAAATTAGTTAATTCTATAGGGAGATGCAAAACATTTGGCTATAGCTGTAGTTTAAATATTTCTGACTCAAGTTTGCACCCAAAATAATGTGTTGAAATGAAATAGATATTGCCAGCGTAACAAAACAAACAAACTGACTTTTGTTCTTTTAAATGAAAGCAAGAAAATACAGCAGGGATTTGATGCCTTTGCCAAGAAGCTGTTTCATTGCCCTTTATAACATTCAAAACAATTATGTCATAATTAAAATTCCACAGTGTGGGAGCAAAGTCCAAAGGGAAAAAAGACATGGGAGTTTTATGATTCGTTCATTATGTGCAGAATAATTAAAATGGAGCAACTACATGTCAAATGCTTGAGGAAAAAACACAAGCTAACCGTATAAAATATACTGCAGTCTACCCCAGTATGGTAAATGCATATGAGATTAGGTTAATTGCAAAATGCAATCTTGCAAATTCGTATACCAGTGGGCATACTATAAAAATACAAGACTATTCTTTGTTGGTCTGCAGTCGTTTCATTGTTAGTCTGCAGTCTGCTTAACTTCATAATATAATCGCGCCACAATTATTTGTAAAGGGCTATTTATTGATAGGGAAGTACAACGTTATTGGATTGGAAAGTCCAATACTAATTTTCTGCTCCCTCCCTTTGCTTCACCTTCCAGTATGCAAGACAACGAAAGGGTTAACAATCCATGTAAATGTGTTTCTTTTTCAGCACCGTACCAGAGTGTTTACTTAACAAACACACAAGACAGATCTGGGAGTTTGCCTGATCTTGCTGTGCTGTAAATACAGCCTCATTATCGTGACTATTTTAAAAGCATATTCCCATATTGCAGGTCTGACCCTGAACGCTCACTCATTTTATTACATGTTATGCTATTTATCGCTGCTCGCGTCGGGGAAACATTTGATTCCAATTACCCTCTGACTGGGAACAGCGGAAGACATACTGCAGCGAGGTCCTCAGAGCACCCATGAAAAGGAAATAGCAAGTTTACGAAAGAGATTGCTTTGGCAAAGAAAATATTTTCCCATCGTACCGAGGGATCTGTGGTCTGGGCTGGAGGTCTTGATGGGTGTTGCGATAGGGTCATCCTATCAGGTAATATTTGTCTAAAAGGATTACAAATGAGGCTTTTGCAAAGAGAACACTTTTTTAATTTTGTTCTATCAATGGAAAATATCTCTGTCTTGAAAGCGCTGGTTTTGTGTGACCTTGACTTTAATAGCCCTGTACACTGGGCTGCTTTTGTGAATAAAGTTTGCATGTTGACTTGGGTGAAACTAGAGGGCAGGGAGGCAGTGTGGCTTAGTGGTTAGAGCCTACAGATTAGTGCATAGATAAGCAGTGAGGCCTAGAGACTACAGCCGAAAGATTGTCAGGTAAGTAGAGTGGCTTAGTGGTTAGAGCCGAAGGACTGGTACATAGGTATGCAGTGTGGCTTAGTGGTTATAACTAAAAGACGTCTGCACAGGTAAGCAGTGTGGCCTAGTGGCTAGAGCCAAAGGATTGTGAGGCAAGCAGAGTGGCTTAGTGGTTAGAGCCGGGAGACTGGTTCATAGGTAAGCAGTGTGGCTTAGTGGTTAGAGCCGAGGGACTGGTACATAGGTAAGCAGTGTGGCTTAGTGGTTAGAGGGGAGAGACTCACATAATTGCTCCTCTTGTATCTGTTGATACCACTTCCCCAGAGCGACAGTATTAACCAGTTCAAAGCTATTCTCCGCAGAGACCCAGCTTGTGTCCAAACTTCACCATTGAGTCCTGGCAACGCCGGCACTGCTAGCAGCCTGGAATCCCCTATGTGGTTCAGCGGTGTGGGCTGCTAATGTCAGGTTTTTACTATGTTGTGTCGTTTAAGATCAGAGCGTCGGGTGTTGCAGGAAAAGCAGCATATTTGCCAGAATCAGAATGTGAAGGCGTTGGTGGTTTTGTGGGGAGACTGTGCTGTGGTCAGGGCCAGAAAGGGTACTGGTTTGGATTCCTCTATAACGGTCCCAAATAAGAATCAATACTTTGTTGTCGAATGGTTTTAATTAAGCTCTCAGACATAGAGCTTTATTGGTATTATTATCATTATTATTTTTTAAACTGCACCACATTTCTTATGACTGAGTCATAGACCACCCAAGTATGATCAGCACTAAAGTTAAAGCCTCTGTTCTCAGGGTTTGCTGAAGTCACACTGGCTTTGGTGCAATTTCAGAGCCCCCCCCTCCCCCCCCCGACAACCTGCATTCAAACCAGCGTGGGCTGTCTGTCCCAGATGTCTTGTCTTCTTTAACCTGTGTTGCAACTTAAAGCCAGGGTTAAATACCATCGCTCCATCCATTCATTCAATCTTTTTTTTTTTCTTTAACAGTGCCAATAGGATCTGTAAATGTCACGAAGCAGACATAGGATTAAAGTCTCAAATGAAAGACAACACAATGTCCACCTCCCCATAGCATGCTGATGTATTGTCTGAGCTCAGACCTGAAGGGTACTGGAGGGGAGAGAGAAAAGAGACGAAATGCACCCACCGCCACCCCCCTTACACTACCCTACAGTACAGCGCAGCACTGACCTACCTTTGGGTGTGTTTTCCCACCTCATTCACATACTAATCAAGACGACCATGTTAAAAACTTCGAGTTTAAAAACGGAAGCCTTTTCCTAGCGTTATCGTTTTTCCTAAATGCTTGGGTGTTTTTTTTTTTTCCGTCAAAATATGTGTAGTAGTAACTCGACGGTACTCGCACACTTAATTTATACCTGCTTTCCTTTGCTGTCTTCCACAACAAAACCCTTATGGTCACGGACGCATTCTTCTGCGGTTTCTGTGTGTAGCCATTTTTTTTACATTTTGCCACAATTTGCAATTCTGTTTTAAATCCTCCACATCTTAACTGTAATACAGCTTTAAATCCCGCGAACAAGCCTCCACCCTGATTGTAATCTCGTTTTAAATCTCGCAAGCGGAGTCTCCAATAGAAATGTAGGAATGTGCTGTCACTCAGTAGTTGGGGCGGGTTTAAAAGTATTCAGAACGAATCAGTGATAGATACAAGTTAGAAAGGAGGGACATTTTTTTGTATTTTTGGGAAATAGGGGTGTTTATTGTTAAATTTGTATTGTCTATACACTGCTTTCATTTTTTTGTATCGGGAGTGTTTTATCATGTTTTATTGGTTAACACAGAAAATCAGTAGCCTTAATTATAAGTAGTTCCTACCCTTGTGCCCTTAGTGCAACTATTGAACACCCAAATACAGAACCCCTGCATTGAAGATCATTTGGGGAGGTTTGGCTCAAAAAAACCCAAAGTTAAAAACAGGTTTGCCAACCCTGCCCTGCATCTGTTCATTAAAAGTTGTATTATCTGTGTTATGAAGTCATTCCCAGTTAATAGTTAGGGTGCAGTTGCTCTTTATTTCCAAATCTGGTTTTAGATCTAACTGCATTGCTTCAGAATCCTTTTGCAACAAGACAATTAGACATTCATTTCAGGAGTGTGGTTCAAATACAGTACGCAAGACTGACCCTTGTCTTCAGTTTATGATTTCCCTGAAACCAATATATGCCATTGGGCAACAGGTTTTTTATCTTCTGAACAATAAGTAACCATCCGTGGACCTTTGAATGCTATTACCTAATTTTAGACAATAAAATATGAAAAACAAGAAAAAAAAAGTTTTTTAGAGTTACGGAAAAACATTTTAAGTTATTATTTTTTTCTTTAATAATAATGTTTTTTTTTTTAAAAAAAAAAAGCTACAAATAAATCATGCAAAACCCTGGTTAATCTGTACCTGTGCACTTAGTGTTTTTATAGTCACTCCAAGCTAAAGATAAAAATCAAGATGAAAGAAACAACATAACATAAGGCACATATGCAAATGTTATTGAAGACCTTTACACTTTGAAGTGGAACGCCGGGCTCAATGGTAACTGGTGTCAGGCTTCCACTATTAATGTTATCAACAGCATCTAACTACCCCGCCTACCCTCTTAAAAATAAAAGCACATTACAAAAACAAGAAACAACGGCAGTACTAAAGAGATTACATTTTAACTTTAAAAATGAAGCCGCTCGGGAAAGGCTCAGCAGTGCCATTTCTTCCTCAGTATGTGTGAAACAGTGGGAGAGCCCTGTCGACTGCTCCCCACCCCCAATCCTTGCTCTTGGTTGGCATGGCGACCATGAGGCCTGTTTGTTCTGCTGTCCCTTAGGCCTGAAAATCTAGCTGAGCGCTGAGTTCACCACACACCAACCCCAGACAATGAAGTGCTGATTACTCTAGGCCTTTTATCTTGACACACAAAAAAAGAAGAAACTTGCCCTCCCCCAAAACCTTTAGTAAAGGGTGGACGAAGAATAAATCTATTACTACTAATAAATCAATAGCAAATGTATTACCAGTGTGTGTGTGTGTGTGTGTGTGTGTGTGTGTGTGTGTGTGTGTTAGGCTAAGGGTGAAGGGAGAGGAAAGTGTATTTTATTTTTTTTGTAATTTCTGTGGTGAAGTATTGAAAACAAGCCTGATACTCTCACAACAGAACCCTGCTTTCCGTGAGGCGTAGGCCCAAAACTACAGCTGCAGTGTGTGGGGGATTGCTAATCGACGTTCTGTTTCCCTGATCTAGAACAATGTGGATTCTACAGTTTGAACACTTTTAAACTAGCCATATGTAGTCTACTTTCAAGTACTGTATAATGCACTTCTTAGTATTTTGTTGGCCCTTCTGTAGTCCTTTAGACTGAAGACGCCTGGGCACAAAATCTAAAGCAATGAGGGTCCAGGTTTTTGCCACATCATCTTTCAGTTCCTGCCAGATTGTCTGATTCTCTGGGAAGCAGTATTTGGCTATCGAGACCTATCACAAATATCAACAATTGGATGGTTGATTCACCATTACTAAGAACAGGTTTATAACTTTGTGTAGACATTCTTTAGTGTACAAAAGTGCCTTATGTTGGTCACATATATATTTAAAAGAAAAGCTGATCACTGTGTTAAAGATCAATTCAGATGAGCCCACCAAGGGCGTTTAAATAAAAGCAGGTACGGGCTCTGCTGGGAGACCAGGGCAGTGTTGGTTATAGTCCCAGTTTCTCAAGGGGGATTCGAGGATGCTTAGTGGCAGGTGGGTGGTTGGGCTTGTTCTCAGTCTGGAAACTCTCCCGCAGTGAACATTCATGGGTCAGTGAGTGGGAGTGATCCACAGACTGTGAATTCAATTAGGGGTTCACTGACAGAGCGCACCTGAAACCCACATTGTTCCTAACTAAGTAACTGCAAAGCAACCCAAACCGACAGAAAGGCAGCCAAGCAAAGCTGGCTCAGAATTGAGAAATAATCGAAGTGTTAAATAAATTTGGTGACCCCCCCCCCTGCCCCCTCTTTTGGCTGTTGAATAGTCTGTTTTTTTATGTCCTATCAAAATTTCTCCAATCTTAACCTCTTAACCTCCATACTCTATTGACCTAGCTGTCTGTCAAGAACCAAGCAACAATAAAAAAAAATACCATCAGTCAGCATCTGTCATCTGCACCAAGTTCTTTTGCAGGTGAACGGTGGCTGTGCTTTAGTTACAGTGGTTTTTAATGGACTATTGAAGGGGCAGTACTGTAGAGATGGATCGCTGTAGGAAACCTGTAACTCCAGAGACATAGGCTCTGTGTCAGCAACAAATTCTGCCTTTGCAAACTAGCTGACAGTCATTAGGCTGCGTTGTGGTTTATCTCGCTGCTCAGTCCTCCTGTCAAGATAACGGATGGCCCTTGGGTGTTAATTAAAGCACCCATGGGCGTCAAAGGTAAACAGTCACACCTCAAAGGGGGAGGTCAACATTGAAGTCTTTTTGAGCAAATCTGGTATCGGGATACAATGTTAACCAGCATTTGTATAAAAAGGTGCAATAAATTATTACAAACTCAACAGCCAGACTGTGTTACATGTGTCCCGCGTCTAGTGACCGCATTATCACATTTAAAAGAGGCGTAAAACACAAGCAAAGTTTAAAGTTCAGCAGCTACACCCAAAAAGAGTGGTGCAATATTCAATCAACCTGGGTTGAGGTTTCAGATTAATCTTAAAATCCCAGAGGAAGTGGATTTCATTCCCGTGACGAGCCTACACTGCTATCTCATCTTTGAGTTTAATCTCTACAGCCCCTCAGTGCGTTACATGCCCAGTAAATGAAAACAATCAGCTTCTTTTTTTCAGCCCGTCATTCGGTGGCATGCTTGTGTGGGGAATCAAACTTCTTTATCTTTATCCTTTATCCTTGAGACGAGCACTAAAACATGAATTAATAAACTGCTGGCGTTTTGAGATAAACGCACATTTCAAACATAATTACCATATTCTCAAGAGGACGGAGAGGTCAGCGGTTTGAAAAGCTGGACGACGTTTCAGTTTTAAGACAAAGGGAGACATGCACGCTACGCTTAGGAATGTGCTCCACTTTTGTTGTCTAAAGAACAAACAACTAACTGCAAGAGTTTCCAGACTAATTCTGTTTGTTAAAGCCGTTCTGTAACGCAAGTCGAATTGACTAGAATGAAGAAATATCGCAAAAGTCTACCGGAAGCCATAGTAGTAGTACAGTAATTCATGTTAGATTTCGGAACGTCAGATTTTTCAATTTGTTTCAGTTTTTCATGAAGCTGAAAAAAAAAAAAGCGGTATGTAATTCAACATGTTAACGTAAAATTATTCAGCAGGTTTCATTCGACTTTATGAGTTCATTGTATAAGGTGATGCAAAATGTTTGGTCAGAGCTGTGCCATTTCAGCAAAGGCAGCTGTTTTGATTTGACTCCTTCAACATTTATAATTTTATTTTCATTTTTGAAAAGACATTTCAGCAGCTGTTCCAAGGACATGCATATTTTACTTACAAACCACATTTGAACCCAGGTCTCCAGAACTGAAAGCAGTACATTAATCCACTGTACTGCCTCAAACTCCAGCTTTTAGGTTTTTGAAAACTTGATGGAGGATCTCCTAACTAGCACTAAGAGAGAGTTCTGAAGTTTACAGCGTCTGAATTCTGAAGGAATTTTTTAACATGTATTTTTTTAACGTTAGGATAAGAGCGACCCCAATTTGATTTACACCGCGTGTCAAATGAATGCTACGAAGAGAGGTTCCTCGTTAATGATGACAGATGTTAACATCTGCGGCACACAGCCCGCAGCTGTCAGGCTCTGTCTTTGTGCCGCTTCTCTCCAGACTTGTTGAATGGTGAAACTGCAGTTTGATTGGTGCGACGGTTATCCAAAATTTGTTGCACGGGTATTCTGTCAAAAGGCTTTGTTTTCGGAGTGGAAAAGTCCCAGAACGACCCTGAGCTACAATCATAACCGAATCCACGAAAGAAAAGGGAGTTGCTTTATAATCAAGGCAATCATGCCAGTACTTCTTTGTACAGCTTTAGACTTTCGGAGGCCTTTGCAGCATGGCAATAGTTTTAAAGAATTTGTCTGAAGCTGGCTGAGAATCATCACCGTTGGAGGTAAATAGCTGTCAACTCCACAAAACTTTTCAGAGCAATTAAAGGTTTAATGTGTGTGAGGGGGTTTCCTTAATAGCTTAGAGAAAGAAACTATCTAATTAGTCTCTGAACTTTTGAGGCATGGACTTCATGCTTGGTTAAAATACTCCACTCCATTAATACTTGTCTTTGCCGTATGTTTTTCTTCGTCGATGGCTACCATGCTGTACCGCTTTCCCTGTCATATCGATTTACTTCACTTTACTGCGTTTCGCAGTGCTGGGTTACAGCTTGTAAAGCACTAGGGTGATATTATAATGAGGTCCGAAGGGGTGCTGCATTCCGTCAAGGAACGTTTAAAACAAATATCTATTTTGCTACTGCCTGCCAGCTGCCTGTCCTTAATTGGTATCAACCCATCAGTTATTCAGCTTATTGGCTTGGGGGAGGCGGTCATCAATGCCCATATGGGCTATCTCTCTTTGTTTTAATCCCAGGTCACACTGAAGAAGGCAGAAGCTAGGACGTATTGTTCAGTTTTTAGCTTTCCTTTAACCCTGCCTATTATCATGAAGACCCCTGTGGTTGCAGCGTTCTATCCAGGCTGACCTCTGACCTCTGCAAAAACCGGAGGGGGATCCGCCGCACAAGCAAACAAACCAAACCTTAATCAAGGACTACAGTACGAAACAATGTATTGTATTTGCCGTCTCCGGGTGCATGCAGATTAAAACATCTTCTTCACATTACGGTTTTAAATACCAATTGACACTTGATATTACACGCTTTACGGCATCAAAAACCCAAAGCAGGGTTGATGAACCCCTTGCATGCATTTTAAGGTATTGTACAGAGACATGAAGGGTGCCTTGATCGAAAGAGTACAGTACAAACAATACGAAAAGCATTGCAGTCCTGCTTTTTAAAGGGTAATAAACCAGGGGATGCATGCATCACCCAGGGCTGCAGAGATTTGGAGATCAATACAGCGTTCAAACTCAGCTTTGGTTGGTTTAGTAATTATTATCCCTGCAAGATAATTCCGGGGGGTTGGGGGCACAAGGAAACGCAATGCAATTTGAGTTGTGAAACGTGGGATACAGTTATTGGCCACCTAGCGGCTATTGTTTGAAGAGGATCTGTAGTTCTGTACTGGGTTTGGAAGACAGCCATTGGAAATGCCAAGTCAAACAATGCTTGTTTGCCAGGACTCTGCTTGGACGACAGTGAGTTTAATCTCCCCATCTTGTCTAGTACTTCTTGTCTGTTTTATAGTTTGAACCCTCACCACCAGACTTATAGAATAATATTTTTTTAAAGTGTTCCATCTTTTTTTTGTAACCGACAATATACAAACAAAGTTTTGTTTTTGTTTCCAGAGACAACATTCAGGTTCTTTTGATTAAATTAAATTCCTAGTTGATTTAAATTTAATACCACTAATAAATAAAGCTATTGTGGGTGGGTGGTGGTAGGGGGGAGGGGGTTGGGGGGTGAGTCTGTCCAGTGTCGTGTAACTTGGGGGGGGGGGGGGCCTTCTAGTGTATAACTGCAATAATGTGCCCCCCCCCCCCCCATAGTGGATTAGGAGATTCCAGATTCCAGACATAGTTCATTTGCTTCTAAGTAAACCCAGCCATACCATGATAAATAGCAGGGGGGGACAGGGGTTACCATTCCTTTCTTTCATTTGATTGGTGGGGTGTCAGGCTTGCTCATTCGCCTGTGAGGAAACCATGGCGACAGGGATCTGGGCCTACAATAACATGGCTGGGAGTTTTCGGCGAGGGAGACAGGGATTACTGAAAAGATGACATGCCCGCTGGGGTGAGGGAGGGGGGTGTTGGAAGGGGGAGCCCCCCCCCCCAAACCCCCACTCCCCCCCTACCCTTCTCTCTTAACCTGGGTGACATTATCATCACATTCAGACGGGTGACCCTTGGCTTTTGACCTCTCTGTCTCTTGTTGGATGTTGAATCCAAAATGGTGGTGGGAAGGCACCATGAATATACAGGACTAATGAAGACTGCGTCCTGCACGGACAGACAGCACTGAACAACAGAGTGCAGGGGGCACTTGTGTAGTAGGCTGCCCAGCGCAGTGTAACGCACTGGGGATTCCTGCTATACATGGGTTGGGCAAACGTGTGGTTGTGTATCGATGAAGCATTCTTATACACTGCTTAGTTTACTGATCCTGATGTTTGATTTTCCGGTCATGCCTAACAGAAAACAGAAAGCCACTGCAGCAGAAAGCGGATGACAAAGAGTCTACAGTCTTCAATTGTAACCATATCAGATTCACAAATCAAAGAAGTGCAATGCACAAGAAATCATTTAGATTTCCATAAAACCCGGGTTCTTAAGAAAAGACGGAGCTGCAGAAACATTGAGGTAAAGCCAAGGCATTGGGTATGGAGATGTCTCCAATCCGGATAAGGAACTAAATGATGATTTATGCACGATTATTATTTCCATGTGGTTTATTTTTGCTGCGGCTGCTCAGTTTCATGTGTTCCGCATTAAAACCGAAAAATTTGTCTCCAGTGCAGAAAGCACTTGGCTGTTCTGCCGCCAGCATTGTCACAATCCTGTGCAGTGTTAGCTTTTAAAGTTTATAATCAACAGGAAGCAAGAAACACTGAACTTTAGCCAGTCCTTTCAAACTACCAAGTTATTGAGTAATTAAAACTGCCTGTGCAATTACTTGATGAGTCCCTGTTTATGAATTTATAACGGAAATTCATAGTCATAACATAGTCTTTGATAGGAGTACAGCTATGGCTAAATGTTTTGCATCAGGCACTTTTTTCAAGAACCATGTCTTCAACGCCGTAACCACATCTCCTATGCTTTTGTTTTAGCCGTGCTTTGGAAGGGAATTCCTCTGTTTCTATCATGCTCAGCTGTGTTACAATTCCATGCTATACTGCACCCAGACAACTTGTGCTGAGCTCCCAGACTTCACCCATGAAGACGTACCCGTGAATCAGATCTGACAGTGCTAGTGACTTCCAGACAGACGTTTAGAGCTCCAGCCTGGCAAAACTGTTTTTTCACAGCTTAGCTCTTATGCAGCTGTTACCAAGTGTTCAACCAAGGGCTTGGGGGGGGGGGGGGGCGGGGGCTTGTGGAGGGGGGGGGTTGGGTTGGGGCTTAATTTTGTTATTGTTGCAACTGGATACAGTTGTGACATTTAGTTAAGAGTACAAGCAAATTTCACCCCAAGTTAGATTTTTTCATTTTTTTTATTATTAAAACTTAAAATAACCTTCCTGGGAGTGTTTTCATTAGTTTTATCTTGTTGAGCTACCAACAGTTATTACATGTGGGTGTTTAACCTAACTATAACCCCATCTTGTACATTTAGCGAAACACTAGCACACAGCATAAAAAATACATTTCCCAAATAATTCATTTTGACTGCAAATTCGGATCTTCGATTTAGGAACCACCCGGAATCATTTTGACGCTGTAAAGCTAAAGGGAGCGTAGTGCAAGCGCCCAAGTTTTTGTGTTTTTTCTTTTTTTAATTTGTGCTGTTACTGCCTCAGTCTAATAAGTAAAGAACGTGGTTGTGTGTCTGGAGCTAAGTGAGGAGATACAGCTGTGGTATAGTGGGAATGTTTTAAGAGCAGGTTTTAGATAGGGGGAGGGGGGGGGCTGACAGTGTGGGAAAATCCTCTTACCCCCCCCCACCCCTGAAACCCGATCGCCACACTTTGATAAGAACAAGCTGCCAGGATCAGTGGTAGTGTGCGTATGTTTCAGATCCAAGGAGGGACTGTCTCCTTCCTCTGTCCTGGAGTCCCAGAGACTACGGTGCAGGGGCCAGTAACTTTGCTGTCTTTCTGAACGCTGCCACAATCTGATACAATCGCGTGGGGAGGGTTCTGGAGATTTACAGCCTATTATTTGACACTCCACATCCGTTATCTAAAACCTACAGCGTTTAAATCAACACTGACTCCATAAACTAGCCGTTCGAAAGGGACACTTGTCTGCTGTTAAATTGGCTTGGTTCCTGATATAGAAGCTTAATACAGCCAAGGACGCTTTTTCCACTTTATGGTGTTATGACTTGCCTTTAATAAGGGAATGTATATAAGGTTTGACTCAGAAGAAGTAAAGCACAGTGAAATCAATGTAAATCACTAAGGCAAGCGTGGTAAATCAGTGTAGCAAAGCCCAAAGAAAACCACGGTAAAAGCACGGGTGTGAAAAAATTGGATAACTGCACATTTACAGTGTAGGTACATTGAACTGGGGATCTGGCTTCTTCTCCATGCAGGTGTCGATCGAACTTCATCGGAGAACTCTGCCAGTTTCAGGACCCGTGCCACAGGTCCCCCTGTCTGAACGGAGCGCGTTGCAAAAGCTCAGTGGTGGACGGAGCCGTGCAATACACGTGTACATGCCAGCGTGGATACAGAGGTAATTCAAGTACACATAATATACCTGTTTGACTAAATGTACTTTCTATTAGTATTATTATTTATTATAATTTAGCAGACGCTTTTATCCAAAGCGACTTAAAGAGATTAGGGGGTGAACTATGCATCACAACTGCGGCTCCTTGAGTCACTTACACTAGGACCTTGGTTTTACGTCTCATCTGAAGGATGGAGCACAAGGAGATTAAGTGACTTGCTCAGGATCACACAAAGTGAGAGAGCTGGGATTGAACCGGGAACCTCCTGGTAACAAGTCCCTTTTTTTAACCACCAAGCCAAAATAAGTAAAAAAATAAAAAGTATTTATTCCTGTTTAACTAAATATGTATTCCGTGGCATAAACCGAGCAACAAAGTCTTCCATATCTTGCTCACTATGTCCCACATCCCGCACTCTCCTCTTCCCCAGGGCAAGACTGCTCCCTGGTTGACGCCTGTGCCACCAACCCCTGCGCCAACGGTGCCCGCTGCTCCAACTGGAACAACCGCTACAACTGCTCCTGCGCGCCCGGCTTCCAGGGCAAGAACTGCCGCAACGACGTGGATGAGTGCAAGACCTCCAGCGTGTGTCTGAATGGGGGCACCTGCCTCAACACCCCGGGGTCCTTCCGGTGCCAGTGCCAGCCGGGCTTCTCGGGACGGGGGTGCGAGATCGCCTCCATGCCGTGCGCTCCCTCGCAGTGTCTGAACGGGGGCACCTGCCGCCAAACCGGAGACCTGACTTACCAGTGCGCCTGCCTGCCAGGTAACAAGCCATTTCTTCAGTGCAGTTGTAATATCTGTTTTTACCGTGTTATTTCTTGATTTTAGCTTTGATCTTAAAGAGTAAGTAGCGGGGTTATGAAAAATATAGCGTTCCGCGTCCCCACGTGTTGCTACAACTGCTTAAATAACGCGCCTGTCATTTTTAACAGCCTGTTTCAAAGCTCTTTTCAAAATTATTTTTGTTTCTACTTTAAATTAAAATGTGTCGTATTTCATCTGATGTATTTTCTTATGTCTGTATATATTCGTTTATGTAGTCATGTTATTTTATAATAAAGCACTCTGGGATGCCTTTATTGATGTGAAGTGCGCTGTATATAAAAAATAAAATTCCTTTGTCATTCGGGGACGACAGGGATGTTTTAATGATCTAAACGAAGAGAACTCTAATAACCACAGAGGCAATCTAATGACCCGCTAACCAACTCTACTCTACACACAATAAAAATACAGAGAATTGAGGTACTCAGAAAATCAGCCATTGACATCCGACACTCAGCAGACCATTCCACAGACCCAATTATCTCATCAACATGTTTTACCAATTAGCCACAGGTTTAAATAAATATTTATATTGAAACAAGAAACTGGGCTGCATAACTTTTTAACCCATGAAGTGCCGTTGTCCTTAGTTGAGGACAGGCTACTTTGTCATTTTTTTGGAGCGTCTTTTTAAGTTTTAACTTTTCTCTTTCACTTTATTGTTCTGACATCTCATTTTGTCAACCGCCAAAGTCTAAATATAATGTATCAAATGACATAAATACAGCTTTGTGTTCTGATTTTTTTGAGAGAAAAATGTATCTGGTACATAATGGGTTAATATGTGCGTGAAAATTCTCTACGAACAGTCATGCTAAAGTAATGCTCCAGTACATTTAAACTCGTGATCTCCAGGGAAAAAAAAAAAAATCCCATTCAGCCATGATCTGCTTATTTTCAGTGCAGTCCAGGGCAGCTCATAGAACGTTATTATGCATCTGTGTTTGGTAGAGCCCCCCTTTCCTGTCTGTTTAAAAGACACCAGATGCTGGTTTTGAAACGGTAAGCATTTATTTTATTGGATATCCGTCATCTCCCTCAGGTCCTAACAGGAAACATCACTCAGGCTGGAAGGAAGCAATTGGTAGCGTGCAGGTTATTAACAAGCAAAGGCGCTGAAAAGGATCACTTTGCTGCGTTCTCACACTCAAAACAGACACTCACAGACACCGCAGCTTTTTTATTTTAAGACGAGAGAGAGAGAGAGAGAGAGAGAAAACGTTTCGCTTGCTTCCAAAAGAAAATCTCAACAACTCACTACAGTATTATTTATTGATTTGACTTTTACTGAACTTCTTTCATGAAAGTAAAACAGAAAAACGTCTGCTGCATATCAAGTTAAGATAATCCAGCTGCTACTGTGAGTCAGTTCAAGAAGGTACAGAGAAGGGCAACTAGGCTGATCCCAGGACTTAATGACAGGAGCGAGGAGGACAGGTTAAAATAATTAAATCTCTTCAGCCTAGAGAAAAAGAAGAGAAAGAGGGGACTTGATCGAAGTCTTTAAAATCATAAATGATCTAGAGGAGGTTAATCCAAGACACTACTTCAGATTTAGCATAAATGGAAGCTGAGTAGAGTTTAGATCAGAAGGTAGGAATCACTGTTTTACACAGAGAGTTGTAAATGCATGGAATGGTGATGTATCTAAAACACTGGGAACATTTAAAAAAAGATTCAGTGCTTTTAAATTAGCTCCCCCAGTAGGAGAGAAATGGTGCGCTAACAAGGGACGAGCCTCGACAGTCAAACATGTGCAGTGGGCTCTTACTAGTTCAATCCCCAGCCATCCTTTAATCCGAATCACGCAATAATAATGAAATGCAGGCTGACAACAGCCGTAGCAACCAAACTTCAATATCTAAAATGAATAACCATTTACGACAATCTCTGTATTTATGTTATTATTATAAATAAAATGTCAAGTCATTACTGATTTTTTTTTTAAAAATTATTATTATTATTCAACGTAAGACATTAAAACAAGCCATTTTTAGACTGGTATGGGATTCCGATCAGCACTCCGAACAAACCACAAATATGAACAGGGTCTGCTCCCCACACGAGTCTACTGCATTTAAGATTGCCAATACAGCTGCACCACAGCGATATACAATGCATTCATCCTGTGTTGCGTCATCTGGATATGAACGCCACCTGTTTCTAACTGTGAGATGGTCCCTTGGGGAGATCATTACAAACTGGTTTGACTTCCAATTTTCCCTGATCGGCTCCCAGTGAACCCTTAAAGGTCATTTTCAGCAATGGCATTACAAAAGCCGTTATGGTGCCATGCCGTCAATGATTGCAGATGAAGTGAAGCATGTGTGTCTCTCCTTTTCTTCAGGGTTCGAAGGTCACAACTGTGAGAGAAACATTGACGACTGTCCGGGACACAAGTGCATGAACGGAGGGACATGTGTGGATGGAGTGAACACTTACAACTGCCAGTGCGCACCTGAGTGGACAGGTATGAGAGATATACCTGCATATACACTATATACAGCTGTGGACAAAAGTTTTGCATCCCCCTATAGAATGAACTCATTTTGCTCCATAAAGTCGAATGAAACCTGCTGAATAATGTTACGGTAACACGTTGAATTGCATACCGCTTTGTAGTTTTCCATACACTTGGAAAAACTGACAGAAATTGAAAAATGTAACATTCAGAAATCCTGTACCACTGTTATGGCTTCCGGTAGACATCTGCGATATCATTTGGCAGTTTCTTTGACTACATGATGTTAAATAAAAGATCTCAATTATTTTCATATAGTTTATTTCCTGAAATTCTGGGTGATGCAAAACTTTTGGCCATAGCTGTATATACATGTGGCAAATGAAAACAATAGGATTTTAGGAGGCTAGTGGTGCAGTGAGGTTCACTATCCTTTCATGACTAGGTTCAAATCCATTTGGTGACCTCATTGGAACCCCTAATGGATGTTGATCCATGTCTCAAACTCACCGCTCGGTTTAGCTCAGTGAATGAGCTTGAGGTGTGCTTGCTTAGCTGTGATGGAACACTCAACAGTGTTCTAAAACAGAAGCGTTAATTCCGTTTCACAGTTCCAATTCCACTAACCTTTCCCTTGCAGGCCAGTTCTGCACCGAAGACGTCAACGAGTGCCACCTGCAGCCCAACGCGTGTCACAACGGGGGCACCTGCTTCAACACCATCGGCCGGCACACCTGCGTCTGCGTGAACGGCTGGACCGGGGAGGACTGCAGCGAGAACATCGATGACTGCGCCACGGCCGTGTGCTTCAATGGGGCCACCTGCCACGACCGCGTGGCCTCCTTCTTCTGCGAGTGTCCGGTTGGGAAAACAGGTGCGTCTCTTTCTCTTTCTCTCCCTCTCTTCTTCTCTTCCTCCGGGCGTTTCTCCTGGACCTGACAGAGTAATTGCTGAGTTATCCAATAATACAGCAGAACCTGTCATATCTCATTTAATTGGTTCCCAGGGTCTATCGGACATGTGAAAATCTCAGAGGGAGTCGTTATGCTACATTGTAGTTGTTTTATTAACAAGGCATTATGAATGAACAATGTCAGGTACATCACTGTGTCTAAAACACCAAAATATGCACGTGTTCTATGCAGAGAAAAACCCATCTTAGCGTGCTTTCTCTGCCAGTCTATGCCAAAGACAGTTTTTTTTGTTTGCACCGTGTGTGTTGTTAACAACAAAAAAGTGCGGCCACAAACAAACTGGCTTTTGAGGTCGGCGAAAAAAATCTTGCTTCAGCTTTTTAACGGTACAGTAATTATAGTAATCCCTTGCTTTCTTGTTTTCTTTGAGCGGTTCGTCGGGTTAATAGAGTATGTCATATCTTACAGGCTCTGCTGCACTGTGATGGTCTATTCAGTATCGCATTTCTGTTTCATTTCCTGCTCTGTCTGTCTGTCTGTCTGTCTGCAGGTCTGCTCTGCCACTTGGAGGACGCCTGCGTCAGTAACCCCTGCAACGAGGGCGCGGTGTGCGACACCAACCCCCTCAACGGCCGTGCCATCTGCACCTGCCCCCCTGGCTTCACCGGGGGAGCCTGCAACCAGGACGTGGACGAGTGCTCCATCGGTAAGCTGAGTCACGTCAGAAAGAAACGGCTCCTCTTTGTGTTGACCCTGTTAATATCACAATGAGCGGCGACATGTTTTAGAAGCAGCGTCATCATGTGATTTATTTGATCATTTGGAACCCAGGGATGAGAGATAGGCCTGATCATATATACACCCTGAATTAATTCATTCACACAACAAGTGATAAGCGGACTTGAATGAACATTATTTTAGGTGGTCTGTGGCCTCCCCCTACCCCCTACCCCCTACCCCCTACCCCCCACCCCAGAAACAACTGCTTTGATTGACTCTCTAAACTGTCTTTTGATTTTTCCCCACTGGGGTTGCCTGAGCTGTGCTTGTTTTGGGTTTCAGGGGCGAACCCGTGCGAACACTTTGGGAAGTGTGTGAACACCGAGGGCTCATTTCAGTGCCAGTGTGGGAAGGGGTACATGGGACCCCGCTGCGAGATCGACATCAACGAGTGCCTGTCCATGCCCTGCCAGAACGATGCCACCTGTCTCGATCGCATCGGGGAATTCACCTGTATCTGCATGCCAGGTTAGTGCCACCTTCTTTTATTATTATTATTATTATTATTATTATTATTTAGTCATTTAGCAGACACTTTTATGCAAAGCGACTTTCAGAGACTAGGGGGTGAATTATGCATCAACAACTACTGCTGCAGAGTCACTTAAAATAGGACCTTGTTTGTTTTACGTCTCATCCGAAAGACGGAGCACAAGGAGGTTAAGTGACTTGCTCAGGGTCACACCCAGGGAGTCAGTGGCTGAACCAGGATTTGAACTGGGAACCTCCTGATATCAAGTCCTTCTTCACATTATCCATCACGCGACACCACCACGCAGCGCATTGCAGAACGCAAAATGCATCCTATAGAAACCTGGGGTTGCAAAAGGATGTTATCATTATTATTTTAGAAAGGCTTTTTAAAACCTGCAAATGCTGCTCAGGCAGTGGTAATCTATCTCATACTCATAGGAAAAGCAGTAAACATTGGTAACGTACAGGAGCTGAATGCTCTGAGGAGACTGGAGAGATCATCAGGTAACGGATGGGGATTTTTAATTGGACCTTTTTTAAAAATAAATCCTACGAGGTATATGCAGACAAGGTTAACGCAAGTTACTGTTTCAAACATTTAAAGAGTACAATTTCAGAAAGGAAGGTTGGGAAGCACTTCTGTGTTTTATGCTGGGGGTAACCGGTGCACAGCGCAGAATATTTTAGCAGGTGATGGCTTAGAAATGAAGCCGCAGTGAAACGTCGGGTTTTGTCACTCCGTGAACAATCCGACACTGTCGCTGGGTAACAACCTCTCCTCTCTCTTGTGTTCTTGTGTGACTGTGGTTGGTTGCCGCTGGGCCCCTGGGCCCCTCTCTGGGCTTGGGGTAAGGGCTTCCCCCTTGACTACACAAGCCTGAGAGGGGCGGCGCTGAGACAGCAGGGCCGTGTGTCGAATACTAATGTGCCTCTGAGTGGTGGGAATAGACCCCGACACAAAGAGACCACTCTCGCCGCTGTGCATCATCTTACCCCATATCGAGAGGGAGAAATATTCCCATCGTTAATTTGAGCTTTTCCTGACCTAATTCTGCAGGAGCCTGTGTACCAGGAAAAAAAGAAAGAAAGAAAGAAAGAAAGAAAGAAAGAAAGAAAGAAGTCACCACAAAACTTTCTCTTCCACCTGTTGCTTATAAAATAACGAACTAACGTGAAGCATCGCTGTGCGAATATGTGTGATCTATTTAATAGACAGGCTGTTTTGAAAAATAAATAACAGTATTAATAATACATTTCCATTAAAGCTGTATATATATACATCTCTCTCTCTCTCTCTCTCTCTCTCTCACATATATATACATACATACACACACTGTATGAATAAAATACATTTTAAAGCGACAAAACAAATATATTATAAAACGTATCGAAACTTAACAGAATATAACAATGCCATATACTGTAAACTTAACACAATGGACATCAACTAGAGGTAGGAGCAGTTACATTAAAAATACTTATGTTACTTTCGAGGCGGGGGTGAAAAATGGGGTAAGCTTTGCGCTTGCTGAAAAATCGTGCCCGTCAAGTAAACTCGAGACTTTGTTAAAAGCCCATTTATTTTCAAAAAAAAAAAAAAAAAGCTTTTCAAGCACCCTTAGGAAACTTGTGGCTAATACCCTCACTCTCTCTTTCAGGAACGCATTTCAGTTTTGCAATGTAAATGGTCCCCTTTCGCCCCTTTGTTGCTCCATTGAGAACCAAGAGGGGAATACTGTATATGAGCTTCAGCTCTTTCTCTCTGTGAGAGATGGGGGATGGGGGGATGGGGGCTGGTGAACAAAGCCCCCTCTAGTCCTGTAGCTCTCAGACACCCCCCCCCCTCCTCTCCTCTTTCCCTCTTCAGAAAAAAACCTCTTTACATCTTTCACTCTGTTTGAGTCTTGCTGTTCGGTGGACATCGTTGGCACTTGACTGACATCAGCTGCCAAAACTCAATACCCACGCTGATCAGTAGTGCTTCCCCTCGGGGTTTATAAAGAAGATGCCTGCATGAGCTGGGTCTTCTTGCTTAATTTGTATCACAGGGAAGCTGTAAGCACTTGCAGTTCTGCCCATTGAGCCAATACCTTCTCTGTGTGTGTATTATTATTTATTTCTTAGCAGACGCCCTTATCCAGGACGACTTACAATTGTTACAAGATATCACATTATTTATTTTTTTTACATACAATTACCCATTTATACAGTTGGGGTTTTTTACTGGAGCAATCTAGGTAAAGTACCTTGCTCAAGGGTACAGCAGCAGTGTCCCCCACCTGGGATTGAACCCACGACCCTCTGGTCAAGAGTCCAGAGCCCTAACCACTACTCCACACTGCTATATTTATATGCACATGATGTGTCTGTCTTTTGGTCTGTTTGCCTGGCTGAGCAACACTCAGGACACAGGTGATTGTTAGGTTAGGTGTTATTTACGAAAAGAAAGAAAGAAAGAAAGAAAGAAAGTCCAAAGAGTGAATGCAGTGCTGGTTTATTTTTTTGGCAAACTTACAGCTCTGGCCAAACGTTTTGCATCACCCAGAATTTTAAGATTGAGACATAATTAAAAAAAAAACAAAAACTATATGAACATCGTTTTGATCTATTATTTAACATCAGCACAAAAGTCGCAAAAGTCTACCGGAAGCCATAATAGTAGTACAGTATTTCGTGTTCGATTTTGGAATTTTGAATTTTTTAATGTTTTTCATTAAGCAGATGGAAAACTACAAAGCGGTATGTAATTCAATATGTTAACATAACATTATTCAGCAGGTTTCATTCGACTTCATGAAGCAAAATTAATATGATGTTATTTTTGCCCAGGTTCGTTGCTATAACTCTGATCTGATAAGCCGGTGCAGCTGTGGCCAAATAGAATTAACTAATTTTGCTCCATGAATTGAATGAAACCTGCTGAAAAATGTTACATTAACATATGGAATTACACAGCACTTTGTAGTTTCCCAAATACTTAACGAAAAACTGACAAATTAAAAAACTAAACACGAAATACTGTACTACTATTATGGCTTCCTTCCGGTAGACTTTTGCGATATCATTTAGTAGTTTCTTTGATTACATGATGTTAAATAAAATATCTAAATTATGTTCATATAGTTGTTTTTTTTTTTTAAATGATTTCTCAATCCTAAAATTGTAGGTGATGCAAAACTTTTGGCCAGAGCTGGCGTTTGGGGTTGCATTGAAGCTCCCTGTGCTTCACCCTGCATGCAGTTTTAGGTTGATTTTAATGAGCTTGTGGTTTCCACAGGGTTCATGGGAACGTACTGCGAAGTGGATATCGACGAGTGCGAGAGTAACCCGTGTGTCAACGACGGGCAGTGCAAGGATGTCGTCAATGGATTTGTCTGCACCTGTCTGCCAGGTAAGTCTAATGAAGTTATGCCACCGCCTGGCTTCGTCAATGCGTTGCAAACGCATACAGTAAAGTCAGTCTTTTTTTTTTTTAACAGTCTGCTGTTGAATTCCGTCTTTTGTATCCCTCTGAAAAATGGTGTGACATTTTAGCTGTCTTCATCTTCACACGACAAACGCAAACCTCTCCGGCTTTCTAGAAGCGGTTGTCAAAAGTGCAAATGAAATTTTTGCTTCTCGTACCATTACCTCTTTATTTCATGAGCCCTAGATGTACAAATCCTAAATGAATAAAATAAAATAAATAAAATTAGCAGACTAAAAGATTCTGAAGAGGAGAGGGGGAGGGAGAGGGAGAGGGAGAGGGAGAGGGAGGGAGAGGGAGAGGGAGAGAGAGAGAGAGAGAGAGAGAGAGAGAGAGAGAGAGAGAGAGAGAGAGAGAGAGAGAGAGAGAGAGAGGTTTCCAGCTGGGGTCGGGGTGGGGTCAGGGTGCAGTGTACCTCTTTAAGCTCTTTGAAGACGTTCTCCAGTGGAGCTCGATTGACAGACAGGGCCGGGCCTGGGTAACTCATGGCTGGGACAATGAGGCCTTTGTCCCCAGACAGCGATCCGGCCCCGACAGGCAGGCAGAAGAAGCAGCAAGAACAGTCCTTTAATGAGAGTCAGCCCCGATTCTTTCTAGATCCAATTTACATCTGGGGCAGACACCACTAACCCACAAACCAACCGCCTGCCCTCCCCCTTCTCTGCCCATCTCACAATACACGGAATACAGCTATTGAGACTGAAACAGACTTGAAGAAAGTTCAGAATAAACCATTGTCAAGCGCGCCTGTCTTATATACTGTGTCTTATCATGTAGGAATAATGTGTTGACAAATAATACTGTCAGTGCAATTGGATTTTTTTTTTTGTTTGTTTTTTTGACATTACTATTTGCGTCTTCCAATGAGAGGGTTCAGATATTTCCATTTTACTATTATGAAGTGCTTATTTTACCTTCTGTTACCATGTGCTTATATTATAGGACATTACTAGAAAGCTGTGCAAGGCTAACTGAAATTAGGAAACTATAGATTATATTCACTGTCCCCAAATGCAAGTTTTACACCATGTGTCTAAAAAATAAACGCAGACATCGATGTTAAAAAGCTTAATTTTTTTTAAGAGCTCCTAGTTCTGTAACATTGACAGTTTTATAATAATAATATTACTACTACTAATAATAATACTAATAATTGTTGCACAGGTTTTACAGGCTCAATGTGTCAGATTGACATCGACGAATGTGCCAGCACACCGTGTCAGAACGGTGCCAAGTGTTTCGACAGACCCAACGGGTATGAATGCCACTGTGCTGAAGGTGAGTTATTGGTCCTGTTTTAAAGTTACCGTCATTATAAAATACACCGAGAATTTTAGGATTGAGACATAATAAAAAAATAAAATAACAAAAACTTAATTTAGATATTTTATTTAACATCATGCAATCAACGAAAATACTACAAAAAGATATTGCAAGTGTCTACCAGAAGCCGTAACAGTAGTATTTCATGTTAGATTTCGAAATGTCACATTTTTCAATTTTTCGTTAAGTACGTGGAAAACTACAATGTTATGCAATATGCTAACGTAACATTATTCAGCAGGTTTCGTTCGACTTTGTGAAGCAAAATGAGTTCGTTCTATAGGGGGATTCAAAACTTTTGGCCACAGCTGTAGGTTCTGTAAAGTCACACTTTTTATGGTGAATTTCAGTTTGCTTAATTGGTTTGACGAATTAGTTAGTCCGTGTCTTATAATTAAGTTCAAATTTATAACACTTGTTAAACACACCACAGTTCTCTGTATATGTAATACATCTCTGATGTCAGTAGCATTGCATGAGAAGTAGCAGCATTGTTTAGCTAGTCTGGTAGGTAGCGTGCAGTGGGTGCATTTTAATTGACAGCCTTTATTGTTCTTCATGTTGCTTGGGTCAAGGTTTCGGGCGAGGGGAAGGTAGGGGAGAGGGGTGTGTGTGTGTGTGTGTGTGTGTGTGTTGGGGGGGAGTTAAGGAGATGGTGGTTGGATTCTAATGTGGTCTTCTGAATTGGCTGCACTTGTATAAGAGATGAGCTTTAAGAAAACGTCAGGGATTTTTTTTTTTTTTTTTTTAGAGGGGTCTGTTCCTAGCTGCTCTCTATTCAACAGATAAAGCTGCATTGTTTGCCAAAGTCTACTTAGTATTCAGAGTGCCTTAACACAGGCACTGAGGAAGCCTATTGGATATGATGGGCATTGTGTTCACGGAATATTTAAGGGGAACAAGAGCAGGTTTGTGAGTTTTTAAGCGAGACCCCCTTGGTGGCGATTAGGGGGAAAGGCTGAATGAGAGAACTCGTTTGACAGGACGTCTCTCACAAACAGGAAATTAATAGCGCTGTTGTTTTGTGAAAGAAAGAAAATAAAACACAAAATGAATTCTGGAAGGGGATTTGTGTTAGTTTGCGTTTTAATTCAAATTTAGGATACTTGTGAAAGCAAAACAAATTGTAATTGTTTTGCAGGCAACAAAAGAAAGCAGATTGCCTATTGTTTATGAGTAACTGCCTCATTTTTTTAAGTTATAAAACCCCAGTCAGTTTTTTTTTAGTCAACTTTAAAATGTTTTAATACCACTATTTATTAATTATGTCCACATTTAAGTTTAGCGTAAAAACGTAGTAATTAACACAATACAAAGCACGACTGTAGAGTATGTACAGTTATGACTCACAGTTTTGCATCTCTTAGAATTTTAGGATTGAGACATATTAAAAAAAATATTGAACATGTTTTAGATCTTTTATTTAACATCACGTAATCAATGAAACTACAAAATGACATCACAAAAGTCTACCGGAAGCCATAACAGTAGTACAGTATTTGATGTTAGATTTGTCACATTGTTCAGCTTCATGAATATCAGACTTTATTTAAAACATTCTTTAAAATAACTCTTGAGATTTGTTTTTGCTTCAGCGTTTACCAGAACTCTGCTAAGAAGCCGATTTGCTTCAGCCAAACAATCAAAATAAAGTAAATAAATAACTTCACTTATCGCTCTTGCATTTTGAAGGCCAGAGAAACCTCAGTATGTAAATAAAGTGGACCTTTATCAAAAAATGATTAACAGTATTCCAACTCGGCTACACCCTGAACAGGCCAGCGTCAGGGAGCGCAAACACTGAGTGTTTGAGTTCTTCCGAAGCTTCTTCGGCTTGAAATATCTCAAAATCGCAAAGCTAAATACCAACGTGCAATTATAAGAAACCGAAAAAGCAACCAGCTGAAACGTTTGTGTGCATGCCTTCGTTTTTTCTTCCTGCAGCATTTCTTGCTTGCTTGTTTGCTTGCTTGTTTGATTGATTTGAACTCTGCCTCTCCAGGTTTTGAGGGCACTGTTTGCGAGAGGAACAGTAATAACTGTGATCCGGACCCGTGCCACCACGGCTCCTGCGTGGACGGCATCGCCAGCTTCACGTGTGTCTGCGAGTCAGGCTACACGGGCTACCGCTGCGAGAACCAGGTGAACGAGTGTCACAGCAACCCCTGCCAGAACGGGGGCAAGTGCATGGACCTGGTCAACAAGTACCTCTGCCACTGTCATCCCGGGACGTCGGGTAAGACGCACGCACACGTTACCAGCTGTCTTGGGAAATACTTGCAGCCCTATAGATTCAGATTTTTACAGAAAAGTTTGCGGGTCTTACATTTAATAAGGTTTTCGAATTCTATTCTTGAACACGTTTACTGTACTGTGTTTAATTTTCTTTCTACACAGCCCAAGAAGGGCTTTTGTCCAAAACGTCCTGAAATAAACTTTTTGTGTACATCCAAAAAACTTTTCCTTTTCTTAATATATATATATATATATATATATAGGTAGGTGTGTGTTGCTATACTCACCTTTGTTGCATATCCTGGTGTTTGTAATTTCAGGCACTAACTGTGAGATTAATTATGACGACTGTGCCAGCAACCCTTGTGATTATGGCATCTGCCAAGATGGAATTAACCGCTATGACTGTATCTGCAAGCCTGGCTTCATGGGTGAATAACTGCATATTATTATTATTATTATTATTATTATTATTATTATTATTATTATTATTATTATTATTATTATTATTAATAATAATAGTTCCAGATGATGAAGTGCATTCGGCTCTGTGAACCTTTACTTTTATAACACAAGAGACAACAGTTTGGACGTTTCTTTCCTTCCGTAATGTCTCCACTCGATCCCTCTAGGCCCCCTGTGCAACGTAGAGATTGACGAGTGCAACTCGAACCCCTGTCGCAACGGTGGCACCTGCGTGGACGAGGAGAACGGCTTCCGCTGCCAGTGTCCAGAGGGCTTCCACGACCTGCTGTGCTACTCCGAGGTAGACGAGTGCAGCAGCAGCCCCTGCGTCCACGGGACCTGCCACGACGACGTTAACGGGTGAGAAAACTAGTCACAGTTTACCACAGTGACAGTGAACTGCGATGGGCTTTACAGACACACCCAGGAGTGGCCACACCGTTTACTCTGCAGCCACATCAGCGCAGCGCTGGGCACTGCAAGTACCGTGCAGTTACAGTGGGAGCCAATACAAGTGTCATCACCACCCTTAGAAAAGTCTCCCCACATTGCAACGTATAATAATAAAGCATAGGGAAGGCATGGTAAAGCATTGTGAGGTATAGTAAAGGCAAACTATGGTAAGCTACGGTAAACGCATAGTGTAACCATAGGGAATAATTTAAAAATACCATGGTTACTGCCCTATCTCCTGGCTTTCCTGTGCATTTCCATTGGGGATAAAGGATGGTTAACTGGGGGAAAAAAATAAGTGTACCTTGGTATACCATTATGGGAAGCAGTGTGGAGTAGTGGTTAGGGCTCTGGACTCTAGACCAGAGGGTCCGGGTTCAATCCCAGGTGGGGGAGACTGCTGCTGCACTCTTGAGCAAGGTACTTTACCTAGATTGCTCCAGTAAAAACCCAACTGTATAAATGGGTAATTGTATGTAAAAAATAATGTGTAAAACATAATGTAATTGTATGTAAAAATAATGTGATATCTTGTAACAATTGTAAGTCGCCCTGGATAAGGGCGTCTGCTAAAAAATTAATAATAATAATAATAATAATAATAATAATAATAATACCCTAATGAATGCATTGTATAGGAGTTCAATGTAGTGTTGAAAGCATGGGAAGCGTGGGTAAGCATCGTATAAACCCCAGGGGCACGCTCCAGATTTAACTCAGTAAACTCATTTATTATAATAATGATTGATCACTGTCGGGTTCCTCTCCTCTGCAGGTATAAGTGTGACTGTGAGCCGGGCTGGGTGGGGATGAACTGTGACCTCAACAGGAACGAGTGCCACCCGAACCCCTGTCTGCACGGAGGCACCTGCACGGACCAGGTCAACGGCTACACCTGCAAGTGTAAAGAGGGCTTCAGAGGTGGGCAGAGACTCTGTGAGCCTGGCTAGGACTGGCCTAAGAACAGACAATAAACGAACAAGCTGCGGACAAAAAGAATTGCATCCCCCCTATAGCATGAACTCATTCTGCTTCCTAAAGTCGAATGCAACCTGCTGAACAATGTCACATTAACATATTGAATTGCATACCCGCTTTTGTAGCTTTCCATACACTTAACGAAAAACAACGGAAAAATGTGATGTTTCGAAAATCTAACATGTAATACTGCTGTACTGCTATTATGGCTTCCGGTAGACTTTTGCGATATCAAAACCTTTGGCCACAGCTGTATTCCCCCAATACGTTCGCATTAACCTTTCCAATCATTCTCAATTACAGGGAATTTGTGTCAAACCAACATCAATGACTGTGCCTCGAACCCCTGCCTGAATAAAGGGACCTGCGTTGACGGCGTCGCCAGTTACACCTGTCTGTGTGACCTGCCCTATACTGGTGAGACAGTGGGTCTTGATTTGAAACCAATATCAGTTAGTTGTTGGAGAAGGCGCTTGTTTTAGTCTGCTGTCTTTGTTTATTGAGACGGCTTGTAATTGGCTTGGTTTCTTGCATTTTAAAAACATTCGATCTGTCTGTAGGTCGCGACTGCACGGACGTGCTGGCCCCCTGCTCCCCCAACCCCTGTGAGAACGGAGGGGTCTGTGAACACAGCCTAGACTACGAGAGCTTTGTGTGCACCTGTGCTCCGGGCTGGCAAGGTAAAGTCCCAGATTAAAAGCCTAGCAAGGTGTAATAGAGAATAGAGAATAGCATAGGTAAGCATTGTTAAGCACAGAGAGGTATGGGAAAGCATCTTAATAAACAAGCCAGGGTAAGCTTTGGTAAATGCATCGTATAAGCATGGGGGTAAAACTTCAGAAATACAGTGGTAAACTTTTAATGGGAAATTAGATGAGATTTTTACAAACCTGTCCAATAACTGGCAAACTAAGTAGGTTTAAAGCTTGATTGCTCACAGAAGACAGAGAAATATGTTCTGGGGGTCACACACACAAAAAAAACATGCTAAAGTTTTTTGAAGCGACAGTGGAACTTTATGAACTTGTGGCTAACTTCTCCCCTGCCAGCTGTGTCTGATCTGTCTCTTGCACCCTGGTTTTCTAGGTCAGAGGTGTAACATAGATATCAATGAGTGCGCCACGAGCCCGTGTAAGAATCGGGGTACCTGCGCCAACACCCTCGGGGGGTTCACCTGTACCTGCCGACCTGGCTTCACCGGGGTCAACTGTGAGACTGACACCAACGACTGCGCCCCTAGTGAGTCGAATGAAACCTGCTGAATAACATATTGTGTTACATACCGCTTTGTAGTTTTCTAAATACTTAACAAAAAAAACTGATTAAAACCAAATTAAAAAAATGTGACATTTGGAAATCTAACATGAAATACTGTACTACTATTATGGCTTCCGGTAGATTCTTTGCAATATCATTTTGTAGTTTCTCTGATTACATGATCAGGTCTATATATACTCAATCCTACAGCCACAGCTGTAGATTAGCTCTCTGCACTGTTACAGTGTGTGCCGTGCTTGGCTGCATTCTGACCCCTCTTGTTGCTCTCGACAGACCCGTGTCTGAATGGTGGCAGCTGCGTGGACGGAGTCAACTCCTTCAAGTGCACCTGCATGCCGGGCTTCACGGGCACCCGCTGTGGCGTGGAGATCAACGAGTGCCACAGCAACCCTTGCCGCAACGGGGGCACCTGCACAGACTACGTCAACAGCTACACCTGTACCTGCAAGCTGGGCTTCGCTGGCATACACTGTGAGCTCAACATCCCTGACTGCACTGAGAGGTAAGGAAGCAGCACGCGGTCATGGCTCGCTTTAAATACAGTGTTTGTGGCTTTGCACAAAGTTTGAAACCGTTCTGGATTTGCTGTCGGTGGTTACCTGTTTGCAGCACACGGAACTGAATGTAATGCCTCAAAAACTATACAAAGCCGCGTGTTTAGGAACAGGGCCGACCGTTTCAGTGATTAACCCCTTAAGGTAGGAATTGAGTGCTGCTTCAAACGGTTTCTTCTCAAGACAAATTTGAGAGCGACTCGAGTATCACGAGGAGGAAACTGACCATTTGGATGACTCGATCCAACCTGTCAGTACATTTGAAACCCTGTTTTTCGTGCACCTCATTACAAATATAAATGGATTTCATAGAGATAATCGTTGACACTGACGTCTGCTTCTTCGATTTCTTTACATTTTCACCCTTCCATTTGTTTTTTCAGTTCCTGTTTTAACGGAGGGACCTGCTTCGACGAGATCAACGGATACACCTGCCACTGCCGGGCCGGCTTCACGGGCTCAAACTGCCAGTTCGAGATCAACGAGTGTGACTCCCAGCCCTGCTTGAATGGGGGAGTGTGTCTGGATGGGTTAGAGTCCTACCGCTGCACCTGCCCACTAGGATTCACCGGCTCACGCTGTCAGGTAAGAACAGCCGCTCGCCTGCAGGGTTTGGGGTCAATTCCTGTTTCTCAATTCCATTTTAAAATCAATTCCAATTCCAATTCCATTTTAAAATCAATTCCAATTCCAATTCCATTTTAAAATCAATTCCAATTCCATTTTAAAATCAATTCCAATTCCAATTCCATTTCAAAATCAATTCCAATTCCATTTCAAAATCAATTCCAATTCCAATTCCATTTTAAAATCAATTCCAATTCCATTTTAAAATCAATTCCAATTCCAATTCCATTTCAAAATCAATTCCCAATTCCATTCCATTTTCCAAGTCAGTGATCAAAAGTTCAATAAGCTGTATTCTGTTAAAATGAGCCTCTCACAGTGGCAACAAATGACTTCAATTGAAGTCAGTGTTTGTTAGTCAAGTAAATTGACTTCCGATGCAAGCAGTTGAAAAATATCAATTCCAATTCATTCTAAGTGTATTTATTTATTTGTATTTATTATTAGTTTAGTACAGTGTAGATTTTTGCTGCACTGCTAAAGTGTTTGGCTGCAATTTCTTGACAAAATTACATTTTGCAATTTTTTGCACCGAAGGAAAAGCTGAATCTGACCCACAGTCGAATCTCTCTTGATCATAACAGTCAGGCAATAAAATGATACTGCCACCAGCTCTCCAGGGAACCAAGAAATACTCTTCCACCGTACTGCGTAACCCCTTAAGATACACAAGGAATGGAGCGCTTGTTGTTCAAAAGGCTTCTTCTTAAAATACATTTGAGAGTGACTATCACGTGGAGGAAACTGACAATGCGGATGATCCGACCTGTCAGTACATTTTAAACCCTGTTTCGTGCACCTCGTTGCAAAAGAAGAAAGTTATCCACATTTTTATTTGCGGGACACACATGTCCCTTGTACCTTGATGCTTATCTCAGTGTTAAAAGACAGAGTGATCGACGGGTGTTTGTTGATCTTTCAGAACATGGTTGATTGGTGCAGCAGGTCACCTTGTAAGAACGGAGGACGCTGTCGACAGAAGGACTCTGTTTACACATGCGAGTGTCCAAGCGGCTGGACGGGCCGATACTGTGACATCCCGAGCCTCTCCTGTGAGGCAGCTGCGTCCCAGAGAGGTACGACCCCCCTCAAAACTTTTAAACCAAGCCTTTTTATTTCATTTCTTAACCCTCAGCAGATCCGTCAACGCAATACGCATCACTACAGAGCTTTATGATGTTTGAGGGCAAGTAGATGTTTGGCCAGTTTTAACCCTGTAATGCCCAAGCATTTTTTAAATGAGAAAAGCTACTTTGTTTATGTAACTCGATTCTGTTTCTTGTACACAGGCGCTGGCTACATCTGTCTTGTTTAGAGTTATTTAGTGTTTTTTTTGTTGTTGTTGAGCAGGTTTGGGAATTGACCAGCTTTGCCGCTATGGGGGTCACTGTGTGAACGCAGGCAGCACGCATTACTGCCGCTGTTCGAAAGGATATACTGGCAGCTACTGCGAAAGTGAGATCAACCAGTGTGAGCAGAACCCCTGCCGCAACGGCGCCACCTGCAGGAGCTACGTGGGAGGACACATTTGTGAAGTAAGGCATGATAACTCTTAAACACTCAACAGTGCAGACTGTAAAAGTCTTTATTATTATTTTATTATTATTATTTATTTCTTAGCAGAAGCCTTTATCCAGGGCGACTTACAGTCGTAAACAAAAACACATTTCAAGAATCACAGTACAAGTATTAATACAATTAAGAGCAAGATAAAATACAATGACTTCAGTTCTAGTAAGTACAAAATAATAATCAATATCAGAGCAGATAACAGTGTCAGTGATAGTTACATCAGGACACGATTAAATGCAAAATACTACAGATTGAATAACACTAGTGGCAGGTTACAGTGCAGTACTCTGTAAAATACAGGATTAAATGCAGTAAAATAGGGAGCAGATAAGTGCAAGTAAAGCGCATTAAGGAAGAGTGATAGTGTCTTTAAAAAAAACTTAACTGTCAATACATTCACTGAGCAAGACTAGCAGTATCTTTCTATGTTTTTGAAGACACTGGTCATCTTATAGGAGGTAAACTTACAGCTGGGGTAAAACATTCACTTTTAGAATTTGTAAATCTAACTAACCCTTTGAATCATAAGTCCAATAGCTGTTAAACTAGCTGGTGAATTATTAATATATATATTTTTTTTTACAGTAGATAGGTAGATAGTCATGTTCCGAAATGTGGTACTGAGTTTAAATTGATTTATTTATTGTCTTCTTTCTCTTCAAGTGCATGTCAGGCTACTCTGGTGCCAGCTGTGAAACTGAAGTGAATGAGTGCCAGTCTCACCCTTGTCAGAACGGGGGCACCTGCATCGACCTGGTTGGACACTATATCTGTTCCTGCCCCCCCGGGACGCTGGGTTAGTAATGCAATGAATAATGAATAGGGCTGGAGTATCTACTTGCACGGCATGTTGCAGGATCTCACTTGACACCACTTGAAGAGCAAATGTGCAGATTGGAGTTCTTTGCAGGTTAAATGCAGAGCCACGGATGGAACTAAGACACCTGTTGCATGGCAGTTTAACCTATTCCAGGTTTTAATACAAGCTTGATCAGCCACAGTGTGGAGGTAACACGCCTGTGTGTGTCTTGTTAGTAAAACCAGGAATGGATCAAATCGCTATGCAATGGGAATCTGATTTCCATCCCTGTAGAGTCTTGAAGATTAATACAAGAGGTGACCAATCCCGGTCCTGGAGGGATATTCCACTCCAGGTTTAACAGGTAAAATGACACAATGAACTACTTCAGGGTCTTGGTTCAATTAAACCATTTAGAACAGAGGTTGGAACAAAGACCCGGAATGGAACTTTGGGGGCAAAAAATGTTTTTGGTTCTTATTAAGTCACCTGGACCTCATCTGTGAGACTGTTGCAACACGCAGAACCATCCACTGTCCCCGCTGGGGTGAAGGTTGAGATTTCTTTTGACGGTTTTCGTTCTTTACGCAGGAGTGCTGTGTGAGATCAACGAAGACGACTGCTCCCCCAGCTCGGGCAGCCGAGCCCCCAAGTGCATGAACAACGGGACGTGCGTGGACAAGGTCGGGGGATACAGGTGCAACTGTCCACCGGGGTTCACTGGAGAACGCTGCGAGGGGGACATCAATGAGTGCCACTCGAACCCATGCAATCCCTCCAATACCCTGGACTGCATTCAACTGCCCAACGACTACCAGTGTGTCTGCAAGCCTGGCTTTAATGGTATGAGAGGCAGAGAGCTTCACGACAATGCAACTTCTTTTCATATGTTTTATTTATTGACGTCTTTATCCAAGGCAACTTACAGGTGTTACAGGGCAGCACAGGGTTACAATGCAAGATTAATATTTAAAAAACAGTGTAGTTAACAGTAAGTGCAAATAATAATACTACAGAATACAATATGAAGTAGGGTGCAACAAGTTAGGATTACAACAATTTGTAATCCCAAATCACTTATACCGCTATGGCCAAAAGTTTTGCATCACCCAGAATTTTAGGATTGAGACATCTTTTTAACTATACGAAAATAATTTAGATATTTTGTTTAAGTATATGGAAAACTACAACGCGGTATGTTAACGTAACATTATTCAGCAGGTTTCATTTGACGTTATGAAGCGAAATGAGTTCATTCTGTAGGGTGATGAAAAACCTTTGTCCAGAGCTGTATGTAAATAACTCTCTATATTGAGACAGGATGAAAGAATAGGAATGATGATATTGTGTAGCTTTTTGTTTTTTCTAATTATTTATTAATGAATGATCTACTCTCCTGCAGGACGAAGATGCCAGAGTACCATCAACATGTGTGAGTCTCAGCCCTGTCAGAACGGAGGAAAATGTTCAGGAACAGTCAACTCCGCGCTGGGATACAGCTGCATGTGTCAGCTGGTATGTACGCTAGCTTACGCAGTTTTTTTTTTAAAACGCTTTTCGTTTTGAGGTTTTCATCTTTCTTCGTGACTTTATTTCTTAGAACTACGTGGGGCCTAACTGCGAGAGGAGCCTGCTGTCATGCCGGGAGATGTCCTGCTACAACGGAGGGACCTGCGTGAACACGCAGCTGGGCGCCCGCTGTAACTGCGCCCCAGGCTTTGCCGGGCCCGACTGCCAACTACGGGAGAACGCCAGCTGTGCTAGCCAGCCTTGCCGCAACGGGGGCACCTGTCGAAAGGACGCCACCTTCCCCTTCTTCCAGTGCCTGTGCCGTCACGGATTCAACGGCAAAAGGTGCGAGCAGAGTCTCACACGCATGCTCCTGCCCCTGCCCACGCCTGAGCCCTCCTGCCCGCTGGCGGAGTGCCGGGGCAAAGCCGACGATGGTGTCTGCGACAGGGAGTGCAACACGCATACCTGCCAGTGGGACGGGGGAGACTGCTCGCTCACTGCGCACCCCTGGAAGAAGTGCGAGGCGCAGCAGTGCTGGAAGGTGTTTAACAACAGCCTGTGTGACGAGGCGTGCAACACCCCTGAGTGTCTCTACGACAACTTCGACTGCAAGAAGAAAGAGAGGGCCTGCAGGTAAGGGTTTGCTCTCCACTCTGCGCCCCAGTTCCGGCACTCGAGGGCCGCTTGTAAAAGGAAGAACTCTTGTCTTGTCTGCGGTGCCCGCTGTGATGGCGCTCCGTTCATACAGACCACAGTTATAATGCCTGGCTGGACATGTGTTACTGCCTAGGGGGTTTGAACTGTTCAGACTTGTTACGAAAGTTCCCTTATAAAAGTCTACCGTGGTATTTGCGTGCTGTATTTTTTGCTGTTTTCCCATGGTTGTACTATGCGTTTACCAGAGCTTACCTTAGTCAGCCATGTTTAATAATATGCTTTACTGTACTTTGCAATTCTTTACAATGCCTACCGGTGCTTTACCATGCTTTCACTATGGTTTTACTGTGGTAAACTTTTATAAGAGAGGGGATGACACTTTCATTGGCCATCGCTGTAACTGTGGACAGTCCGGGGTTTCCAATGACCAGCGCTGAATTGATGTGGCTGCAAAGTAAACAGTGTGGCCCCTCCTCAGTGCTTACCTATGCTTTATTACACTGTGCTGTGCTTTTACTATGGGGAAACTTTTATAAGGTTTAGTTTCCCATGGTTGTTTTTTTTTTTTTTTTTAATATGCTTCACCATACCTCTCTGTGGTTTACAATGTTTTCCTATGCTTCACCATACCTCTCTGTGGTTTACAATGCTTCCCTATGCTTCACCATACCTCTCTGTGCTTTACAATGCTCACCTATGCTTCACCATACCTCTCTGTGGTTTACAATGCTTTCCTATGCTTCACCATAACTCTCTGTGCTTTACAATGCTTACCTATGCTTCACCATACCTCCCTATGCTTTACAATGCTCACCTATGCTTCACCATACCTCTCTATGCTTTACAATGCTTACCTATGCTTTACCATGCTTTCACTGTGCTTTATTACACTCTGCTATGCTTTTACTAAACTTTTATAAAGGTTTAACCAGTCCAGAGCAGATTTGGCACAAACCCACATTATTATTATTATTATTATTATTATTATTATTATTATTATTATTATTATTATTATTATTTATTTATTTATTTCTTAGCAGACACCCTTATCCAGGGCGACTTACAATTGTTGTTATTTTTACATACAATTACCCATTTATACAGTTTGGTTTTTACTGGAGCAATCTAGGTAAAGTACCTTGCTCAAGGGTACAGCACCACTACTCCACACTGCTACATTGACAGCATACTGAACACTGACTGCGTGAAAGGCTTCGGTGCCCTTAACACTGTTTTGGTTTCCTTCTGTTCTAGCCCGATCTACGAGCAGTACTGCATTGACCACTACGCGGACGGGAGCTGCGATCAGGGCTGTAACAGCGAGGAGTGTGGCTGGGATGGGCTGGACTGCGCGGGGGGCGTGGCCAAAAACCTGGCGGAGGGCGTGCTGATCATCACCGTGCTGCTCCCGCCCCAGGAGCTGCGCCGAACCAGCACAGACTTCCTACAGAAACTCAGCTTCATCCTCCACACCACCCTGCGCTTCCGCCAGGACGAGAACGGAGAGGACATGATCTACCCCTTCTACCGGAGCCAGTCCCGCATCCAGAAGAGGGAGCTGGAGCAGGAGATCATCGGGTGAGCCCCCCGTTCTGTCACACCCAGTCGCAGCATTTATTATCCAGGCTGTAGCCGTGGCTTTGAGGCGTTTACCCACTGGCTCACTGTGTGTGACCCTGAGCAAGTCACTTAACCTCCTTGTGCTCCGTCCTTCGGATGAGACGTCAAACTGAGGTCCTATTGTAAGTGACTCTGCAGCAGCAGTTGTCTCTGTAAGTCACTTTGGATAAATAGGTCATTAATTAATAATAAATGGTTTAACCAGTTCAGGGTATATTTCGTGTGGACCGATTTTAAACTTTCAGGTAAGAAGCTTCCTCTGATTTTTCCTTACTCGTAAAGGATTGACCGAAATTGAGTGGTCACTTGTGTAACGGGGTAACAGTTCTGAATATAGTGCTGGAAAAGTATCACAAATGAGTCTGAATGGACATGCAAACCGGTCGTCTCCAACAGTTTCTAAGACAGAATGGGCAAAGCTGACGTTTCAGTCGTTCAGGTAACTTCCTGACAACACGAACAGCATCACAGGCAACTCTGTAACACAGCTGCCTTTACCCAGCTCGCCAATGACTTTCTCCCTTCTGTTGCAGCTCCATTGTAAACCTGGAGATTGACAATCGCCTCTGTGTCACCGGCTCTGACCCATCCAAGTGCTTCCCCACTGCGGAAAATGCGGCCGATTATCTGGGAGCGTTATCTGCCGTGGAAAGACTGCGCTTTCCCTATCCCCTCAAAGAAGTCCGGGGTCAGTAATCCAGACGGTTGAGTTTTTGTTTGTCTGAAACCATTTAACCAAAAAAAGAACTGGGAATTACCCAAATAACTCAATCTAACATCTTTCTCTCTCTCTCTCTGTACAGGTGAGAGGATTGAACCACCAGTCGATCCCGAGTTGAATAAGCTCCTCCCCCTGGTGGTGGTTGCCGCGGTGATTCTCCTGGTGATTCTCATCCTGGGCGTCCTGGTTGCTAGGCGCAAGCGGGAGCACAGCACCCTGTGGTTTCCGGAAGGGTTCTTCCTGAAGAAGGAGACCAGCAGCAACAAGAACCGCAGGGAGCCGGTCGGACAGGACGCCTTAGGGATGAAGTAAGGAAATAACAGTGTCACAGAGGACCCGGCTAATACAGACTGCGAGGTGTTCCTTCTCTGCCTGATGCAAAGACGCTAGTGCGCGCTTTTGTCTCGACTCGATTTGAACTCGGCTGCTCGGGTCTCAACTAGATCAAAATCTGTGACCATATAACACCTGTACTGGCATAATTGCATTGGCTGCCTGTTAAGAGTGGGATTGATTTATAAGCCCTTGAACGGTTTGGCTCCAAGTTACAGAGCTGTGCATAACTTGCGATCTGCAGCCTCTGGACTCCTAAGTGTCACCAAAACCAGGATTTTTTTTACACTGGTATTTGCGCCTATTTAAACTTTATTTGTTTGTATGCGTTGATGTGTTTTACATAAAAGGCGCTATATAAAATACTGATTATATTTATTAAGAATAATATCCTGAAGCCTGTCTGCAGCTTCATAGCCAGCTCCTATTTCTTTAAAAAGGAGAAAATTCAGCATGTGACAGAATTAGAAAGAAGCAAATTGAGAGCTTGGAAGACCTTGAGTTGTGGTACATCGGTAAGACTCGAGTTTCAAGAATGTGGCAACCCCACTGATTCAAACTCCTTCGAAATAAAAAACCTAAATCAGAAAAATAAACCTAATTTAACAAGCTAGTAGTTGGCCTGCAGGTAGCTGCAAACTTTTTTTTTTATTTGCAACAGTTTTTAACTTTGTTCTTTTGTTTAAATAATAAATTATTGCACCCCTGATCAATGTTGGGATATTTGGGAAACTGATCCCAGGAGTAGCTCCCAGTAATGGAAGTAATTGTATTATAAAATACAGCTATGGTCAAAAGTTTTGCATCACCTTAGAATTAACAATTTTTTGCTACATAAAGTCGAGTGAAACCTGCTGAATAACGTTACGTTAACATATTGAATTACACACCGCTTTGTAGTTTTCCATATACTTCACGAAAAACTGACAAAAATTGAAAATCTAACATGAAATACTGTACTACTATTATGGCTTCCGGTAGACTTTTGCGATATCATTTTGTATTTTTTTTATTACATGATGTTAAAAAAGATCTTAATTATGTTCATATAGTTTTTGTCTCGATCCTAAAATTCTATGTGATGCAAAATTTTTGGCCATAGCTGTGGTCGATGTTTGATATTAGCTGCACGATCCGGTGAACAGTTCAATAAAACCAGTCCTGTTTTGTTTTTTTTTCTTAGGAACATGCCAAAGACTGTGGAGCAGAGTTTGCTTTCCGATCACACCGAACAGTGGCTGGACACTGACTGTCCTGAAGCCAAGAGACTGAAGGTAAAAACATTGGAAATGTTAATTTACACTGATAACGCAGAGCTGCAACATCTATTCAATGCATGTTTTATTTTTGAAGCTGCTGTGTCTCTGACGGCAATGATCTTAAAAGTTTATTTGACTGGCCTTCATCTAAACAGTCAAAAGATCTAATGCAATAAAAAAGTGCAGAAAATAACTGTAAAAACATTGAAACAGGGTTATTGCAATACCAAATTTGTCCAAGATTCAGTGCAAGCAAATACATGTGGGACCAGCATTGTTAGTTTTCGAACTGATAGCTGTCTTCACCCCTGACCTTCAGCTAAAAGCTTTCCGTTTCAGCAGCCAATTAATAAACCATTGATTGTGGCGGTAATTCAAAGTAATACAGTATGTATGTTTATATACACACTGTATGCCTGCAAGTTTAAGTAAATTGCCTTCATAACAGCTACTGAGTGCATTCCAGTGGTCTGCAAATACAGTGGCTAAAACTATGAGGGACAGCAGTGTGGAGTAGTGGTTAGGGCTCTGGACTCTTGCCCGGAGGGTCGTGGGTTCAATCCCAGGTGGGGGACACTGCTGCTGTACCCTTGAGCAAGGTACTTTACCTAGATTGCTCCAGTAAAAACCCAACTGTATAAATGGGTAATTGTATGTAAAAAATAATGTGACATCTTGTAACAATTGTAAGTCGCCCTGGATAAGGGCGTCTGCTAAGAAATAAATAATAATAATAATAATAATAATATGAGTGACCGTCAGGGAGAGTTGATCGCTAAGGGCTGACCGCAGTCTTGCCGTGTCACAGGTGGAGGAGCCGGGGACCGCTTCGGATAACGAGGACGCAGTGGACTCTCGGCAGTGGACGCAGCACCACCTGGCCGCGGCCGACATCCGCATGCCCCCCTCCATGGCGCTCACACCCCCCCAGGGGGAGTTTGACAACAACTGCATGGACGTCAACGTCAGAGGACCCGGTGAGAATTCCTCTGGTTCTTGCTTTCCTGTTCGGGTGGCAGCTGGGAGACAAGCCAAGTGAAATAGCTCTCATTTAAAGCCGTGCAGTATGAAGTAATTTAGGAGTTAAAGAAAAATACAACAGCAGGTGGAATTGCAGAGAGTTATACTGTCGACTTTGTTACCTTAGCTAAATCACTCAAAATAGGGATCTAGTTGCTTTCAAATCCTGTGTTAGATAAAATGCCACCAGTTCTAGAAGAGACCACAGATCATATTTTACTCCAGTCTTTAATGAACTCCTTTTTTTGGCACAGGGAGGAAAAACCTGTTAATATGACAAAGCTAGAACCAAACCACTAGGTAATATAATCTCCCAAGCACCCTCAAGTTTCTCATTTGGTAACGTTAATAAGAATTTTTCACTGTTAAAAAAAACAGCGAATTAGAGCATGGAAGAAACGCTTTGAAACTGGTGCCCACATTTCAAGCAGAACCAAGTTTAGCTGTAGTTGTGAGAACATCCGCTGTGTGCGGTGAACAAAGGACACACAGGTCTGAGTGACAAACCGTAATCTTTCTATTGATGCAGAAAGCAGATAAAACCTTAAGATGAAAAAAAAAATGTTAAAGATAATCACATCACCTGTTTTTTTTTTAAGCTGGTGTCACAATTATTGAAGTCTGATCGTTTCCCTGTTGCTTTGGTTTCTTTATGTATTTATTTAATTTTTCGGCTCTCACTGCAGACGGATTCACGCCGCTTATGCTGGCCTCTTTCTGCGGCGGTGGGCTGGAGGCTGAGGTCGTGGAGGAGGAAGACGCAGACGATTCTTCAGCCAACATAATCTCGGACCTCATCTACCAGGGCGCCAGCCTGGCGGCCCAGACCGACCGGACCGGAGAGTCGGCCCTGCACCTGGCTGCCCGCTACGCCCGCGCTGACGCCGCCAAACGCCTGCTGGACGCCGGAGCTGACGCCAACGCCCAAGAGAACACGGGCCGGACACCGCTTCACGCTGCCGTGGCTGCAGACGCACAGGGAGTCTTCCAGGTGAGATGCAGTAGAGACATTTTGCTTTGAACACAGTAAACCGCAGTGGGATCAAACGCGGATTCAAATCAGAACAGCTCTTTAATACTGCAAATAAATCATAATGAGGATAAAGAAAGCTCGGACTGGATCAAAAAGCAGCGCACTGGTTGCTGGCCTTGTGAACGGGCTGGGAATCCAGTGTTGAAAACGGAGCCGCCTTGTGGTGTCTTTAAGGATCGGTTGATGCTGACACTGTCTGTTTTTTTTTTCGTTCTTTCAGATCTTGATCAGAAACAGAGCCACGGATCTGGACGCCAGGATGTACGACGGCTCGACAGCTCTTATCCTCGCAGCCCGTCTGGCTGTGGAGGGCATGGTGGAGGACCTCATTGCGTGCCACGCCGACGTCAACGCTGTCGATGAAATAGGCAAGTCAGCCCTCGCTCGTGGAACAAGATGGTATACCCTGCCTAGCATGAAAGTTTACCACTGTGGTAAAAGCCAAGCGAAAGCAGGATAAAGGCGAGCACAGTGCAGCAAGTATGGGGTATGATAAGGCATTGTAGATGCATAGTAGAAACAGCACCTGCAAAATCAGCGTGCAAACAGCACTGAACACCACTGTATGTACACACTTTATTCTGCATGCTTTCGTACGGTTGGGACTTACAGTGTTGTAATTCTGTCCTGTAGGTAAATCCGCCTTGCATTGGGCCGCGGCCGTGAACAACGTGGAAGCAACTCTTGCGCTTTTGAAGAACGGAGCAAACAAGGATATGCAGGACCTCAAGGTAACAAGATCTGCCTTGCTTTGCTTCCTTTGGGCAAACTGCTTCTGCCCAGCTTGCAGATCTCCTGCTACATGCTACTGTATGTGCCTCATGATCTTTGTCCCTTCTCTCATGCAGGAGGAGACTCCTCTGTTCCTGGCCGCTCGGGAAGGCAGTTGCGAAGCTGCCAAGATCCTGCTGGACCACTTTGCCAACCGGGAGATCACGGACCACATGGACCGCCTCCCCAGAGACATCGCGCAGGACAGGATGCACCACGACATCGTGCAGCTGCTGGACGAGTACAACACCGTGCGCAGCCCCCAAGGCCACGGGATGCAGGGGCACCACATGGCAGGAGGCCACACCCTGTCCCCGCTCATGTGCCCGCCCGGCGCGTTCATGCCAGGCCTCAAACAGACGGGGCAAGGGAAGAAGTCGAGGCGACCGAGCGCCAAGGGGGCAGGCCAGCAGCATGCCAGCCTGGTGCGAGAAGCCAAGGAGTCTGCCAAAGCCAGGAACAAGAAGCTGTCGCTGGACTGCCAGGGATCGCTGATGGAGAGTTCGGTCACCCTCTCGCCCGTCGACTCGCTGGATTCTCCTCGCGGGGGCTACGTGACGAACCCGGCTTCACCGGCCATGCCGTCGGCGGGGATCTTCCACCAGGCTTCGTCCATGTCGGTTCCTACCACCCCGGTGGTGCGCGGCCTCCTGGACGGGCCCTTTGCCGTCTCCCTGGCGAGGCTGAGCGATATCGGAGAGCTGCCGGGTCCAGGTCAGAACGCAGCCATCCTGTCGATGAATTCCATGCAGCCACGTGTCTCCATGTCCTCGGTCAACGTCGGCACGGGGCAGCCCAACTACGTCCTGAATGCCGGCCAGCTGGGGCTGAACCTGGGTATGGTGAGCCCGGTGAGCGTGCCTTTCGACTGGCACACCCGCATCCCCACATCCCAGTGCAACCAGCAGGTCATCAACCTGGTGCACCCCATCCAGACCCAGGCTGGCATGCATCAGCAGCATCAGCAAGCTGTTCTCCAGCAGCAGCAGCAGCAGCAGCAGCAGCTGATTCTCCAACACCAGCAACGTATGTTCCACGGATCTCAAGTCCTGGTTCAGCAGCACAGCCCGGTCAAAATGCAAACGGTGGCCGAACAGCAAAAGCAGATGAACCAAGCCCAGCAGCAGCAGCAGCAGCAGCAGCAGCAAATGCAAACCTTGGTCAACCAGCAGAAATTGGCCCGGCTTGGTTCAGCCACCCCACCAGATGCTCAGCCTCCTCCTCCTCCTCCTCCTTCTCAAACTCCGACTCAGCAGCAGCAGCCACAGCCACAGAACGTGTCCCAAGCCCCGCAGTTCTTCAAGCAAATGAGCAACCCACCCGTGGAGGATTACCCGACCCCGCCTTCCCAGCACAGCTACGCCTCGACCCACGACGCCACACCCAAGCATTACCTCCATCTGCAGAACGAGCACCCCTACCTGACGCCCTCCCCCGAGTCCCCCGAGCAGTGGTCCAGCCCTTCTCCTCATTCCATGTCTGACTGGTCAGACTCCACCCCTAGCCCAGCTGTCGTTGGTCCAGCCCACACCCAGCTCCCCCACATGCAGGAACTGAGCACCAAGGTGCAGGTTTTCGCATAAAGAAGACCTACAGCAACAAATAGGGAGGGATACGTCTCTCTATCGTACAGTACAGTAAAACCTGTTTTTTTTTTCAGGTTTTACGGTTATTTTTGTATCCTCCTTTTTCTTTGCATTCTTTTGCAAGCAAAAAAATAAGGGTGGGGGAAAAGATGTTGTTGTCTTAAGGAAAAGACATTTTTTTTATTGTATGAAGTAAGACTTTTTGTACAGAGCACGCTCTGGAACTTGAAAAAAAAAGAGAAATGAACATGAAATATGAAGAAGAAAGTTCTCCTGTAAAGAAGAAATGTTTTTTTTTGGTTTTGTTTTTTTCTAAAAAGAAGTTTTGAAGGAAATTTCTTAATGTTCTTTTTTATTTATTACTTTTTTCCTCATGATTATATAATATCACTGCCTCCTTTTCTCTCTTGCCTGTGTAAATATAAGATGTAATGTTTTCTGCGTCTCTCTGACGGTTCGTGAAAGTGGGTTTAGGATCTTTCCAATGGGGCCTTTAAAACAATTGCTGATGTCTTGTTTTTAGCAAAACTTAGCTCACACTTCATACACGCTGGGCAGCAGTATTTAAGGAATGCTAGATATTGCAAGTATCTGTTTTATTCTCCCAACTTTAAAACACTCCAGCATAAAGAAATAAAGTCATGAATAGAGAATAAGGCGTCAAGTTTAGCCACAGCTGATTTTTTTAGAGCATTTTACAGTGCTAGACAACACTCAGAACTGCCTTAACCATCTATCCATGGTTACCCCAGGGTGCATAGTGGGTGCAATACTAATGTATTCCCTGGTGCTGTAAAATGCTCTACATGTCCAGCTGTGGCGTACGCTGGCTAGGGTGTGTGCAGACCAAATCTACCCCTTAGATTCTTTCTGAAAATACTTCCGTTTGCAGTTACAGACGAACAAGAAGAAACAGATACTCCCAATCTCACTCACACATCTTCTTCAAGTAGCGCAGTGCTTTTCCCGATTGTACAAGAGAAGCCAACACGACATTTGCACAACACGACCAAGTAATGTTGTGATATTTCTTTTTTTTTTTTTTTTTAAACTGCCCTGACCGTTGTTAAGACAGTATTAAATACTCGCTGGTCGCAAGGTTAATCACTGCCAATTAATACACTGTGCGATCGCCTTACCATTCATTCTGGCAAGAAAACAGCTGAGGTTGTGTAAGGACAGTTTTTGGAAAAGGGAACGGGAAGCCTGTGAAGTCTCTTAAATGTTACACGTTGCTGTTGGGGGGGGAAAAAAGAAACAATTAATTGAAGGCAAGGGCGAAATCCACCAGGAGGCTAGAAGGTGTAGTTTAATGTAGAGGGATTGCTATTAAAAAAGTTATTTCCCCGTTCCCTGTCAAAATGTGATCCAGAGGACAGCAGTGTGACGAAGGCGTTTTTAATCAAGGACTAACAGAATGTTAGCGCTAGTGTGTGTTTTGCGCCCCCTTGTGCTTGGAGGTATTGTTGAACAGCGCGATAAAGCAGGGATACGACACAGTTCGGCCGCTTTCCTCCTGTTGCGTGGTTTACAGTTTGTTTTATCACAGCAGAAGCAGGGGCGCAAATCTTCATGGTCTCCCTAGCCCAAGAGCCCGGAAAAAAATAAATAATCAAATCAGATAAAGAAAGCATTCCAGTGAGAAGGCGTAGCCCTAGAATTAGGTCTAACGGTAAATAGTTTGAATCCATATTGGAATTAAGTATCTTAAATAGGGAGTCCCTCTTAAAAAAAGAGTTTCAGCTAAAAGGGAATAACATTTTGCAGCCACTACCCATCTGCCATTATTATCACCATTTTTGTGTTTTGTTGTTTCACAGGAGAACTGTACTTAACTAAGCTTATAAACATGGCTGCTATGTTCAGTGTTTCTCACCAATTTGTAAATTGAATTAAGCATTGCCGTAATCAGTCATCAGTATTGTAGTGTAGATTTCAGTGTGTTGGTCCTGATTGTCTTCTTGCCATTGTCTCCGGTTTTATTCAATTCGGGGCCCAAGTGAAATGGCGTCTTGTGAATGTTTACAAGGGAATTGGGTTTAAATAGTTGCTGCTATGCAGCCCCGCCCCTCTTAAGACATTATTAATGAGCCGCTTTTTCAATCAGCCAATCCCAAAGCACCAATGGGAGGAGTAAGCCCAGTGCCACACCCACAAACTCACAAACTATAAAACAGATTTTTTTTTCTCTCTTAGAGTTGGCATGCAAGAAGGGCAACGCGTTGATTTTTTAAAAAATTTTTTAGGTATTATCATTTGTATTATCTTATTAAAAATGGTGGTTGGAAGATCACAGTTGTCTTGCTCTGGGACTACTAACTTGGACTATGTTTGGTTAAAAAGGAAACAAACAGCTTGGATGCAGCATTGAAAAAGATGGAAAAAAAAGGAAACACACACACCCACATTCCTAACTGTTTTCCTTTGCTTACTTGTAAGCAAGCTGGTCTGTGTATGCTTCTAAGTCACTAAAGCATGGATGCTTTACCAAGGGAGCTGTCCTGCATCCAGATTTTAACACACAAAATTTTGGGGGCCACCTCATTACTGGACAATCATTCCTTGCTGCTAATTTGTACTTCCGAAAGCATTGTTTTATCCTGTGTGATGAACTGTGCCGGTATTGTAAACGCATGGTGGGTTCAATCACAATAACAGCGCAGCTGCTATAGGATTTCTGTCATGTTACATACTGGTGCTTTAGCAGCACAATTCAGTCATTTTAATTTCATTTAGGTTTCAGTCACTGTGCATAACTGAACCATGTTAAGTGCCCTATCTATGTATCTGTTTTATAATGCATATATGTTTTTTTTTTTTGTTTCCCCAAAGTTTTGGCAGGACAACTTCTTAAACTCCATAGAGTTCACACAAACTGTTTTAAAATTTCTAAAAAAAAAAAAAATGTAAATAAAGAGGGTATAAACCTCTGGGGATGGAAATAGGTCTCTAATTGCAAAGAGGTCTGATCCATTGCAGATTTTACTTTGAGTTTTGATCATTACAGCCGCAGTGGCTAATCACACAGTACAGCCCACAGTGGATCATGTAGCTATGCAGTCAGAGTTTAAATTATATATATATATATATATATATATATATATATATATATATATATATATATATATATATATATATTTAATCACCTCATTGCGTTCTCATTTAAAACTTTGAAATAGATTTTGGGGACTTAAAAACATATTTGACCAAACCAATGTACATGCAAGTATAGCTCAAAAAACTCCATGGAGACATTCCTCTGCTTCTGTGAATTATTTTCATACTTACTTGTATCAACTACCTTTTCAACGCAACTCCACAGAAAACAAATGCTCCGTGTACATTTCAGAATTCATGATCTTAGTTGTAAATACACCGATTTGAAGTAGTTTATTTACTGTAGGAGTCTTATTTGTGTTAAAAAAATGTATGTACTAAAAAAAAAAAAAAAAAAAAAAAAAATCCTATTAGCAATATTGTGAAACTGAAGATGTGACCAATATTTTCTTGGTCTTTGTATTATTAGGACAGTTATAGATTATTATTTTTATTAATTCCAATACTTGTTAAAATGTAGTTAAACTTGTACAGAAACCCCTTTTCACAATGTTTGTATGCAGCTACAAGTTGTAAAGTTACTGCTAATAAAACTGTAGGTAACTACAAAACTCCTTTTTGTGGCTTCATTCCTGGTCTGCTATTTGCTTAAAAAAAAAAGTATAGTGTGCATTTTTTAATTTAACAAAATAGCCTGGACATATATAAAGTAATTATAACTAACAAAATCATTCTTAAGCCATTCTGCACTCTCTTTAGACACAAATGTGGAGTTCTGAAAGAAACACATGCTATAGCACACATGCATTTTAATATAAAACATGATATCTGGTACTAGTTTAGGTTCAAGGAAGCTCTCAGTTTCTTTGCCTTATTCTCGGGTTATCTGTTTGCACTTGTACTCCCTGTGTCATTTCACCTCAGCAGTGTCTTCTGGGTCAAAGCATGCTACTGGCTGAAAGCATGCCAGTCAACAGGAGAAGCAGCGGATTGGTTACTGACAGTGAAGGGGTGGGGACAATTTCACTCACCAGGTGACCCAGAGAGCACAAGGCAGTCTAAAAGCAAACAGATTTCTTAAACCTAGTGTAGCAGCACATATCATGTTGAAATGTGTTGACGCGTGTTTCTTTCAAAACTGCACATTTGAGACCTATACAATGAATAGATGTGCATGGCAGGGGCATTTTATGGAACTATTTGGTTAATTACAATTACTTTAACAAGGTTGCTATCTTATGAGCCTATTGTGAAGATACAGCCCGAGCTCTTTAAGCGTCTTCCATGTGCATTTATTTTAGTTTTATGTAACCAATAGTGGGCAGCAGTGTGGAGTAGTGGTTAGGGCTCTGGACTCTTGACTGGAGGGTCGTGGGTTCAATCCCAGGTGGGGGACACTGCTGCTGTACCCTTGAGCAAGGTACTTTACCTAGATTGCTCCAGTAAAAACCCAACTGTATAAATGGGTAATTGTATGTAAAAATAATGTGATATCTTGTAACAATTGTAAGTCACTCTGGATAAGGGCGTCTGCTATGAAATACATAATACAAGTCACCCACTAGCACACACACACACACATTGAAAACAATATTATTACATGAATAAGAATTACAAACCTTGTAAGTGTAAATTAACACATTTACAACTTATTAAAAGCAACTGCAATTTGTAATCCAGCATTGGGGTACTCAACAGAAAGCCTCCTACTTCTGTTTTCTGCAAGTTTTATCACAAAAATGAAAAATACATTTTGAAAAAAAAAGGGCTTAAGCCCCTATTATCTACAGCTAACATGCATATACTGGTATTCGTGATTGATGTTCATTCTAAAGTTTAAACACGACTTTTAAACGTTGAACATCCCTCTTTCACAGCACGATTGAACATCCCTCTCTAAAGTCGACCCTCTGTTTTTTAAAATGCTTCAGATGGAATAGGAAGACAGCTCCTAGTTATATATTGCATTACCTCATCGTTCCACTAGGTGTCTCCAATATTCCATGACTCAGCTTGGTCTGTTTCAACGACAAGGCGGTACATCAATTCCTCATCTCACCCCCGTTAGTTGCACATGGTGGGCCGTACTGCGTTTTGCTATGAACCAAAAACGCTAAACCTGGAATAAAATAATAAGTACAGCAGAACCTGTCATATCTAATCCTTTAAGATAGGATACCCTCTACCACCAGCGAATGACCTATTTGTCATACACCTGCTGCAACCAACTGAACGCTACTTGTGGAAATTGAGCAACGCGTATTTTAATATGGGTCTAAAACAGTAAATGCAGCTCGTAGTAGGACAGATTTAACTGTGCTGCAGATAATAATAATAATAATAATAATAATAATAATAATAATAATAATAATAATAATCTTCATGACTTCCGCCGCCTCCTCACGACCCCCCTGTTTAGGCTGGACTTGGAGATCTCTTGATCTGCCCCTTACTATAAATGTACTGTATCAGCCTGACGTAAGCTCACGTCACTGGATCCTCAGCTGACGCACTCTCCTTGCACTATTGCACTATTCTGTGTCATTGTAGATATACACTGTTGTAATCCTACATGCTGCATTCATATTTCATATTGTACTTCAGTGTGGGGTAGTGGTTGGGGCTCTGGACTCTTGACCGGAGGGTTGTGGGTTCAATCCCAGGTGGGGGACACTGCTGCTGTACCCTTGAGCAAGGTACTTTACCTAGATTGCTCCAGTAAAAAAAAAAAAAACTGTATAAATGGGTAATTGTATGTAAAAATAATAATAATGTGATATCTGTAAAATGTGATATCTTGTAACAATTGTAAGTCGCCCTGGATAAGGGCGTCTGCTAAGAAATAAATAATAATAGTATAATTGCACTTACTGTAAACTATACTGTATTTATTTAAATATTGACCTTGCATTGTAACCCTGCACTGCGCTGTTACACCTCTGTTGATATAGATAACCACTTTTTTTTTTTTTTTTTTATAATATACTGTAATTGTGTGACGTTTGTGGAAATACTTGGGCTTTGACGTAAATATTTAATTACGCAACATGAGAGGGGTGGCCGCGCCCAAGACACACAGAGTCGATTGCAGCGTACCAGAGTTAGTCCACTTGATGTGTAGCGGATTAAGATGGTTTAGTCCACTTGCTTAGACTAAAGTTAGTACACTTGTTAACTCCGATTGCAGCACACCAGAAGATAATCACCACAGGCGGATCATCCGCTAAATCAGACTAAACAAGACCCAGATTGCAGCGTGCCAAATCGGACGTCAGATGATCCTGTTCAGGGGGACTAATTTAGTACTATGACGTATAAGACAACTTAATACGCATGCTCGTCCTAGGTTTGGACAACGCCATTATTCTCTGAAATGACGTCAAAAAATTGAAGTGAAAAGCCTTTTGAACCTCAGTCTGAACCCTTTGAAGCATTTGGTTCAGTAAGGTTCGCTCTCCGAGCCACAGAACTATCCTTAATAACATTGACAGTTGCACTGTGTAATGATATAATGTACCTTAATATGTTTTTTGATACACTATATTAAGCAATTCTTAATTTTCTTAGGTAGACAGCGAATGTATCCGGTAGTTTAAATAAATTACTATAGCAATGAGGCACCTTTTTCTTTTCTAATTTATTATGGTTGAGGAACAAAGCTTTCTGAAGAGATTGGTTTCGTTTTTTCATTGAAATATTGCACACACTTGAATAAAGAGCCGCACAATAATGTATTTAAATAATAAAAAGCACGCACGTTTGATGTATTCAATTTAAACTGAAATGTCAGTGTAATGTGTATTAAATATAAACAACACATTTATAACTTAACGTTAGTGTCAAGCAGAAATAGGCTACCGGCAAGTTAAAAAATGCAAGTATGATCCGCGTGCGGAATGTGCAACAATTGTTACAATATATCACATTATTTTTACATACAATTACCCATTTATACAGTTGGGTTTTTACTGGAGCAATCTAGGTAAAGTACCTTGCTCAAGGGTACAGCAGCAGTGTCCCCACCGGGGATTGAACCCACAACCCTCCGGTCAAGAGTCAAGAGCACTAACCACTACTCCACACTGCTGCCCAGTTGCAGTATGCAAAGAAATAAAAACCTCTATATGCTGCAAAAAGTGCCCCTCTTAATAAGATCAGCATTTTTCCCACACAGATAAGGAGCAGTGTAAATGTGCCGTTGCCTGACGGCTAACCTTTTTATCAAGGGATATTTTTTTAGCATACTGTATTCTCTTAGGCTTTTCATAAAGCATATATACAGCTATGGCCAAATTATCACATTATTTTTACATACTATTACATTATTTTTTACATACAATTACCCATTTATATAGTTGGGTTTTTCAGTGGAGCAATCTAGGCAAAGTACCTTGGCTCAGGGGTACAACAGCAGTGTCCCCCACCAGGGATTGAACCCACAACCCTCCGGTCAAGAGTCCAGAGCCCTAACCACTACTCCACACTCCACATAGCAATATAGGAGTACTTTCACTTAAATCACACCTAATGGAATAAAAACGCGTTTACCATTTTATCATTAATATATTAATTATTTGCTTATTTCATACCTTTTCATATTTCTGACTTTTTTTTTTTGCCGGTTCAATATCTTCATTATAGTTTTTTTTTTTTTTTTTTTTTTTTTTATCAAATGCTGTGTAATAAACCAATTTTCAGGATTAGCTGTTTGGTACGCTGCAGAATTTACTAGACCGAATTTTACACCACTTGATGCGAAGTCGCTACTTACCGCTTTTTCAATTGGTCAACCTGAATATCAATCTTGTATTGGTGCTGGGCGGGGTTGTGTTTCATCACATTTCAATTGGCTGGCCCCGCTGTCAGTTTGCCCGTGAGGCGGGACCTTGTTTCTGTGTTGCTGTGGTGACGTGTAACTGCGGAGCAGGAAGTAACTGGGAATAGAGGAAGCCAGGCGACGGGAACGATAATAATAATAATAATAATAATAATAATAATACAATTGAATAATTTGCCTCGGGGGCGGGAGGCGACCATGGCAAGGAACCGTGGTCTGCTTTGGGGGTGCCAACACGCCTTTGTTTTGTTCGTTTTGGTCGGCTGCTGTAGTGCGAGGATACATAGATTAAAGTTGAAGGTAAGACAGTTTTTTTTGAATATATGTGAAGGCCTTACGCGAACCGCGTTGGGTAACGAGATAGATCGTGGGAGGCTGGCTGTATATTCATGATCGTAACATAATACGTGGTCCGGTGATGTGTTTTCTGTGATGTGTCGTTAGATGCCAGTCAACTGTTTAGAAAAATAACCAAGCGGGCTCTTCAATCTTGTAACAATTGTAAGTCGCCCTGGATAAGGGCGTCTGCTAAGAAATAAATAATAATAATAATGTAACGCAATCTATATTAATACATTGGTATCATTATGTTGACATATGTGTGTGTGTGTGTTCAAAGTATTGGCTTTTCAATGCGCCGGCACAGTGCTCCCTAATCACTTTGTAAAAGTTAAGGCAGACCCGGCTATGACTGTGCATGTCAGAGTTAGTGCGAGGTTAAGTTGTGTATTTCACAGAAACAGTCCTAATAATAATAACATTTAAAACAATCGATTCCAATAGTGAAAATGAATTCATACCGAGGTGGCTGATTGCATGAATGGCAAATGTTTTTCTTTTTTAAATTAATGACAGCAAACTCTCGTTTTTTATTTTATTTTATTTTATTTCAGAACGAGAGGCGGTCCATTATCCACCTCAATTCGTTTGGATTTTACGCCAATGGAACTCTGGATGTGAACGTGAAGAGTCTTACCCTGACGGGTGAAACCATGGATTTCGAACAACAGCCTGTAAGCAAGTGACCTGTGGTTGGGCACACGTGGCATTACATTGTAGCTTTAACCCCTTACAAGGAATCAAGCGCTTGTCGTTCAAACGGTTTCTTCTTCTTCTTCTTCTTCTTCTTCTTCTTATTAGTTTATTTAGCAGACGCCTTTATCCAAGGTGACTTACAGAGACTAGGGTGTGTGAACTATGCATCAGCTGCAGAGTCACTTACAATTACGTCTCACCCGAAAGACGGAGCACAAGGAGGTTAAGTGACTTGCTCAGGATCACACAATGAGTCAGTGGCTGAGGTGGGATTTGAACCGGGGACCTCCTGGTTACAAGTCCCTTTCTTTAACCACTGGACCACGCAGCCTCCAAATACATTAGAGAGTGACTCAAGTATCACAAGGAGGAAACTGACCATTTAGATGATCCAGCCTGTCAGTAAATTTTAAACTCTGTTTCGTGCACCTCATTGCAAAAATAAGAGTCAGTGTGCCTTACAAGGTTAAACTGGGATGAGATTCAACATAAATGCCTAGTAATACGATGTTCACAAGTCAAATGATTGTGATGTAAATACTAAAGATTTTGTAAAGAAATTTAACATTTTAATTTTATTGCATGGCAGATTGGATTCAGCCTATCAAAATCCCGTGTTGGTGGAATGATGTCTTACGCAGTGAGTATGCACCTTGTCTTTTCCTTTGTCTGCTGATTTGCTTTAAAACTAATGTCAAAAGTTGCGCAGATTGCTGCCATCCCAATTGAACATTTTCATTAAGAATAAAGCAGTACAAAACGCAAGACATTTCACCTGACTTCTGAAAAGAAAATTAAAAAAAAAAACTGTGATTAAGTTATGAACTGGCTTAGTAGCACTTTGCAATTCCTTGGCTTGAAATTGGGCTTTATTTGTTTGGTGTGACTCATCTTGCAGAAATCTGCACCCTGTTTGAAACAGCAATATTTATCCACAAACAGTTAGCAGCCCTTTACCCGAGTCCTAGCATCTGAGCCACACCTCATAAGCTACGATCCACATTTTGCCCACAAAGTAATTCTGATTGGGAAGTCCCATGACATCCTGTATATTAACAGACTGAAGCACAGACAGACTCTTTCTCGGGGTGTAGTGTTTTATATGCTGTTTGTGTTCCCAAAGGCTGAGGAGTCTGACGCGTGTGTCCTGACCAAACCGACTGGCAGTGAGCCTCTCGTCCTGTTTCTCATTCACTTTAAAGACAGCAGGCAAGCCTTGAGTTGTTACATTACTAAAAACACAGTATAAAATGTCGGTAAAACATGAAATATGACATAGTGAGACATCCCCATAATGAAGCTGCCACAGATGTTTCCTGTTTTTCACCCCAGTGTTCCTCCGATTTCTACCCAAAAGACTTTGAAAGTGTATGCAGCAATTTAGTTGTATCAAGCACTGATAAATTTAACAACATAAATAAAAAGCCTTGCACATGAGAGATGGGTTAACTGCACATCATTGGCAGCAGTGTGGAGTAGTGGTTAGGGCTCTGGACTCTTGACCGGAGGGTCGTGGGTTCAATCCCAGGTGGGGGGACACTGCTGCTGTACCCTTGAGCAACGTACTTTACCTAGATTGCTCCAGTAAAAAACCCAACTGTATAAATGGGTAATTGTATGTAAAAATAATGTGTAAAAAATAATCTAATTGTATGTAAAAATAATGTGATATCTTGTAACAATTGTAAGTCGCCCTGGATAAGGGTGTCTGCTAAGAAAAAGATAATAATAATAAATAATAATCATGGTTTTTGTTTTGCACAGTGTTCAAGTCAAGAGGTATGGTGACCAGAAGAACATCATAACTGGTCAAGCGAAAACACTGGATTTGAAAGATGCCACGGGTTTGTTTAAGAATTCTCATGCTCAAAATCATTGTGATTTTATTTTAGCTTTTAGGTGTAATAATAAAAAAAAATACCAGGTAGCTGAATGCTTTCTATCTAATTCCAGGTAACAGAGTTAAAAGAGTCGACAAACCCGAACAGGCTGCTGTCAATGTTTCTCAACACGAACAGGTTGCAAACAAAGATGAAGGAGATAAGACAAAAGCAGATGAAAACACTCCCAGGGTAAGTAGAGAGTAGAGACAGTGCCATAGGTTTTCTTTCCAGTGTTTTTGGTTATTAAATCCTCTTTTTGTTACAGGTTGAAAAAGGAGGGAGTCGGGATGGAGATCTGATATTGGTCCTGCAGAAAACTAACAGCTCTTACAACTTCAGTGTAAGCTTGGCTCCTGTTTGTTTATTTTCTGCTCTCTAGGGGTGTTCCCATGGTTGTAACCCCATTCCTCTCCTGTTATCACAACTGGGTTCACTGGTCTGGTTACTGAAAAGTAAATCTATTTTATCAAATATGGAAACCCCTTCATAATTTTATAGATTAAAGGACATATATATGAATAATAAAATACATTTAAGCAAGGTTTTATTTTCTGCTAAATTATTAAAACCCTAACTTTGATATTATTATTATTATTATAATTATTATTATTATTATTATTATTATTATTATTATTATTATTATTATTATTATTATTATTGTTGTTTTATCAAATGATTACCTCCTTCATAATTATCGATGAAAGTTTTTTTTTTTAAGAAGTATGATTATTTTAGGCTGTTGGAGAGATTCTTTTGAGAGAGCGAGCCATTTAAAAGCAGCAAACAGCTCTGCTGTCTATCTCTCTATCTATATGTTTTTAGTTATGAATATATATTTTATATGATAAAATACTTTGAAGCAGTTTAAGTTTTTTCTTTGCTAAATTGTGTGTCTCTCGTATAAAAACATATTTTCATAACTTCGATATTATATTACTGTTACTGATGACAGATCAGAAAACAACAGTTTTGTGTTTTTTTCTCCATTCTTTCCTTCTCAGTTCCAAATTAAGATCGTCTCCCAGTCCGAGGAGGGAATGTATAACCTGAACTTCCACCGCTGTTTCAGCAAGCTGTGGGACAAGGAAAACTCCTTCAGCATTGACGTGAGTCTGCCGTTTCGTTTCCTAAACTCCAGGATTAAACACCTTGAAATGCTAACATGCTAGGAGTGTTTGCAGCCAAACAGAAGGAAGACACTGTGCTTGGTAACACAAGTCGTCTGTTCTATTAAATCTGTGCTTGCCTGTACTGTGTGTCGTTCTCCAGATTGAGATCACAGAGAGGAATCCTGCAGGCTTTCTCTCAGCAGCTGAGATGCCCCTGCCTTTGCTGTACATCTCCATGTCTGGATTCTTCTTCGCTGCAGCTCTGCTCTGGGTGCACGTTCTTGTCAAACACAGGTAAGAGGAATCCAGCACATGGTTTACAGAAGGGACGCCCAAACCCAAAAGCACATGGTCTACAGAAGGGATCCTATAGATCATTCATTCTATAGGATGATGCAACACTTTTTGGCCATAGCTGTATATATGCTTTATGAAAAGCCTAAGAGAATACAGTATGCTAAAAAATATCCCTTGATAAAAAGGTTAGCCGTCAGGCAACGGCACATTTGCACTGCTCTGGCAGTGTAACTCCACCTCCTTATCTGAGTGGGAAAAATGCTGATCTTAATAAAAGGGGCACTTTTTGCAGCATATAGAGGTTTTTATTTCCTTGCATACTGCAACTGGGCAGCAGTGTGGAGTAGTGGTTAGGGCTCTGGACTCTTGACCGGAGGGTCGTGGGTTCAGTCCCAGGTGGGGGACACTGCTGCTGTACCCTTGAGCAAGGTACTTTACCTAGATTGCTCCAGTAAAAACCCAACTGTATAAATGGGTAATTGTATGTAAAAAATAATGTGCAAAAAAATTATGTAATTGTATGTAAAAATAATGTGATATCTTGTAACAATTGTAAGTCGCCCTGGATAAGGGCGTCTGCTAAGAAATAAATAATACTAATAATAACTTTAGTTTCTGATATTGTAGCAGAATGCAATAGGTTCCAGTTTCCGTGACGTGTTCAGGATTTCCATGGTTCTTCCACCTTTGTCTCCGCAGGTTCAACGTGTTTAAAATTCACTGGCTCATGGCAGCTCTGGCATTCACCAAATCCATTTCCCTGATCTTCCACAGTGTGAGTACGCAGCTTTGAGGAATGCAGAACACTGCACGCCAGTGTAACACGCTGTCCGAAAGTGTATTGTTAGACTGTAGGGGACCATTTTCCCAGTGCAGTAATTAGTTTCCACTGCGATTTTTAAACCCTCGTCGCTCTTACTAAATGCAATGCACCGCATTGCAGTGCTAACCTGAACCACGATTCTGTTTGCAGATAAATTTCCATTTCATTAACACTGAAGGACATCCCATTGAAGGCTGGGCAGTGATGTACTATATCACCCACCTGTAAGTCAAACCATGCTTTCTTTGCATACAGCGCTTGCTGTATTTAATGTTTTGTTCCTATGAGCTGTTTTCTGTATTTCTTTTTATTATTTTGATTAAATAAACTCAAGTTGTTGGAGGCATTTATTTTTATCTAGCTTTATTATCAGAATAAGTATAGGGATGAAAATAAGACTCCCATTGCATAGCAGTTTGATCCATTCTTGGTTTTGCTGTGTTTTAACCTATTAGGCGCCAATGTCCTCACTTGAGCACTGGCTACTTTGTAATTCTGTGGAGCATTTTTAACTGTGGCAGCATCTACCTGTTATTAAAATTTCTCTTTAACTATATTGTCATGATAACTTACTCTAATTTTCTTAACTGCAAAAGTAAATGTATCAAACTTGTGTTGTGATTCTTTTTTTTTTTTTTTTTCAAAGAAAAATGTATTTGTTACTTAATGGGTTAATAAGACACACCTGAGCTTGTTACCTATACACACTGAGGCTAATCAAGCTCGTAGTAAAACCTGGAAATGGGTGAAACTGCTGTGCAACAGGAGTCTTACACCCCTGAAATAACCGAATATGCAAAAGTAAATGTGTGAAATCTAAACTGTGCAGGGAACAGTCTAGCCACTAGGTGTCAGCGTTTCTCCATTGAAAAAATATTTTTCGCTGTCCGTGTTAATGCCTCAGTAAAAATGAATGAAACCATATTGATTAGTCTTTTTTGATTGGCCCTCAGGTTGAAAGGAGCCCTGTTGTTTATCACCTTGGCCCTTATTGGAACGGGCTGGGCTTTTGTTAAATACATCCTGTCTGACAAGGAAAAGAAGATATTCATGATAGTCATCCCTCTGCAGGTACTGTTATCTGTGCATGGCCTCGGCAACAGAATTCAATTGCAGAAGCCAGGAAGAACGTCTTCAGTGGGGTTTACTGTGACTTTAAAATATAAATGGAGTTGCATTGATAGTCAGTCAGCGGCAGTACCTGAGTCCCTTGTATGTGAGCCTGTCACATTCACATTATATATTTAACCCTGTAATGTAATGCCCAAATGAGAAACTTTATTTATGGAATTAGATTACATTTCTTAATGCACTGAAAAACTCTGTCTTGTGATTTAAAAAAAGAATAACGTAGAGGGGGTCTAAGCATTGTAGCATATGTGATACAGAAATGGGCATGACAGAGTTAAAACCACTCTGCCAGTACCTTCTAAAACTATGGCGGGGGAGCGTTCCTTTTGAGCTCTCGAGTCGGATCAGAATTTCAATTCATCGTTGAGTTCAGCGTGATGTTAACTGTGCTTCGGCCCTGCCTGGTACGTCCACCCCAGTTCTCTAATGTTTCTCCCCATGGTCGCTTCCTCAGGTGCTGGCCAACGTTGCCTACATCATCCTGGAATCCACAGAGGAGGGGACCAGCGATTATGACCTGTGGAAGGAGATTCTCTTCCTGGTTGATCTGATCTGCTGTGGAGCAATCCTTTTCCCTGTGGTCTGGTGAGTCCAGGCCACTCATTTCTGTTACTCGGCATGTGTCTGTTCGGAACGGAAACGCGAGCTACTCTTGCTTCACAGACCCTGATTTTAATGCTAATCTGGGTCTGTCTAAACTAATTGAGCGTTGGCTAACCTACAGCTATGGCCAAAGGTTTAGCCCTGTAGAATGAACTCATTTTGCTTCATAAAGGCGAATGAAACCTGCTGAATAATGTTAAGTTAACACTGAATTATATGTCGGTTTGTAGTTTTCCATTTACTTAAAAAAACATTTTTAAAAAATGTGCCATTTCAAAATCTAACATGAAATACTACTGTACTACTATTATGGCTTCCGGTAGACTTTTGAGATATCATTGTGTAGTGTCTTTAATTACATGATGTTAAATAAAATATCTAAATTATGTTCATATAGTTTATGTATATGTATGAGTGTGTGTGTGATTTTATATATATGATACCCAGGATAGACACTTGAGTTGCAATAGCTTGCTTTTTTTTTCCTTCAAACTATACATACTGTACACATTAAACAAAAGTGAAAAAACAAAATCATCTTGCAAGGACAGCAGAAGCACAAAATCAATAACTTTATCCAGCCCTGTCCTTCGCTATACTCTTGTTGTGTGTTATAAACCCATCACATCCTCTCTGCTAAGTCAATTCCCAAAAGCACTCATACCCGCAGATGCATTGTAGAATAATTCAAACATTTACTGTAAATGCAGGTTTAGTTTCAGGAATTTCCAACGTGGGTGAAGTAAGCGTTGATTGTGTTTCTGGGTTTCATTTGGCAGGTCGATACGGCACTTACAGGAGGCTTCCAGTACAGATGGCAAAGGTTGCTTTATGTTCTTCATTTAAAAAAAAAGATTCAAGATGTTAAATTGACAAATCGCAATGGAAAAGATCTTCCTGGGTCAACAGAATCATGTTACTGAACACTCTCGTTGTGTTGAACTGGTATTGCCTTTACAAAAGGGTTCTGGTGATTTAGTTTATTCCTTTGTGTGAACAGTCCCAATAGCAGTAATGAAATCACTCAGCCAGGTAAAGACTGCTGTGCTATAGAGTCCGCTGTGCTTTAGTCCTCTGTTGTCCTATTAGATCTGAACACCTTATTTTCTTTGTATTTATTATTTTTTTTTTTTTTACTTCTAGCTGTCATGAACCTGGCGAAATTGAAACTCTTCAGACATTACTATGTCATGGTATGTAGAGGGTGTATTATTAATGATTTAATTACAGCAATGGTAATCCAATATCCCAGCCGCAGATTGTCAGGTTTTATCGCCTGTTTATTTAACTTTTTTTTTTATCGTGTAAAACATTCTACAGCTCTGGCCAAAGGTTTTGCATCGCCCTGTAGAATGAACTAATTTTCCTTCATAAAGACGAATGAAACCTGCTGAATAATGTGACATTTCGAAATGTAACCTTTTAGCATCAGACTTGTGACAATGAGACCGAATGTAGACGACATCCTAAACTAGACTTTGCATTTCTCTTCTCTCTGCAGATTGTGTGCTATATCTACTTCACCCGCATCATTGCTATTCTTCTCAAAGTGACCGTGCCTTTCCAGTGGCAGTGGTTCTATGAGGTACAGTAAAGGGCTGGCCTGTCATGTCAGAAATGTTGCATTGGAGGCTTGGTGGAACAGTGGTTAAAGAAAAGGGCTTGATACCTGGAGGCTCCTGGTTCCAATCCCAGCCACTGACTCACTGTATCACTGAACTCCATGTGCTCCATCCTTCGGATGAGTAAAACAAACGAGGTCCTGTTGGAAGTGACTCTGCAGCAGTAGCAGTTGTTGATGCATAGCTCACCCTCTAGTCTCTAAGTCGCTTTGGATAAAAGCATCTGCTAAATGACTCATTAAGAATAATGTAGACTCCTGAATAGATCCTACTTTTCAAATGCGTGCAATTTAAATGTGCGGTCCGGTTCTCGGATGTTATCCTTGCACTTTGTATAATGACTGCGTGGGGGAATGGTTTGGGACATGTTTTTGGTATCCAAAACCTGGTATTGCAATGAAGTCGCGTAGACAGACCTACCGCCTTCAGTGTGTTTTGAATGTGATGGTTGTTTTGCTAAATTGCAGCTGCTGGTGGAAGTGTCCACACTGGTCTTCTTTGTCCTGACTGGGTATAAGTTCCGGCCAGCCTCCAATAACCCCTACCTGCAGCTGCCCTTAGACGAGGAGGATGTGGAGATGGATGAAGTGTAAGGACAGCGTCCACAGCATTGCCTTTTAAAAAAAAAAAAAAAATTTTAAACTCCTGGTGGACAGCACAGCGCTCAGACAAACACGCGTTTTGCATTCCATTTTGAATTGGCTGGAAATCAAAAATGCATTTTATTTTATGTTAAAAATATATATATATAATAAACTTGGTACGCCATCAAATTACCTGCTAAAGAAAGGCTAGCAAAATCTGGGGTTGGTTATGCATTATACAGCTCTGACCAAAAATGTTGTATCGCCAAGAATTTTAGGATTTAGATTCATTAAAATAAAAACTATATGAACATAATTTAGATCTTTTATTTAGCATCATGTAATCAAAGAAACTGCAAAATGACATTGCAAAAGTCTACCGGAAGCCAGACTAGTAGTATAGTACTTCATGGCAGCAGTGTGGAGTAGTGGTTAGGGCTCTGGACCCTTGACCGGAGGGTCGTGGGTTCAATCCCAGGTGGGGGACACTGCTGCTGTACCCTTGAGCAAGGTACTTTACCTAGATTGCTCCAGTAAAAACCCAACTGTATAAATGGGTAATTGTATGTAAAAAAATAATGTGATAGCTTGTTACAATTGTAAGTCGCCCTGGATAAGGACATCTGCTAAGAAATAAATAATAATAATAATAATGTTGGATTTTGAAATCAATTTGTCAGTTTTCCGTTAAGTATATGGAAAACCACAAAGTGGTATATAATTCAATATGTTAGCGTAACATTATTCAGCAGGTTTCATTCGATTTTATGAAGCAAAATGAGTTCATTCTAAAACTTTTGGCCAGAGCTGTACATGATATATCTATTTTTATACAGTCATTTAGAAATGTACGTTACTTGAACAAATACAAACATGGCCATTTTTGCCACTTAATACAGTCAAGCATTGCCAGCGTGGTTTGAATATTCAATGTATTTGATCCAGGACTAACATTACAATAAAAACTGTGAAAAAATAAATGAAATAAAAAAAGCATGCCTTAGATTGATTTCAAATTTCCATCTGATTTTTTTTTTTTTTTTTAGGGTCACCGAGTCTGGCGTACTGGAAGGAATATCAAATGTGAAGAAAACCTCTAACGGGAGAGAGAGGCTGAGAGATTAAGAGAACTGTGACTCCACTGACCCAGGGACTAAGAGCCTGTGAAGACAGACTGCCTCAGTCTGTGCACACACACGTGCTGGATTATTCCCATTGTTTTTCTTCTCCTTATTATCATTATTATTATTATTATTATTATTATTATAATCATTGCTTTCTTTTTAAACGGATCCAGGTTTCCACAGACTCGAAGCAGCAGAGGCCCACAGATCTGGCCTCGGAAACTCCTTTTCTGTACTGTTGTGCTGTTTCTTAATAGATCAGTTAGCAGAGTTTTCCTGCGATGAAACTGTATTGGTGTGAATATGTGTGTGGAAAAGTAAGCAGTAACCCTGATCTATACACTCCAGAACTTTTTTTTCCTGGTGGGGCATCCCATGTTTTTGTCGCACTTTGTGACTGTATTAATTCAACCTTGGATGATCTAGAGATCCAAGTGCTGAGGATCTCTGTTCTGGTGGCAAGCAAATAGATTATGTGAATGTTTTTAGAGGTACATCTTGATGAGCGTGGTTTGAAGCATTGACTGTTATATATATATAAAAAAAAAAAAAAAAGTGTTGAGGTCACAGACAAAACCACCAGACACCTTGTTCTTGTAAACTGCATACAAAAAAAACACAACCAAGTATGTTATATTTACTATTGCTTTTAAAATTGTGATACAAAAACACTTAACTTATTTCAGCTTCTTTCTTGTCAGACTTTGACACTTCATGCAGTCTAGCTTTATTTATTTATTTCGGTAGTGATTTCTTGGGTTTATTTTACTCCATTTAATGATATTTGTTTTGGGGAACATGTATTTTGTAACGAGGAAACATGCTGTAAATAAAAACAAAAACAGGTTATGATTAGTTTTGGGGAGAACACATAAGTAAATCACTGTGTGGACCAGTCATTTTAAGTACAACAATCTTAGTAAGAATCTGGATGTAGTCTGTATTGCTGTGCCCTATAGAGCCTTACAAAGATACTCAAGGTTTTACCCTGTCTGTGTGTCCCTCGCTGTGAGCTGTGCTGTGGCTCATCAGATCACACTGCCCTGTTCATTTACTTGATTGAAAGAAAGAGTTTCCACAGAAACAGCAAAAATCATTCTTGGAAACAGTAGCGAGATTTAAATACTGATGCAGTACAAGCTGTTTTGTATGTACAATACTATGCATTCTGTAAAATATATATATATATATACTGTATATATATTATATATAATTATAAATATAGTGAGAAAGACAGTGAGATTAAAAGTTTTTTTTAATATAAAAATATAAAAAGCATTCAACATCATTCACCGGAAAGTTTTCCACTTTTTTTTTAAAATGTGAATTGGAAGACCCTCTCTTAAACTTCATGCAGGAAGTCCCCAGTGCACCCTGGTTCACCTACCCCTTTGAAAAGCCTGTGAAGACGTGGGTTTCCCTCCGAGTGCTCCTTATTGTACAGAGGCATATAAGAAAATCGAATCTGAAGCTAAAGTACTCTTGGGAGCTACAGTGGGCCCATTCTTAGCTAACAGGAGATCGTTTTGTACTTCAACAGTACTGGGAAGGTGCACCAAGCTGGCATCATTGCGGAGATGTGTGGTCTCCCATTTCAAACAGCAGTGCTTCCAACAACATGAGTTGCTAAAGCAAGGGTATGTACATATTCTTGTAGAAGACAGTACTGACGATTTACCCTATCGTATGTATCTTTGAGTTTGTGTCTTTGGGTGGTGTAATTGAGAAGACGGTGGGGGGGTTTGGTTGAAGTGATAAATCCACCTTTTCGTTAGTGTTTGTTTTGTGTTTAACGATCATAGTAATCTGGTATCAAATAGATTTTTTTTTTAGTTTAACTTGCTTTGATTAGCGGCGTTTATACTCTGTTTTGAAGATGTATATTTCTGAAACATTCCTAAAGTTTTTATTTTAATTTGAAAGTTTTTTTTCCTCTATCTTTCGTTGCTTAATCCTGTCTCTTCTTTATTGTCAGCGTTTTTATTTACGGTATGTATTCCACTTTTAGGATGTGGTGTTTTTTCTTCTCTGTTTATTTAGGGGAAGCAGGCGTCAACGGTTTAATAGCTTTATATTTTATTTGAAAATAAGTCTAACTGCTAATGATGTGTGTGTGAGTGTGATTGTGGTTTTCCTTTTTACTTTCCAAGTTTAAGAAATTCTAACCGTTTTGTTTGGATGTCAACAGAGTTTTATTACAGTGTCTGTAGCAGTGGTATCCACATGCTAATTCGTGTAAAGTATCACAAGTTTATATATACAGAATTTAAAAAAAAAAAAATTACTGTTGTATAACTTGTGGATTTAAATTTTGAAAAATGCTCCAAAGAACAGTGCATTTATCAGTGTAAAAGTGTTGAAATAATAAAAGCATCAACCAAAATGCTTGTTCGATAGATTGTACATTGTTTTTCTTTGGTGACTGATCAGACGCATGTGTAGGTACGATACTTGCCTGTTAAATAAAATACAAAGGCTATAGTCAAAGCAATAACAAACTGAAAAAGTCATGATAAGATCCTGATGTATTTATTAGTACAATGGTTAATGGTCCACTAATGATTTACAAATGTGGCCCTAGGTTTCTCATCTGTTAAACGACAGTGCATTTCAGATCTGTAATATTTACAAAATACAGCTTGAAATAAACGAAGCTCCAAAACTCGCTAAAAAAGTGTGGAATTTTTCTTAAAATACTAAACTTTATCCAATTTGGAAAAAATACTGGCTTTGAAGAAAAGAAATAAACTTGTCTAAGCAGCATAAAAAAAACACTTAAAATCAAATATCTAAAAAGATGTTCATTGAACTCTGACCCAAACGACAGAGATGGAAATAAGACTCCCATTGCACAGCAGTTTTACTTGGCGTTTAATAAGACACACCACCTGAGCTTGTTACCTATACACACTGTGGCTAATCAAGGTCATAGTAAAACCTGGAATGGATGAAACTGCTACACAATAGGAGTCTTATTCCCATCCCTGACCATACCTCCACACACTAAAATAGTTCAGATCAACCACATCCAAGCTGCCTAGGACACAGTGACTGAGGATCTACCTCTTGGGAGACAACACTAGGACTCCCAGGGCCAGCTCTGGTCTGGATCGGAGTCGAGACTCACGGCTAAAACTCCTAAGGCTACAAGAAGTGGCGATTTTTTTTTTTTTTTTCCCAATCAAGCGGGCTTCTCCGGCTTGGGTTCCTTGCGACTGCGTCTGTGCAGCAGCCGGAGCAGCGCCAGGCTGGCGTTGAGGACGCGGTTGTGCTGGAAGGTGATCTTGTAGAAGGCATCGAGGGGCAGTCTGCCGCTGGGGTCAGCCTGCTTCAGGGCGGTCAGCGGGGTGTACAGCTTGTTAGTCTGGTGACGGAAGGGAGGGCTGTCGGAGGTGATCACCTTTAGGGTGTGCTGTGTGAGGAAGAAGAATACAAAAGTGTACTTGTTTGAAAAGTCTTTGCACCTTTTTTTTTTTTTTACAGCACTGAAAAGGAAACGCGTATCTGTGGTTATCCAGTGCCTTATACTGAAAAAATAAATAAAAATGGACGTAGATATATAAATTAGCGTGCGATTAGTTTACAGGTCTGATGTTTTGAATGGGTTTATCTTTCCTATACGGCTAAGAGCGCTCTGCAGTGTAGAGTGGAGTTTTCTTTCCTATACTTCTAGAGCATTCTGCAGTGTTGAGTGGAGTTCTCTTTCCTATACTACTAGAGCGCTCTGCAGTGTTGAGTGGAGTTCTCTTTCCTATACTACTAGAGCACTCTGCAGTGAGTGGAGTTCTCTTTCCTATACTACTAGTGTTCTGCAGTGTTGTCATATTTCCTTCCTGTACACAAGTCTGCAGCACTGAAAGAGTTAAACTGACAAGGCTGGCTATATGCTTAAGCACTGATATAAAGCACTGGGCTTTTATTTAGAAACTTACAATAGTGGGAAATTTGGTCTTGTGATGTTTCTTTTTTGCTACGGATTAAATTTCCACGGGGGGGCAAAATTGAGCTGGTAGAAGAATTCCTTTTTTTACCAGCTGTGGAGCACTTGGCCCCCAACCTGCAGCGTTAGAGAAGACTTGTTTAAAATTACCTCTGCAATGTCTTGTGGGGTTTGTCCGAGGGCAGTGAAAATGGCCTTGGAGTATGGGAGGTAAATCTGCTTAAATATTTTAGCCGTTTCCTCATCCGTGTCCGAGAGATCCATGTTGGCGGCGTCTTCATAAATCTTATTCTCGAATTCCGTGATCACCGGTCCCGGCTCAATGAGACTCATTCTGTCGGAGAGAGCATGCGGTTTAGAGCCAGTGCTTGCATTCAAGCGTTTGCTGTCATCACCGAAGGCTTTCACCAGAACTACTTACAGCTCTGGCCAAAAGTTTTGCATCACCAAGAATTTTAGGACTGAGACAATCAAAAAAAAGAAGCTATATAAACATAATTTAGATCTTTTATTTAACATCATGAAAATCAGAGAACCTGCAAAATGATATCGCCTGGATCAATGGATCGTCTGTACTTACTTTACATTGAACTTCATCGCTTGCACTGCCAAGCTCTCACAAAACCCCTCCACAGCGAATTTCGAGGCAGAATAAACATCGTTGAACAGAAGACCTGAGAAAACACAGGAGAACACAACTTGTTAATGAAGGGAAGAGCACTGCAGGGTATTTTTTGGTCCACTGCACAGCAATTTGTGACATTTTAGATTTCAGCATGACGTTTATTAGACTGACCTTATTATACAGGCAACTTACAATCGTGGCTCTCAGGAAAACCTGGAATGTCTCAATACGCTATGCAAGGTTATGAAGGTTATCCTGGCCCATCCCTTACTTAAATACAGCCCATGCGCCTACAAAACATAAAACTTTTTAAAAGTTTTTTGTTTTTGTTTTTAAGTTAAAATTAATTATAACCAATTCAAAATAATTATAGAGGAGTAAAGATACTGGAAAAAACGACTGAAATAATAGACTTGTCCTATCTGATCTCCTATAGGTTAACATTGCACACGTTTGTTCCACCATTTACTAAAACCTTAAGAACGAATTACAACCAGTTTTGGAGCACTTATTCAAACTAGACCCAATACCAGTAAAAAAGCACATATGTTAAATGTTTGCTTATAAGTGTTCTGTATTTCTCGCTCACTCTGTCACACAAACCACACAAGAGAAAGTACACTCTCAAATTAGAGGAAGCCACGAACACTTCGAAACACATTATATGAAGTCATTAAATCTAAATAAAAAACTGACGAAAAACTGATATTAAAGTATATAATATGATAAAATAGAAACTGTTGTGGTTTAAAAGCTTTGAACCCTTTCAGACATTCAGAGTGTGAGAGCTACACTTTCAGTGACGTTACAGGCGCCGATGAGGTGACTTACAATATCCGATGCAATCACAGTGGGTTAGCCGCCGGTTAATTCTCAGCCAGCGCACATTTTGTCCTCTCAGACCACCGATAAAAACTGTTTGGTAGCGCTCCGAGTTGCCCAGGAGGAGAGGAACGGAGCACAGTGGCCCACTTACTTAACGCACCACGTTAAATCAACGTCTGCCAGTGAATTTGATGGCTTATAACGGTTAAACCAAGGCCCACCTTGGATGCCCATGACGCTGCTCATCACCACGATGTGCCCTGACTGGCGCCTCTTCATGTCAGGCAGAACCTCCTTCACCACTCGCGCCAGACCGAAGAAGTTTGTATCGAAGAGGCTCTGCATGGATCCGATGCTCTGGCATTCCAGGGGTCCGATCATGCCCACCCCGGCATTGTTCACTGGGGAAGATGAAAAGCACGGGTACCACTCAGCTCCGGGTTCTCTTGTCAAGAGTCCATTGCCCGCGCTGCAGTGCATTGTGGTAATTGCAGTCCTGCTTGAATGCATTGAGATGCAGGACTTGATAGTTAAAAGATCCTGAACTGAAACTAATTGAAATTGACCCTAACTGGGCACTGCTGCGTTAAAAAAAGGAAAAGAAACATTATTCAAATCACATATTTTTTTAGTATATATATATATATATATATATATATATATATATATATATATATATATAAAAAGTTAAAAGTTGTGATTGTGAAAAAGAGTCCCTATCAGAGGTCAAGAACCGTTTCTGGTTCCACTGCAAGGACACGCTGTGGCTCTCGTACCCAGAACGTCGACCTGTCTCTGGGGGATGCTGTTGACACACTCCTTGATGGACTCCTCGCTGCGGACGTCCATCTCCTTGATCTCCAGCGTGCTGTTCAGCGCGTTCCCCGCCGCCTGCTCCAGACCACCCCTCCTGTCCAGATCACGCATGGTGGCGACAACTGCAATCCAACACAACAGAGCTCACCGGGGCTGCTGGATTTCATTTCCTAAATTGCTTAGGGCCGTTTCACACATAGGACAACTTAATCTTACTTTTGGTACGGTAGTCCAAGACCAGTGCAAACCAGGATCTGTTAAACTCTGGGATCAAACGAAATGAAACAAGCCTTCTATTAGAGGGCTTTTGCTGTTTAGGGACAGACTGCCAATAAATGCTGAATTAATAACCCTACTGTACACATCCCGCTATTAAATCATCCCAGCAGACCTCTTCCTTTGCAGCACAGTGTTTAACAATGTGTTTCATACTTGGGAAATGGTTGAACCCTAAACCATCACCATCCTTATGCAGTATGCATGTTAACTGGGGTGCAAACTTGAGCCCACCTGACAAATACAAAAGACTAATACGGCCTGTGATCAAACCATTTCTTAAATCTTTCAAAATCTTTATTTCCAGCTTAAAATGCCCCGATGTGTTGCCACCCTCCCGCCCCCGTGCCAGCTCTTACCCCTGAATCGTTTCAGCTCATCCTTGGCCAGGCGGACGGCCACAGCCAGGCCGATCCCAGAGGAGCAGCCCGTTACCAGAACGTTCCTGCAGGCCATAGCGCCGCCCTGTTGGCAACCTGCAGCGAAACAAGCCAGGAGAAAGAGCCTGGTTAAAATAACAATTAAAAAATAAAAAAAAAGGTCAAATTCAAATCTGTAAATCTGAGAAGAGTACATTTTGCAGTTTACTATTCTTTTACCACTTCACCATGTTTATTTTTAACATGCTTGTCTGTGATTTTTCTGCAGCATGAGGACTGTACCGAGTGATAAAACGGCACTGTGCATTAAGAGCTGCTGGCAAACCCAGCTTTATCAAGTGTGCTGGAACAAGCTGATCTCCTTACTGATATTTTAATCCTCTTAACCTCCCTGGGAAGCTGAGGGCTGAAGTCTGGGGCCGACAGGGGGCTTGCAAAGGGGATTAAAGGCGTTAAATACATTGCAATGTAGGAAACAAGCAGGTCAACCCACGGTGAAGTTCAGTAAACACTTCCATGCTTCTGTTCAGTGTGTTGAAACAGATGCAGATCTCTGCTGCTCAGGTCATTAAAATTGTCCTTTTGTGTGACAAAAGGACAATTTTACTAGTTGCTACTAGTAGTGCCCACACTGCTCCCTACACTGTATATATTTCACACATTTACTGCTGTATATTCAGGTATTTCAGGGATGGAAATAAGACTCCTGTTGCATAGCAGTTTCACCCATTTCCAGGTTTTACTAAGAGCTTGATTAGCCTCAGTGTGTCTTATTAACCAATTTAGTACCAAATACATTTTTCTTTGAAAAACACATCAGAACACAAGCTGTATATGCAATTTGATGCATTACATTTAGGTTTAACTTTTGCAGTTAACAAAATTATATTAAGTTATCATAACAAGCCATTTCTTCAAATGTTATATATATATATATATATATATATATATATATATACACACACACACACACTATTACAATTTAATTATGGTTCTGCTATTCTTAAACCACCTTTTAAAATGTACCAAATAATACAAATGTAAAAATAACAACTTCGATAAAGTGCGCATTTTATAGTAATAATAACTGCAGATCTTATTTTTGTACTTTTTAAAATCTGATCAAACAGACTATCTGAAATAAAACTGAAGTACACCGTTTATCAAGATTTGTTGTACTTCCTCGTGATAATAATGCTGAGTTACGCCGTTTGCGATCGGAGCTAAACGATGGGAATAATACGTGTGACTGAATCACCTTTCAAGTGCCTGTGGTTTTAATGAGAGGGTCGCTGTTCTTTACAGGTGACGAAGTCAAACTTCTGCAAAAAAAAAAAAAAAAATTAAAAAACCCACGAAGATTAAATGCAATGCACACAATACTACAGAAATGAATAACAATTAAAATATGACCATAAATAAATGACTTTACCATAATCATGTAAAATCGATACAATTCATGCTCACAACTTAAATCAATAATAATAATAATAATAATAATAATAATAATAATAATAATAATAATAATAATAATAATAATAAACTTCAAAGTAATATGCTATGTTTACATTTTTTTAGCAAGCCAGTGTGCACAGTGACAAGCACAGCTCAAAATTGAATACGCAACAATATTAAAATCCAGATTTTTAGTTCGCAAGAACAAACTTGGAGTATCTGCTAACCACGGACACAACGTAGTGTTTTAAACTATAGTATTAGTTCTGAATTACTGCTGGCGTTTTATTTAGTGTGCAATACACTGTACAGTCAGTCAATACTGCAAATACTGCCAACCCAGGCCTAGAGGTGTTCACCCAAATAGCACCAACATAAAAAAGATGCATACATAACACGCACTGTTGCTTTCTGCAGAAAAAAAAAAAACAGCTTACAATTCACAAAAAAAGAAAACTCCCGATTGCTTACCCAGTTACATCTTACAGAATCCCGTGCTTCATAAATCTTTAACTTGCTGTTTCCCGTATTTTTTTTAATGGAGTTTGTTTATGCACTTTAAATATAGGGCCAGTCCTCTTACTCCATAGCGAACGTGTATTAACACAATGCATAATTCATTCAGTCCAAAGCTCCTGCATCACAGACCGCCGGCTGGACACAGCCAGCTGAGCTGACACACATTCGGAGGAAGGGTTGACCCCTCAGGTCTCGGGACCTCAGTCGTGGGGCATACAAAACGCGGCATTATGGGAGATGTAGTTCTACAGCAATGCTCAACGCGTGTTGCAGATTCGGTCTGTCTAGAAGCCGTGTACAGTACTTCTTGCAAAATCCCTGAACACATTGTTGGGGGAAAAAAAGCAATGGAGCTACTAACCTTACTCTGTGTCTTCGTTTAGGTTAAATATTCAAATCCCAAAAAGGGGTTCTAATTGACATAAAGATTTGTATAATGTATTTACCATGTGAAGCGAGGTAAAACTTGGGTCCCCACAACTAAACAAAAAATATAAAATAAATAAATAAAGCTTGGAAGAGCTTTGTAAACAAACAGGACTGACGGCGAAATGAATACGATTCCGTGGTGCAGCGTTTTATTTGTGTGTGTATTTATTTAGCTTAAGTTGTTTTTTTTTTACAGTATTCTACAGTAGACAGTGGAGTTTGTTTATGCTCTAATCCGCCCCCTGGCGGCGCTATGATGGTTCTGCAACACTTCTTCCGAAACTGAAAGTATGAAAAAAGAACAGTAAAAACCAGGAAACTGCTCAGTCAACAAATGAAGAGAAAAAAAAAGTAATCGGTTATCTATCTAAGACAGTACGGTACGCCGAATCGTACAAACCACTCGCAAATATGAGTCGAAGTTTGCATGACGAAATTGAGGTAATGTTGTTTGCTTGATTATATGGCCTGTTTAATTAAAACAATCCAGTTCGGTTTCTGTATTTTGCCGAGAAGCTGTATTTCCTATACGTTATGAAATACACGCAATATAAAGTCCGTAGGGTACCAGAACAGCGCAGTTCAGTTATTGGGGTTTGCAAGAGAGTGCGCATTTTGGCACAAGGTTCATCTACCGCGCCTGAGAGATCGTCTTTAGCAACCGTATACCTCATTTAGGATTTGTTAAACCAAATGCTTAATTGTGCTTAATTGTAATTTACACTTAAAGCAGCGGATGATGAACCACGTCGCTTCATAAACATAGAGGAATGGTTTAGGTTTGTAAGTCCCGATAGCTCGTGTTGTTTACCAATGTTTTCACGCTGCGTTTTTCTGTCTATACAGTTTAACTTTTCTTTTTAAAACATTTGAAGCAGTAAACTTTAAACAACAAAATTACCTTTGTGCCCTCCTTGTGGAAATAAATATAGACATCAATAATAATAAAAAAAAAACTAAATACATTACCAATAACTTTTTACACAGTTTTATACCAAATGAATCACGCTATATTACTGATTCTAAACTGACTCTCGCAGATCTATTTATCAGTGTTCCAAACTCTTGGTCACACGTTTTACTAAACATTTTAAAACTGATAAACAGTTACCATAAGGAACATGATCGTATTCATCATAGTAATTACGTTTAAAGCTGGAAAGTCATTCTCTGGAGCTTGGTGTTGTTATCGTCTTGAGGTTCATCTACATATTTTAAGTGTTTGGAAGCTAATAAAAAGAAAAACAGCATTAGCATCATTTTAATAGCAAATCTGTATTTAGCTGAAGTATGTCAATTATGGGGAAACCCTCAACGTTTCTAGAAATGTATTTCAAGGGCAATTCTCATCCCTCTCATTTAAATCTGCATTATGCCACACTCGCGGTAGCGGTCAGCGCAGCCTCAGGGCAGGTGTAGTAAAGGGATCAGATCCTGGATTCAGATGTAGATATTGGCTACACTCATGACAACATCGTCCCAGCAATTTATTGTTTTGAATGACTGCCGCAGGAATGTATTTGGGTCTTTCAATTAGACAGACAATAATGTTCATGCACGAACCCGCATGCACGCACGCACGCACGCACACACACACACACACACACACACACACACTTTTTAAACCAAAGTTACGGCACTTGTTAATGGATTAAACATACCCGTATATAAGTTAACCGTGGTTCTGTTGCAGTTTTACCCAGCTTTTACCATGGTTTTGCTATGCTTAGCATGCGGGTGAATGCTTTATAAATATGGCCTTTGGTCGAGTCTAGGGTGACCATATGGCACCATGTTCACCGGGACAGCTCGGGACAGTTCAGGCAACTCACGCCCCCCAAAGTGCATTCTGGTAAGTGTAGTCCTGTTTCTCTAAAGGAAAAAAAAAAAACAAGTGAAAGGTACCTGAAACAGGGGAAAGGTACCAGAACGCACTGCGGTGAGTTGAAAAGCCTGAACTGTCCCAAAGTGTCCTGTGGGCGGCATTGTGGTTTTAAAGAAAGGGGCTTGGTAGCAGAAGGATCCAAGTTCAATCTCAGACACTGACTCACTGTGTGCGACCCTGAGCAAGTCGCTCCTTGTGCTCCGTCCTTCTCGGATGAGATATAAAAACGAGGTCCTATTGGAAGTGACTCTGCAGCAGCAGCAGCAGTTGTTGATGATGCATAGCTCACCCCCTAGTCTCTGTAAGTCGCTTTGGATAAAAGCGTCTGCTAAGTGACTTATTATTGGAGGCCCGTGAAATAATTTTTATTAAACATTATTCACTTTTTTTTTTTTGTCACCGTCAGCTGCATGCATTCCCTCATGTTCAGATTATTTGCAGCGTTGTTTAATTGTTATGCGTGGTTTAGGCATTTTAGAAACCAAACATCGCTTCTCTTTCATCGCAATTCTAATTCCCAAACGACTCGCTTCAATTTATACGTCTGCGCAAGTGCTAGAGCTTCTGTTTCCCTTCAGACTGTGTGATGGCAAGTACTTATTTAAAGTATTTTTTCTATAAACCTCCCGATTTAAAAATGTAATTCTGTGTTTGCTTTATCATGATTTTTCATTTTATTTCGTTTTATATTTGCATTTAGTTTTATTTCGTGCTATTTCGTATTTGCGAAAAAACACGGGGCTCTACCTATAATTGATAAACTGTCCCGGTGAATAAAGGAGTCACATGGTCACCTTGCGTCCGTCCCTTTGTTTCCTCCCCAGCTGGAGAAAAGCATCCGCCGCCTACGGGAGAAATTCTATGGCAAGGTTACGGTGGAGAAAGCGGCGGTGCTGATGCGGCGCTATCACAACAACCACGACCTGGTCTGCAAGGACATCATCCTCATGAAGGACCTGAGTGAGTACCAAACGTCAGCCAATCAGAGGGCTGCACTTGACAAGTGCACCCAATCACAACACGTCTGTCATGGGCGCTCACTCAGAATCATTGGTGCTGTCGCATGACTTTCCTTAAAAAACCTTCAGAGATAACGTTGGTTGTAGCCTGACAAATGGGGTGCTTCTGTACACAAAGCTTTTTAATAAATAGTGCAGGTCAGTTTTCTGTAGACTGATTTCTTGGGATCGCCATTTGTTCCCCTGGGAGCATGATACAGTAAAAGTTAAATGGGTTAGGGAGGCAAAACCAGCAGGGATTGTTTTTACTTGTTGTGGTACAGCGCACCCTGCTGGACAGAGCTCAGAGCGGACACCTGCAGGGCTTGACCTCCAGGGGGCGGTAGCTCGCTCACATCCGCTCTCGAGTTCCTGGGTGTGGAAGAGGAAGCTGGCTCGGTCGTGGGATCGGAGGACGCCCGCTGAACATTAATTTCTCCTGAGCCGTGTGCGGAATTGCTGGGGTGAGGGGAAAAAATAAGTGGACATTGTAAACTGGGGAGAAAATCAGAGGTAAAATAATTGGGCACACACACACAAAAAAAAAAAAAACATGATATCTGATACTACGCTGGATTAAAGAAATCTCTGTTTTCATCAAACCAGAAATCATGTTTTAAAATGAAAATACAAGTTTGTAGCAGTATGTGTTACTCTGAGAACCGCACGTCTGGTGAATGGAAGTGGAAAACACTGTAGGGACCGGATCAGCAATCGCTTGCAATGAAAATCCTGCCTTGTTTGTGTTAGAGGTGTTCCAATATTTAAAAAAAGCTGGATTTATCAACAGGCTAAACAAAGCCTGTTTTTTTTTTTTTTGAATTGTAAAGGGATTTTTGTCGCTCAGAAAGATTCCGAAGTGTGCACTGTCTGGTATGTTTGTCTTAACAGAGTGCCAAAAACTTACAACACAAACAAACACGCTCAAACTTGCTTTGATTTCCCCATAACTAAATAAAACCTTCAGTTACACAAAAATGATGACACCGTCAACTTACTGCAGTTCAAGATCAGCTGTAAATCATTGCAGACCGACTCCTCAATGAATGTACTGTAGTGTTCTGTATATACTGGGGGATCACTAGTTCATGGAGCAAAGGGATCTGATGTAGAAATGCTATACAGACAATATACACCTGTGGCCAAATGCATCACCCTATAGAATTAACTAATTTCATAAAGTCGAATGAAACCTGCTGAATAATGTTAACATATTGAATTAGATACCGCTTTGTAGTCTCCCATATAAAAACGACAAAAAAATGTGACATTTCGAAATCTAACATGAAATACAGTGCTACTAGTAGGCTTCCTGTAGACTTTTACAATTTCATTTTGTAATTCTGTCACTTAAAATTCTAGGTGATAAACTTTTGGCCATAGCTGTACAGTGTGCAAATTGCCTCCTTTTTTCTGTGACTTAGGCTATGTACACACACAGGCTAAATAGGATTGTGAGTTCACCTTTTGCTCTTAATACGGTTTGTATACACACACAGTTCAGTTACAAAAGGCAGCGACAACCGCACTAGTTAATCCTTTTCAGAGCAAGTATCGAGTGCGGTTATTAATTCAGTTCAGTTAGTTAACGCGCACTAACTGTGTGTGTGTGTGTGTGTTACAACCGGATTAACACAACCGCAGTTGGCGCTCCGTGGATTTCTGCGCAACTAATGACGTCATTGTTTATCAGACATTTCCGTGTGATAATGGCTAATAAAAAAAGTTATATATATATATATATATGTATATAGGTGCCTGATAAGCCAAGGGAAATGATCTCCTGGTTTTATAAATATTTAAAAACATAGAGAGTTGTCAAAAACCACTGCTGTGAAGCTCCTGCGATTAATGTCTCTCTACTGTACTTTTTGTGCCTCTGTCTATATAAAACTTTCAAACGAGCCATTAAAAGAGTCGTTTTTTTTCTAATTCGTTATCACCATTGTTAGAAATCAACGTCACGTTGAAGCTTATATAAATGCAGTTGTACTGCTTCAAAACTGCAAACATATTTAGTTTGTATGTAATACGAAGTGCGATTCCTGCCACTTATTGTAACGTTCAGCCTTTTCGTAAATAAATAATAATCTCGGCGTACATTCAAATATGGTTTCATTTTTCTTTCAGATCTTGATGCGCAAGACAGGGATACCTTGATGAACGACGCTGTGGTTCGGGTACAGTAAATCAACAGTGACAGTTGATTACAGGGCTCGTTGTGCTCAGGAGGGAGTCTGTATTGAACTGCAGGTTCTGTACTGTCAGTAAATCACCAGAGAGCTAACACAATAAGAGAAGCAGGCATTTCGTTACATTTACATTACATTTTCTTTAAATTCTCAAATTAATAATTGATACCCGGGTAGTAAAAAGAGACCCAAAGAGTACCTGGGTTTTCGAGTACCTGTGCCGACCTCTAACATATATATATATATACAATACAGGCCTATATTATTTAAAAAAACAAAACAAAGCAACAACGAAAAACGTTTCTTCCACTGATTACTAGTAAACTGATTACTGTGCTGTTGCATAAACGTGTTTCTGGTACCGCCTTTAACATTTTCTTTGTGTGTGTGTGTGTGTGCCTTTTCAGAATGTGGTGGAGAGAATCCGAAATGCAGACCGCCAGCCCTCGCAGGTACTGCACCCCTCTGTGTGCGTTTCCAAGTGTTCGCTGGCTACCTCTAATCACACCGAGAGTGTGCGTTTCGTGCAATCTTCGCTGTGTCCAGCAAGTCATGTTGTTTGAACATTTTATTTAGATAGAAATGATCTTCGAATACAACCTCACAGAATGGGTTAAAGATTGAGTCAGATCCTGGTTAAATTCCTAGTTAGACAGTAAGTTGATAAAGATCTTTCTGGTCACTTTTGTCTTTGCTAGGACAAGGCTCCAAGACATTCTGAAATAGGTGTTGGCCTCTCCTTTGATGTCCAGTTCTAACAAGAAAGGCGTTTGCCATTTAGGGTGGATCATTGGTTTTGTGTTAGAGGTACCAACACATTGTTAAACATATTTACAGACTAGATATAAAACCGGTTTTCTTAGGAGGGTTATAAAAACTACTTCGAAGAGAAACTGGATTGAACCAGATGCTTGGAAGCTAGGGTTAGGACAATGGACATTTAACCAAGTGATGAGAGATTTGTGTCTTTGTCTGATTTGTTTAAAGAAAAATCACGATGTCTCTGAAAGACTGCGTTTAAACCGAGAATACTGAAATGTTTGTATTGCTCTGATCCGTGCTTGGAGAGAGGATACCTGCAAACTGCTGTCACCATGTAACCTTTAAGATGCCTGGTTGTAACTTTGCAACTCAGAACTTTTATCTTCAATTATTATTATTATTATTATTTATTTCTTAGCAGACGCCCTTATCCAGGGCGACTTACAATTTATTTTTTACATACAATTACTCATTTATACAGTTGGGTTTTTACTGGAGCAATCTAGGTAAAGTACCTTGCTCAAGGGTACAGCAGCAGTGTCCTCTACCAGGGATTGAACCCACGACCCTCCGGTCAAGAGTCCAGAGCCCTAACCACTACTCCACACTGCTGCCCTAAACAACACTTATCCGGACTCGAAATCAAGAAGCCAGCGACTTCTCTTTCGCTGCTTCTTTTATTGGCTTATCACAACACGTCTGTCATGAAAATCGAAAGGGCGCTTTCAGCTTGCTTAGAGATAGTCACAGAGCACTTAGAAACATACTGTAAGTCCTTAAATGTAAACAAAAAACAGGAAAAGCTGATATTAACGTCTTTTTAATCTGTTTATATCGAACCTGTTTTTGTTTAAACGTTGTGAAAGCTTTGTCATTGACATTCTGAGTGCAAGATCTACACTCTCAGAGAAATTATAAGTGTAGCTGTGTAATAAAGAACAGTGAAAACATGATACAGCACAGGTAAGAATTGTAAATCCCAGAGAGGTACGGAAAAGCATATAAATAAACATGGTAAACTTTATACAGTAGTATAACCATTGGAAAAACATGGGAAAAGTGCAAAATCATAAATCGCAGACCTGTTGGGCCATCTAATAACTAACAGGAGAGACCCAATGGCAGTGTGCAGCATTATTATTATTATTATTATTATTATTATTATTATTATTATTATTATTATTATTATTAGGGGGGTTAATTGATTAATCACACCTGTTGGCTTTGATCGATTAAAAAACAATTGGTCGATTTAATCTTGTCTTTTTCGGTGCACAGAAAATACATCTTGAAAAATGGCGGAGAGTACTTCCAAACAAGGTCTATATATTTCTATACTTCTAAAGACCTTGGCAAAAGGGCAACTGAAAAGTATACCCAATATTTCACAATAACTCAGAATGAATAGAAAAAAAGACTGCAACTTGCAAAATGTCCTTTCCCGGCACCACTACAAGTTTACTGTATCATCTTAGTCTTAGTTTCATTTGTCAGTTTTACGTTAAGTGTATGGAAAACTACAAAGCAGTATATAATTCAATATATTAACGTAACGTTATTCAGCGGGTTTCATTTGACTTTATGAAGCAAAATGAGTTACTTCTATAGCTGTAGAGTGGAGAAAGGTCTGAGCTGTTCCCTTCATCAGTGTAAATGTTATTATTTTCTTTAACAGAACGTCAGACCCCCTGGACCCAGGGCTCCAAATGACCGGGACATCCAGGTAAAAACATACCTTTCAAAACCTTACTGTTTCCTAAATCTGAAGGTACCGGAACGCCACAAAAATATAGACTTTCTTAAACAAGAATTATTATACGAATTTACATATTACTTGTATACTGAACTTTTAGTAACACAAATAATAGGTCATGCATTCATCTAATTTCTACAAGTATTTCCACAAAGTGTCTTTCTCCATATTGTCAGGATGCTTTACTTTATTTACGTGTCTGTGTGTCAGTGGCAGAACGACGATGTCTGAGGGTTCGACATGGAAGATGTGTTAGCTCTGTGGTACTTTACTAACAGCTCAATACAGACTCTTTCCTGAGCACAACGAGCCCTGTAATCAACTGTCATTGTTGATTTACTGTACCCGAACCACAGCTTCGTTCCTCAAGGTATCTTCTGCACCAAGCTCTGAAAGAAAAATGATATTTCCATATGCACAGAGACCCAAAAGTACAGCAGATAGATATTGAGGCAGTATTGAGCTATTGAAAGAGTCCCATACTGTTTTCATTATTTGACCATTCTTTTCCATAAACGCTGAATAAGAATATGGCAGTGTTGAAGTATAATTTGCTGCGGATCTTGAGCGACAGCGTCCTTGGTACTGTAGTTATGGGTGAGGGACGATTGCATGTAAACCCCCTTGCAGAGACGTGTCCCTTCACCAAGTGTCGCTGTGCCTCGCTTGCAGGAAATCGGAGAGGGGCTGCGCGTGCTGACCCTGACTCAGAGGAACCTGCACATGTTTGATAACGCCCAGAGAAACCTCATTCCCTCAGAGGACTGCCAGTTTGCCTGCCAGGGATGTGACAAGGTCTGGTGGAGGCGAGTCCCGCAGAGGAAGAAGGTATTGTCCCGAGTGTGCAGCTCTGGCCAAAAGTTTAGCATCGCCTAGAATTTTAGGATTGAGACATCATTAAAAAAAAAAAAAACTACATGAACATAATTTAGCTCTTTTATTTAACATCCTGTGATCAAATAAATGATTTTGCAAAAGCCATAGTAGTACAGTAGTAGTAGTTTTTGTCAGGTTTTCGTTAAGTATATGGAAAACTACACGGGCAGCAGTGTGGAGTAGTGGTTAGGGCTCTGGACTCTTGACCGGAGGGTCATGGGTTCAATCCCCAGTGGGGACACTGCTGCTGTACCCTTGAGCAAGGTACTTTACCAAGATTCCTCCAGTAAAAACCCAACTGTATAAATGGGTAATTGTATGTAAAAATAATGTGATATCTTGTAAGTCGCCCTGGATAAGGGCGTCTGCTAAGAAATAAATTATTTATTATTATTACTACAAAGCGGTATGTAATTCAGTATGTTAACGTAACACTATTCAACAGGTCTCATGAAGCATAAACAGTTAATTCCATAGGGTGATGCAAAACCTTTGGCCATAGCTGTAGAGTGGCAATGTATTGGTAATCATATAAGAGAAAGTGTATTTGTAATCATATGAGAAGTCAAACATCAGATAGGGGTATAGGGGAGCACTCCTAACCACTCTGAGAAATCTCTGTTTTCTGCAGGTCTCCCGGTGCCACGGCTGCGGAAGAAAGTACGACCCCGTGCCGTACAACAGCATGTGGGGCGCGGCAGAGTTCAACTGCCCCGGCTGCCATCGCTCCTTCAGGTACAGACAGCCTCACGACCTGGGCATCGCTGGCTTGTAGATGAATGGGGGAGTGGTAGGGTTTACCGTCAGTGTGTTTGTTTGTGTTCCTCAGAGGCTACGGGATGATGGGTGTGTTGTCTCCGTGCTATAACTGCCACATGCCCGTGGGCCCCTCTCGAATCCTGCCCCCCAGGAGGACCCCTGGACCCCGGATGAGGAACCTGCACAGCTGCTGTGCTGAGGACTGCTATAACCGCAGGAGTGAGTGATCCTTCAGCTTTGCAGGGGCTGGTAGCCTGCAGAGTGTCAGCAGAAGTCTTTTTCTATTCCGGGTGATTCATTGACTTCCTCGTTTGCATCCAATCCATTTGGGGAGGGGGGGGGGGGTAGGTCAGAACAGCTTTGGAAGTTGAACAGCTTTGGACGTATTGAGATCTGCCATCTTTTGGATCGTTAAAATAGCCACCCCACTCTTTCTGCTGCTCGAGGGTTTTTCAAAAAGTTCCACAGGGAGGCAGTTTAGCTTCACTACAGCTGGAGTTTATCTCTGACTTCAAAATCTCTCATTGAAAGGTTATACTGTACATGCATGTGGCAGCAAGCAGCGCCTAGTGCCTCCCTTCACCAGAGGCAAGAAGGCACGAGCTTAAAGTGCCCTGATTTTAGGGCTGTCTCGTTTTTATGACGTACCCAAATTGAGGTCAGTGAATTATGAAAAGGGTACGATTCACAGGGAATGAACCGAATTGATTGTTGTATTAACACGAAGGAGCTCTGTACAAACGGGGCAGCCGTTTCAAATTTCAACCCCCTCCCTAACCCTCTACTCCCGCAGACCCTACTATTCCTGGTGCGGAGTGCGTTCACCCCCGCAGTCGACGCCACAACCACAAGCCCATGGTGGTGCACCCCAGCCCCCTGCACTGTAGCTCAGGTTCCACGGTGGCCACCTGTCTGAGCCAGGGCAGCCTGCTGGAGGGGGACCTGGACGACCTCATCATGGACGACCTGACTGAGGAGGAGGAGGAGGAGGAGGAGGAGGAAGAGGAGGAGGAGGAGGAGGAGGATGAAGATGGAGGGGAGAACGGAGAGCCCAGCGAGGGCTAGACTAGAAAAAAAACAAAGTGCTGGGGAAGAGGGGGCAAGAGGGACAAATCTCACAGCAGTCCAATTTAAATTCAGGGTTTTGTACGTATCAGGTCCTGGAAGCAGAGGGCCATGAATAAGCCTGTATTTTTCTTCACTGTTATCGCGGATTTCCGTGAAATGCATCCATCGCCGTGTAATATGTACAGCCTATATTTTTGCATCACCCTATAGAATGAACTAATGTTGCTTCTTAAAGTCAAATGAAACCTGGTGAATAACGTCACATTAACATATTGAATTACACACCGCTTTGTAGTTTTCCATATACTTAACAAAAAACGTTAAAATGTGACATTTTGAAATTTAACATGAAATACTGCACTACTATTATGGCGTCCTGTAGACTTCTGCGATATCATTTCGTAGTTTCTTTGATTGCATGAAGTTAAATTAAAGATATGATGTTTATATAGTTTTTTTTTTTTTGTTATGCCTAAATCCTAAAGTTCTAGATGATGCAAAACTTTTGGCCATAGCTGTAGTCCCCCGTAAACACAGCAAATGTTTGCCTGTTCCACTGCATTTAGCAACCTGGCAGCCAGTTTAGTTTGCTTACGGTAAATGATTGAACACACACTGCACAGAGCTGCACAATTTCTTTAAAGTGTCTTCAATGAAAAATACACAAGCTGCATCAAAGATCAGAAGTATTTCTGCTAAAGATCGCTCTGTCCATTATTAGAAAGGGACATTTCACGTGTCAGTTGTTATTTTTTTACATGTATTTATGTTTTTATTTTGTTTGATAATTCACTGATGGTGAAAATAGATTGTCTTTTAAAGGGGGACGTATAAAACATTCTGCAATTAAGCATTGACTGTTTTTCAGGTGAGCAATTAAATATTTAGGAACATCTGTTGTATAATAACACTAACCCTATCCCTGATACAATTGTGTACTTAAATATACTATACAAAAAGATGTACACATTTAGTACATTGTAACTATGCATAATAACATTGTAATGATGTGTAAGTACACATGTATTTTCTCAGTAACTACTATGTAAATACATGCACAGTATATGTAAGTACACAATTGTATCTGTAAGGTTTGTTTTCTTCTTAACAATAATAAGTCTTCAGGTAACTTCAATCAAAAGAGTTTTATTCAGGAACAATGCAAATCCGAAGGCAGTACACGGACGCGATTGCAGGATAATACTGTAGGCAAAGCTACAGGTCTCAGCAGGTGAAATCTTAAGAAACAAAGCTCCAGGTAAACCTGCAGGTCTCGAGAGGTGGTCTTCAGCCCTGAAGCAACCGTTCCAGACATTAATATACTGGGCAGGTTACTGCCCACCAGGAGTGGAGCCACCTAGCTGGAGTGGACATCTCCTTCCTTCACCAGTGCACCTATTGATTTCAAATCAGCTTTTTAAGTAGAAACAACGTATTCATAAACAAGGGTCATCCTCCCAAGGTCACAACTGCTCTTTGAGCCATTTAAAAAAAAAACGGTTTCTTATCCCGACTCTCGGACAACAGAGGCACCACAAGGACAGGACAGCGCTAAGCAGCATATTTAAAAAATATGTAATCCCCAGGAAATCACACAATGTGCAGAAACCTTAGTCAGAAAAGGGTGAAGGTTAGAGATGGGGATAGGGTCGGGTTAGGGTTAGATCGTGCAAAAAGATCTACACATGAAGTGCATTGTAACGATGCATAATAACATTGTAATGATGTGTCAGCACACGTGCATATGTAAATACACGGTCGTTCGAGACACTTCATGTGAAGGGTTACCTTTTGGAGTATGTGGTTCTGTAGTAGAGAGAAATGATCACTCCCTCAACCTTATAAGAACACACCTAAGTGCCCGTGCTTTAAATTGTGAGGGCCGAGCTGTTAAAAAATAAGAATTGGTTCCATGCTTAAAAACCTGCGACGCAAGAACGGATTGCGACCGCACAATCGTCAAAGGGTTGATACATTATCACTGTACGAGTTTAGCCCTTTAAGGGAAGACCATGATGATGTCACTGTGTCAGATGTTCAAGCTTTTACTAAGAATTAGTATCGGGCTCAAAATATCAAACCTGGCAGGACCCTAAGTGGAATACAAAACGACAACGACTTGCGTGCAAATAAAAACAATAACAGGCGGGTGTAAAAAGACGGGTAAAAGCTGTTGTCCTTTGGTGCCGTTTTGAATGGGAGCTTTGTTCTGTGCAAGATTAGTTTCAGAGTTCACCCAGCCGTGGATTAACAGCCGTGTCAGGTATTGCATTTACAAGGGGGTTTATTGAAGGATTGCTTCTGATCCCAGCTGTTTGTTCCTTGCCTTTGTCACTTCACTTTCTCGTAATGGGGTTCCCATGCGTTTTTGACGAGTTGGTGTACATTTCATGTCTCATTTGTCACTTCACAGGTATGGAACGGAGGATTTATCTGGAGTGTATGAATTATAATCACGGGGGAACAGACTGTTCAACCCATTACCAAATACAATTGTCTTTGAAGAAACCAGAACGCAAGCTGTAATTGTGTAATTTGATGCATTCTAAATAGTCAATATTTCTTCACAGATTTTCATTTTTTTTAAATCCTTTGTTTTGGCTACAAACTGCTTTGTCCTAGTTTGAGGACAGGTTAGACATGCCCGTAATCAGAGCAGTGAAATTCCACGCCGGTGTTCTGCCCTTTTTTTTTTTTTTTACCGCCTGCCACTGTTTACTTCCTTCGGGAATTACGCATGTTCTTTTCTGCCTTTGCACCCTGCTGATGCTCAAGACATTTACTGTGCCAAAAATAGCTACCCAACCCAACAAAGAGTCGAAAAAGATTAAGTTAAGATATTTCTGTGGCTCTGATGGAAATGCCCGAATGAAAGCCACTCCAGTTTGATTGAAACTTGTAAAAATATATGTATGCATGAGTTTTGAAGTTACACGGTGACTGTTTGTGTGGATTGCTGAGGTGCACATATGCTGGGCAATGACACAATCTGTTACAAGCGAGTTCATACATTTTAGGCTCAAAATAATATTTAGTTAAAGGAAAAGGTTTTAATATTTAGACCGTTTTAGTTTTGAAGATTTTATCGGCGTAAAGATGGCTATCCCTGGACTCTGCCATCTTGGCTGCTTGACGTAAGGCTTTAATACAAGTACATGGGGGATAATAACAGAGGGTGTATGTTATAGAGATATAAATCCCGGATCGGGTATAATATACAAGGGTAGCAAATTCTGGCAGGGAGGCATATTGTGGCAGTACACCGGCTATGAAGCTCTACACATAGAAAACTGAGCTTTATCATTACTGCGGATCAGAAAACCAAGACAGATATCATTTAGGATTCAGTTTCTTATTTTATATTGTCATAAAAGTACCCGAAAGGCAATATTTGCAGATATAACAGTTTTGTTTTAGACTTTTACAGTTAACAAAATGAGTTATCATAACAATATAGTTAAAGAGAAAATTCAATTAACAGCTAGATGCCAGATAAAAATGTCTAGCATTTTTGCACAATCTAACCCTAACTCTATCCCTAACCATTTTCTGATACAATTGTGTACTTACATATATCGTGCAAAAAGATTTAGCCATTAAGTACATTGTAACTATGCATAATAACATTGTAATGATGTGTAAGTAATCATGCATTTACTAAGTAACTACTCTGTAAATGCACAGTAGTTAGAGACAGTGGAAATGTTATCGAAATCTGCAACAACAAAAATGGCAATACAACACCACAAAATAATAAGTAACGTTGCTTGTATCTAATATATAGTCATAAGAATGTATTAAAGAAGCAGTGTCTTGGGGGTTGATAAAGTAATGTTTCTATTTGACTGTATTGTGTCTTTATTATTATTATTGTTACTGTTATTACTACTAGGAGAAAATAAAAGCGATTTGTGTTTGCAGTGCGACAGGGATGTTTCCTAAACATGTCATTCAAAATAAAATCTCGACAGTGAAAAGAGAGAAAATCTTTTATTTGAAAGGATTGAATGGGGCTCCACAAACATTGCTGCGTTTGATTGCGGTCACCGTGTTTTACAGTCTTTGGCTAAAGAGTTAGATACTGTAGACAAACTTTTACAAGGGCTGCGCTATACTGTAGCTTGCATGCATTTACTGGTTAACCAATGCATGCAGATAATAGCTATCTAACGCTGATGTGAATTAAGGAAAATTCATTTTAACACCACAGTTAGCACTCCTTTAATAGAAGAGCAAGGTAAGGGTAGTTTGGTAACAGACCCTAAGAAACTGCACTGTTTATTAAGAAAATGAGATTAGCAGTGGAGCAATGGAGTATATAAATACCAGAGATTACCCATGAGATTCTTGATTTAGCAATACAGACATATATATTTAACTCCTAGAGTTGGATACATATTGTTTGAACAGGAATAAGAGAGTGGCTGAAATATTTACTCAACAAGATATGAGAAAGTCAGTTGTGTTATATCTTGAACACATGATCTAGAAATGTGTTATAGCCTTGATTTTTGTATAATATAATGAACTAATGGATTTACTGTCTGTATAAATATTCATTTTCAAAAATAATAATGTGTTATTTCACAAAAAAAGAAAGTGAGATAAAAAGATTAAAAAATGTATTACATGTTTGCATTTTCTGCTTGCACCGGGCTGCCAGATTTAGATAACATGTTACTTAACAAAAATAAATACATTATAAAACAGTTTAAAGTTTATCTTGGCAAGATTTTCTACAGTTAGATAACGGCTGAAAAAAATCATTACTTAACATGTGTTCGTCGTGGGCGTACCCACCGTCCCACTCCTGCTGTTCTGTCTTTGTATGACTGCCCAGCTGTATAAATACAGCTACAGTCCATCCATTCAGCATCTGAGAACACACTGCATCACAAGAGGATCCCCTCCACGCTGTGACCACAGAGCGCTGCTGCAATGTGAGTACAGCACACAGGCTTATGCTACTGAAATACTAAAAGAAACTTTCGTGAATTCGATGACAAACGACTGCCAGTTTTGTTTTCCAATCAAATTTGTTTTTGGTATTGAGCACTATGCAGTAGTTCTGGAGTTCCAGCGTGTCTGTCTGTCTGTCTGTCTGCCTGCCTGCCACCCTGCATGTCTGTCTGTCTGTATGCCTGCCTGCATATCTGTATGCCTGTATGTCTCTCTGTATGCCTGCATGTCTGTCTGTCAGTTTTTCTGTCTCTCTGTATGCCTGCCTGTCTGCTGTCTGTCTGTCTGCATGTTTGTCTGTCTGTCTGTCTACCAATCCAACTGTTTTTCTTCCAATTTCTGTATTGCCTCGAAATACTTGACAGAAAGAATTTCGATCCCTAAAAATTATGCTGCTTTTTATTGTATGAAGCCAAACTGTCAGCCAAACTGTGTTTTATCTGCATTGTTTATTCCTGTGGCAGCTGGTGGCATATCGGTTACCTATGGTACGTGGAACAATTAGTACCGAATAAACAAGAATAGAAAGAATCAATAATTTGCCATAATGTGATATTTTGATGAAGGAAGTCCCATTGAACCTAAATGAAACAGACACCTATTCATGAGCCAGACTATCAGATGTTTCAACAGTGCCGACCAGGTCAATGTGATTGGGATTGCTATGGATCAGTGTCTCTGTCTGTGTCATTTGCTCATGTTGCAATGCCATATGATCCTGGCACACAGCTCTCTGGAGGGCAAACTGGCACAAACTGGGTTAGTTCTTCCCTCTCCACAGATCTATGCTGTTTAATTATTTGATTATACCTGTCTAAAAATAAAAAGTTAATGCACTCTGTTTCCATTAATAGAAATGAGAAGTTTAACTACCCAGTGATCAGGGGGGAAAGAGTGAAAATTGAACCGAAGCTAAAAACATCTGAATAATATACTATTTACATTTCTGTTCCTTAGGGGGGCCCTTGGATTTGTGTTGTTTTCACTGCTTATTGCAACCCAAGCAAACATCAGGTATGTATTGTGGTTTTATTGATAATGCAAATAGAAACTGTAAGTAGGTGTTTTAAATAGATTATGCATTGCAAAGTGACATTAAAGGGGTGCTTTATAGCTTCTGTATTTTCCTAGTATTTAATATCTCACTGACGTGTGTTCTGCATTGAAGCCTGTGCAACGCTGATATGCTTCCCCTGCCTCGTTTCTGCAGAATCCCTTTTTAAAGTTTCCCATAGCAAATGTAAAAGTGTGATCAAACACAGTGAAAGGACGAGTAAACACTGTAAAGACCAGAGAGGTATGGAACAGCTTAGTAAAAAAATAACATGGTAAACTATAATAAATGCATTGTATAACCATTGGAAAAGCACGGGGGAGAACTGCAAAATGATTTGCTGCAGTAAACTATTATAAGGGATAGGGTGTCTTTTGAGGAAACGGAAAAACATAAACAGAGAATAATACAAAAGGCACAAAGTAGGATATTAACGGGGTAAGAAATCAAACATGGTTGATGCTATTATAGTAGGGGATTCAGTATTTAAATGTAATCACCAAACGTTTGCTAAAGGTGTTTAAACCCCCTGCAAAGTGATTAAAACAGTCATTGTACAACCGGCAAGACAAAACTTCTGTGTAAGATCAGTGTTTGGGTGATGTAAAAAAAAAACAAAAAAAAACAACAGAAGTTTGTGATTATCAACATATGATTGCATGTCCACTCCATTCATTGATAGGCTCTGAATTCAAGCTGCAAATGCTATCATTTTAAATTAACCAGTGTTGTTGTTTTATTTTTCTTTCATTGATCCGAAATGCCATTTTAATGATTTGAGATTAATCCTGGTCCAGCATGTTCTCGAGGAAGGGGGTTATCCTTCCTGAATGTGTTTCATGCCATTTCAATCTTCATTTCCCATACAGAGCCACTGCTACTAAGTGTATAGAAACTAAAGAATGCTCTGATTATGAGGTCATCTGCACAAACGCTGATTATGAGGTAAGATGGAAGCGCCAGCTTAAAGGCATGCCAACTTTTACATTGCAAATGTATTTCTTGAGCCAGGAGAGAACCCTTGAGATATACATCTCATCAGCAAAGGGGGTTCCGGCAGGAAAACCACATTATAAAATCAATGAAAAAAGTAGCTGAATCATTCAAACAGGACACAAACAATCAGAGAAACAGTATTACAAAAATAGACACAATTCCGTTTACACAATCCTGGTCATAGTCAGTGTTTGCAGGATTTGCAACCCTGGTCAGATTTATGAGTGGGTCTGGCTTTAATATTCATAATGGTCTTATTATTAGCATTATTAAACATTATCACAATCAAGTTTCTTGATTGGTAGATCTGCGCTTGCTTTCTATATTTGAATGTTTCCAATACAATGCTATAAATGAAGGGTTGTGCTGAATCTTGGTTCTCAATCACCTCATGTGTGCTGTAGTTAAAACTGACTCAAGTTTCCTTTCTGCAGTCAGACCTACAGGAGGAAATAGTCAATTAACTGGACGGGCCATCCTTTATTTAGGGGGTGAGGGAGGGAGCAGTTCAGTCTCCATGCCTCAAGCCTGCCCTGGATGGACGGAGCACCCTTTCTCTTAGGGGGGTGAGGGAGGGAGCAGTTCAGTCTACATCCCTCAAGCCTGCCCTGGATGGACGGAGCACCCTTTCTCTTAGGGGGGTGAGGGAGGGAGCAGTTCAGTCTCCACAGAGGGATAATTGTTGGCACTGCTTTTGAATTCTGCTTTGTCTCCTTATCGTTCACGCAGGTACGCCATTACAACGCTTCCAAGTGGGTCTCTACGTCTGTCCAGTCTTACTTCATGGAGATGGCTGCCTATGACGGCTTCAGAAAGCTCTTCAAGTACATCAAGGGTGCTAACGTAGACGGTAAGAAGTGACAGAGCGAGACAGAGGGGCAGTGCGGCCACGGTGCTTCAATTACAGTCTTGGTTTTCGTTTCTTTGTGTCTCTGCAGGTGTACATATTGACATGACCTCACCGGTCCTGATTAAGAAACCTGAGGCAAGGAACATGTGGGAACCAGTGACCTATACGATCAGCTTCCTGCTCCCGGCAGCCTATCAGGACGCAGCTCCAGCACCGACCAATGGAGATGTGAGTCTGCACTTCTTGCATCATCTGTAAAACAAGCATGTCGGAAACAATATGGAATTCTCTACAGCAGAGCTGCACCAATCCAGCCCTCAAGGTCTGGATCCCACCATGTTTTATAGGTCCCATTAAAGAATGAACTGATTAAGACCTGGAAGCAGGTTCGGTTGGTTCAGGTCAGTAAATTTAGGTTAAAGGTGGAGCAAAGGTCTGGTGCACCCCAGCTGTACAGCATATTCCTGTTGTACTTAGAGGTGCACTAACCAAAGCATCAAAATACAACAAACCAGGGAGTCGTTTAGCATAATCTGGTGACTGGTGAAGAGTTAACTGTGTAGATAACTTTTTTTTTAAAAATAATGAATAGATTGGAGTGAAAAGTGCCTGCATCGCCGGTGAAAAATACGGTGCCTTTTTTTTCATTTTTTTTAAAATTCGCTGCTCGCTTGTCTCAGGTGCACTTTCTTGAGATGCCGGAGATGCATGCATACGTGAAGTCCTTCGGAGGCTGGATGTTGTCAGTCAACACCAAGCTCTACTCCATTCTGCTCTCCAGAGAGCTCAACGCTGCCTCTGCCTCCTATAACACCACCTTCTACTACGGAGCCGGATACAACAGGTGAGCGACCCTCTGATACTTTGTTTCCACTGGCACGTCCGAGCCAGGAGGGCCCCGGGTCATCATGGTATAGGTGCTCTTCCACTGGCTGTTTGTCGAAATGAGCCAGAACCAAACCGTGAAACTCTGACCTCACCACACATCTGAATCGGAGCTGAGCAGAGTCTTTGTGTAATCAGGTGTACAGCGGCAAAGAGATATTAAAGAGGTTCTGGCTACTGAAATCCATGAGCCTTACCTGCAAAGCACTCCTATTTAATTAAGCAAAGCGGTGATTCAGGCAGGGAACTCACTTTAACCTTAGAACAAATCTCGTAAACATCAAGCCTATTTTATGCGCTTCTGTAGCAGTCTGTTTATGATCATTATGATGACGGTGCAGCTGCAGAATATGGCGCCTCTGTGGAAGACTGCGAATTCTGCGGGAGCCGCCTGCAGATTCCGCGATTTCCGAGGAATTGTGTTGTCAGCAGATTTTTTGACTGCTTCTAGTCATGGCCTTGCTCTGTTTTTGTTTCAGCCCTAGGACAGTGTTTAACCGGAAAAATGAAGTGTGGTACATCGCAGAGGGGAAGCCCAAATGCAGCGGCCAGCAGACCTAAAAGATCTAAATTATGTTCATTTTTTTTTAATTCTGGGTGATGCAAAACCATTGGCCATAGCTGTGTGTATATTATTATTATTATTATTAAATAAAAAATATACAAACAGATTTGATTTCTAGAACATTTTTTTATTTCACATAAAACAATGTGTTTATAAGCATAAATTAATTAACTTTTTCTTTTTCTTCTTCTTATTAAATATGTTTTGGCGTGTCTTCTTTTCCATCCTGGCCAAGTCCAATGGCTCAAGTCACTCTTTTTCTGTAACATATGAATCCGACCACGATGCCTGTGACCACCAACACCCCCACTCCAACAACAACCCAAAAGACAAATCGACCTCGACCTAGCAAGGGAATACAACCAAAAGAATTCATGAATCACAACTGTATTATCTTGCCTTTGTGTTTCTGCGCAAGAGGCAAAATAATGCGCAAAACAATGGGTCATATTTTCAAAGCGTTTTCCTCGATTCTTTAATTCCCTTTTTGAAAGAAGAAATCATGTTAATGTTATAAAATGAGAAACAAAAACACCTTACCCGCAGAACCATACCCAGAGCTGATATACGGCCGAGGTCAGATTTAGGTTTCAGGCTATAGCTGGCAGTATTTATATGACTCCTGTAAATCTTTTTGCACGATGCATGCAAGTCCCCAATTGTATCAGAAAAGGGTTTGGGTTTGGGTTTGGGTTTGGGTTTGGGTTTGGGTTTGGGTTAGGGGGTAAGGTTTAGGGTTAGAGTTATATCGTGCACAATGATTTCCACATTAAGTACATTGTAACTATGCATAATAACATTGTAATGATGTGCAAGTACACATGCATTTACTATGTAACTACTGTGTAAATACACAGTAATTAAGTGCTACCATATATTTAAAAACAATTACCTCCTGTAATTATAACTTGATCTTTAACTGCAACAGTGATGTTCATCATCTTGTCCCCATATCTGTTTTTAGCATGGCAGGTATAAAAACCAGAATTGCTCGACGAGGCTCTTGTGATATTTACAGTAGACACTCCATCCTTCGTTATCTCCTGTACATTATCAGCTTTGGGGTATATCCACTCATACGTGGGGGCTGGGTTCCCATCAGCAGAGCAGTTTAAAACTATACTGCCCCCTTCATGAACTTCAACATTTTCTTCAGCAGCGCTCAACAGACTGGGCTTGTCTGAAAACAAAAAAAAGGGTCAGTGATTAGATTGCAATACATAGAGCCATGCCTCCTGGCCAGAGAGCAGTGTGCATTGCTGTGTAGGGTTCATGTTTTTTGATGGGATTTATATGGGGCAGTTGAAACCAGGTTTAATTGATGCGTCTGGGTTTTGAACAACCTAGATTGAGTGAGAGGATATTTTGTCAGCTTCATCACAGTCAAAGTGGCTGTCTAGTGTTTGTCCTACTGTAAAAAAAACGTTTCCTCTATAAACTGCTGTGGTGTTGTACCGCAAAAAGACAGTAGATGTCACTATAAACATATACTGTACTACACAGGAAGTGAAAGAGAAAACAAAACGTCTGTGTTACTGACTTCACCGTTCATGCTGCTTGCTGCTGTGTTGCTGAATAAGACCTGTTGGATTAATTTACGTTTCCTCTCTTCTCAGAACACAGCTCAATGACTTTTTTTTTGTCTGTATACAGGAAGTTTGAAATGCTTTTAAACCTGTTGCCACGGTAACCGGCTTGTTTCGAGAGAGGAGGGACAGGGGAGGGCAATAAACTTAATTTTAAAAAAAATAATAATAATGAAATAAAATATTAAATAAATAAATACATAAAAGAAGTTTAAAAAAAGTCAACAAAAACAATGAAATACAAATTTTAAAAAATAGAAAGACGTAAATATATATATATATATATATATATATATATATATATATATATATATATATATATATATATATATATATATATATTTAAAGGACGTATTCTGTATATCGGCAGAAGTACATCCTGAATTCTGTCAACAACGCAAAAAACGTGCGGTTATTTTTGTTTTCATGGGTAACAAACACATATGACTTTTATTGCTCTAAAATACTGATGAAAAAGAATCGCTCAACTTACAAAATACTGGTATTTTCAAGGGAGGAGAGCGTTTTTCTGGATTTGGTTTCGGTCCTCCGGGTCCCAATTGAAGCTCTGCCACACAAGTGTACTCCGCTCCATTGTCGGCTCTGGTTGGTGTTACTAGTGGGAAGGGGACTCTCTCATTTACAGGAAACTGTGTTGAGTTATGAGTAAAGCTTCTATTCACAAGCTGTTCATCTCCCTTATACAGCTTCACACTGAGATATCTGATAGGAGCCACATCTAGGACCTGGCACGTTATATTAGATTCTTCACCGATCTTCATAAACTCAGGAGCGATGAGGGAGACGCTTTCTGGAAGCTCTGCAAATGAACATACAAATTTGACACATTTGGAGTCCGCTATACGAGTAACATTACAATCTCAGGCTCAATTGTTTTTCTTTATCCATATTAGCCTGGTTAGAGACGAGGGAGGAAAGTTTTTTTGAAATCTCTGGAAATGAAAATGACATTTTTAAACCATTGTGATGCATTCATTATTGTTCAAGTTGATTAGCTCAAGTGAGCAGTTCATTATAATCAGTTATAATGATTTCTAAAACAGTGTAAGCAATGGACACACAATGAAAATTAATGTTCTATGAAGTCACTTACTGTAAATAACCAAATCCAGTTTTTTTACACACTGACGGGGTTCATTCATGTAGTTTATAAAGCATTTTGGCTCTGCATCCCAAACAGTGAGGCTGCTGACTTTCCAAACTGCTATTTTACTATCTGGTTCATTCACAGGGGAAACAGAAGACTCCCAGCCAGCCTCTAATACATCTTCACGTGTTGTGGAGCAGTTGACAGTCACTGGGTCTCCAAATCTCACCACGACTCTAGAGGGGTCAATATTCACATCACAGACAGCAGAAGCAGCTCCTAACATGAAAATGAATCAAAATAAAATACATTTTTAAAATGTGAATGTTTTTACACATAATTACAATGTTATTATGCACAGTTAGAGTATACTTAACGATATAACCCTAACCCTAAAGTCCTCCAAATACCGACACGATGCGGTTTTTCATTGGGCTACACTATACTTTCACAGTGACTTGATCATACACACCAGAAGCGATGCTACAGGTCTGAAAACTGCCAGATCTATACGACTATTGCAAATTGCTATTGACAAAACTATGATCAAGACTGGTACATATTCGACAGCATGATATGACACCATGAGTGTCTTCTCTGACGGTATTTCAACTTATATGTTAATAAACCATACACACCAGGCTTATCTTTATAATTGTGATGACCTTCGTCATAAAGCTCTGGGTATTTTTTTCAACGACAAGGATTATTAAATTGGATACTGCTTCACCCTGCTGGACCACAGAATTGAAGCTGTTCTCTGATTGGTCAGTATCCTAGTTGTCGCACGACAAATCGCAAAAATAGTATTCAGTCCTATTTAATTCCTGTCGCCCTGGTGTCGCCCCGCGTCGCCTGGCATGTCGTCTGTGTGAAAGATACTTATCAAAAGTATAGGTTCCATTTATTTGGTTGTATCTCTGTACAGTTTCACTTGCCTTAATCCTAACCATTTTCTGATACAATTGTGTACTTACATATATCCTGTAAACAGATTTAAACATTAAGTACATTGTAACTATACATAATAACATTGAAATACACCGTATAATTAGATAATAATAAATATTAAAGTTAAATACTTTTTAAAATGATTTGTCTGCTTTTACTCTGAAGGGAACATGATTCCACAGTATGTCCATTTAATTCAATTGTTTTTAAAATCTGTTTTGTGTATTTATTCTCGTGACCTTTTTCATTACTTCTTGTACTCTATAATTACTATGTTTACTGCAACCTGTAATAATAGCAGTTTTGTTTCACTCGGGTTAAAGCAAATGTGACTGACTCCAGAAAAGTTGTATATCACAAATTAATTGGTTCTTCATTAATTATCATCGTTAATATCCTTGACAGTAGCTTAATCTTTTCCTATTCGGTTGTTTTACTTGTCTTTCATTAAATTAATGAATTTTCACCACAGCCGAAAAATTATTACTATGATTTTTAAACAGTAATTAGTATATTTTAATAGCTGGAATCAGCTGGCTTCATTAAATGTATTTTTTCTTGTTAAATGTATTTTTAATGCACACTTGTTGAAGTTATATTTTATAACAGACATTATAATGTATTGAATTGTTTTCTGCATTGTCAATTAATAAATGTGTTTTAATGGAATCATTTTGCCCTTTTAATGTTTGTTCTATACTGTCTCAACTTCAATGTATCTCAACTTACCCCCGTCTCCCCTATATATATATATATATATATATATATATATATATATATATATATATATATATATATATATATATATATATATATATATAATGAACATAATTTAGATATGTTAATGTATTCATGATGTATTCTACACAATGATATTGCAAAAGTCTACCGGAAGCCATAATTACAAAATACAGTCTTTCATATTAGATTTCAAAATGTCACCTTTTTTCAATTTGTGTCAGTTTTTTGGTTAACTATATGGACACCACAAAGCATTATGTAATTCGGTATGTTAACGTTACATTGTTCAGCAGGTTTCCTTTGACTTTATGAAGCAAAATGCGTTTATTCTTTCTGTGCATGCAATGCTTTTGGCCAGAGCTGTAGTCTTTTAGTGACGCACCCTTTTGTGGTTTCATCTCACTCACTGTTCCATACCTTACTGTTTCAATTTCCTGCACAAAATGGAGGCAAAAAAATGACAGAAAAAGTTGTTCAATTTGCCTTTTGTTTGTTTGTTTGTTGTTGTTGTTTTGTTTTTGTTTTGGTTTTGTTTTTTCTCAAAAAGAGACTTGTTGTTAGGCAATGTAAAACTAAAACACGCACACGCCATGTGAAAAAGAGGCCACGGCTTCTAAACGTACTGAAAGCTTACTTGAGTTTTTTTGGGTGTGCCCGACTGAGGTCGTGTTTCTGGAGGGAGAGAGTCTTATGTCTTCATTTACAAAGAACTTCCAAACATTACATCAAGGATGGAAATAAGACTCCTATTTAAGAAAAGTTTCACCTATCCCAGTTCTTAAATACAAGCTTGATTAGCCACGTTATAAAGGTAACAAGCTCAGATGTGTCTTATTAAACTCAAAGTTAAACCAGGGATGGATCAAACCGCTATGCAACAAGAGCCTTATTTCCATCCCTGTATATTTAAACACCTGATATTTGCATATGTACGGTAACAGAAAGAATATAATTATAAAACACACCTAAAATCTAAAATGTAAACGTTATATAACTTACCTTCTGGACAGAGAACCAGAACTCCTAAGACAATCAAAGATCCAAATTCCATTTTGTGTTTGCTTATAGCTATACAGTCTACGTAAATACATACGGTGTGTATATAGCTATGTGTGTAGCTGTTCGGCGAGTGCTTTACAATGCAGCAGGTGTAGGAGTGAGTGTTGCTCTGTCGCTGCCTTCCTCAATTTCACAGGAAATGTTTTTATTTCTTAAAACCGAATTACAACAGGAAGAGCTGACAGAATTTATCACACTTTGTAACTTTTTGGAAAAAACAAACAAAACGAAACTAAAAGTCACAACAAAGTTATTAATCTGAACAAAAACTCATTGGAAATGTGAAAAAACGCCAAGTTATCAAAAGTTTTTATATCTCCACATTAAATGGCAGAGCACTTTTCATAATTTGGCGTTTTTTTCACATTTTCAATTAGTTTCTGTTTCAGATATCACTTCTTTTTTCAATTAATGTTGTTTTAAAGTTATTTTCAAAGTTTCAAGATGCGATATGTAACGATTCCGGTTCTCGCAGGTAGGGGTGGGGCGTGAACCCGGGACCTCCGACACTGAAGCATAGCACCGATACAGCTTGTAACTAACCAGCAGCAGTTGTGGATTCATAAAGAATGCTCGGCTTATGAGGTCATCTGCACAAACGCTGATTATGAGGGAAGATGGAAGCGCCAGCTTAAAGGCATGCCAGCTTTCACATTGCAAATGTATTTCTTCAGCCAATAGAGTACCATTGAGATACACATCTCATCAGCAAAGGGGGTTCTGGCAGGAAAACCACATTATAAATTCAATGGAAAAAGTACGTGAAGTCCTTCGGAGGCTGGATGTTGTCAGTCAACACCAAGCTCTACTCCATTCTGCTCTCCAGAGAGCTCAACGCTGCCTCTGCCTCCTATAACACCACCTTCTACTACGGAGCCGGATACAACAGGTGAGCGACCCTCTGATACCTCGTTTCCACTGGCACGTCCGAGCCAGGAGGGCCCCGGGTCATCACGGTATAGGTGCTTTTCCACTGGCTGTTTGTCGAAACTAGCCAGAACCAAACCGTACAGCGGCAAATAGATATTAAAGAGGACCTGGCTACTGAAATCCATGAGCCTTACCTGCAAAGCACTCCTATTTAATTAAGCAAAGCGGTGATTCAGACAGGGAACTCACTTTAACCTTAGAACAAATCGCGTAAACATCAAGCCTATCTTATGCGCTTCTGTAGCAGTCTGTTTATGATCATTATGATGACGGTGCAGCTGCAGAATATGGCGCCTCTGTGGAAGACTGCGAATTCTGCGGGAGCCGCCTGCAGATTCCGCGATTTCCGAGGAATTGTGTTGTCCGCAGATTTTTTGACTGCTTCTTGTCATGGCCTTGCTCTGTTTTTGTTTCAACCCTAGGACAGTGTTTAACCGGCACAATGAAGTGTGGTACATCGCAGAGGGGAAGCCCAAATGCAGCGGCCAGCAGACCTAAAAGATCTAAATTATGTTCATTTTTTTTTAATTATGTCTCAATAGAAAAATTCTGGGTGATGCCTTTGGCCATAGCTGTGTATGTATGTATGTATGTATGTATGTATGTATGTATGTATGTATGTATTATTGTTGTTGTTGTTGTTGTTGTTGTTGTTGTTGTTAAATAAAAAAATATACAGATTTGATTTCTGGTACAATTTTTTTATTTCACATAAAACAATGTGTTTAAAAGCTTAATTAACTTTTTCTTTTTCTTCTTCTTATTAAATATGTTTTGGCGTGTCTTCTTTTCCATCCTGGCCAGGTCCAGTGGCTCAAGTCATTCTTTTTCTGTAACATATGAATCCGACCACGAGGCCTGCGAACACCAACACCCCCACTCCAGCAACAACAACAACAACAAAACAGACGAATGCATCTCGACCTAGCAAGGGAATACAACCAAAAGAATTCATGAATCACAACTGTATTATCTTGCCTTTGTGTTTCTGCGCAAGAGGCAAAATAATGCGCAAAACAATGAGTCATATTTTCAAAGCGTTTTCCTCGATTCTTTAATTCCCTTTTTGAAAGAAGAAATCATATTAATGTTACAAAATGAGAAACAAAAACACCTTACCAGCAGAACCATACCCAGAGCTGATATACGACCGAGGTCAGATTTAGGTTTCAGGCTATAGCTGGCAGTATTTATATGACTCCTGTAAATCTTTTTGCACGATACATGCAAGTCCCCAATTGTATCAGAAAAGTGTTTGGGTTTGGGTTAGGGGGTAAGGTTTAGGGTTAGAGTTATATCGTGCACAATGATTTCCACATTAAGTACATTGTAACTATGCATAATAACATTGTAATGATGTGTAAGTACACATGCATTTACTATGTAACTACTGTGTAAATACACAGTAATTAAGTGCTACCATATATTTAAAAACAATTACCTCTTGTAATTATAACGTTACCTTTGACTGTAAGGGTGATGTTCTTCCTTGCGACCCCATATCTGTTTTTAGCATGGCATTCATAAACCCTGGCATTGCTAGACGAGGCTCTTGTGATGTTTACAGTAGACACTCCATCCTTCGTTATCTCCTGTACATTATCAGCTTTGGAGTATTTCCACTCATACGTGGGGGCTGGGCTCCCATCAGCGGAGCATTTTAAAACTATACTGCCCCCTTCACGAACTTCAACATTTTCTTCAGCAGCGCTCAATAGACGGGGCTTGTCTGAAAAGAAAAAAGGGGGTCAGTGATTAGATTGCATTACATAGAGCCATGCCTCCTGGCCAGAGAGCAGAGGGTTCATGTTTTTTGATGGAATTTATATGGGGCAGTTGAAACCGAGTTTAATTGATGCGTCTGGGTTTTGAACAACCTAGATTGAGTGAGAGGATTTTTTGTCAGCTTCATTCATCACAGTCAAAGTGGCTGTCTCGTGTTTGTCCTACTGTAAGAAACGTTTCCTCAGCTAAAATATTCTAGAACAGCGGTGTCAAACTGCAGTCCTCGAGGGCCGCTGGGTCTTCTGCTTTTCATTTCAACTTAAGCTCTCAATTAACAAAAAGTATCTAATTATTTGTTCAATTGGACATCTTTCATATTTTACAAGGTCTTTTAGAGTTGATGATTTAAAAAATGCACTTGGAGAGTCACTTGATGCAGAAAGTCGGACGGGCGTGAGACGTCAGCGCTCCGCTCAGTATTTTATAATATAATACTTCTTGGTCAATTTTACTTATTTTTTCTAAATAAAAGTACATTTTGTGTGCGATAGAACATGAGTACGCCAGCTTCAACCAAAAAAAGGAAAAAGGAACCACTCCAGTAGCTCCAAAAAAGCGACAGAAGTGCTAGTCTACGAACAGCAATGACGGCTCTGATGAAGCGCCTTACACAGAACAGGATATCAGTCAAACCATTAGTTTGAACGAACTACAGACTATCAAAGAACTTCTTCAAAACCTGCTTGAAAATAATACAAAAACACAAGAGAAAATATCAAATCTGGAAGAAAGGGTAACTGAGACGGAAACTCGTATTTCTTCCATAGAAGACATTAACAACCCCACAAAGCATGACACCACAGAAAATACAAAAGAAATAGAGACTGAGAGGTAAAATAATAAACCAAGAGAACCGTAATAGAAGAAACAATATCAGAATTATTGGTGTGCCTGAAAAAAAACGGAGACAGCGAATTTGGTGGACTTTCCTTGTGAACTACTTTGTGAAATTTTTGGGAGGGACAAACTTGAGAGACAACGTCGATTTGAAATTGAACGCGCACATCGTACACTGAAACCAAGGTCTGCTCCAGGAGAGAGACCCCGCGCACTTATTATGCGGTTTCTGAGGTACCAGGATAAACAACTAGTGATGGAACTTGCTAGACTGGCGGCAAATCAACTGCAATATCAAGGGCATCACATCAGCATTTATCCAGACTTCTCACCAGAGTTACAGGAAAAAAAGAAAGGATATGTAAATGTGCTTTATTTTGCTCTTATCTGCCCCTATTTTACTGCATTTAATCCTGTACTTCAGAATACTGTAATCTGCCAAGTGTTTAACCTGTAGTACTTTGTATTTAATCATATCCTGATGTAACTATCACTATTTAATCATATCCTGATGTAACTATCACTATTATCTGCTGTATTATTGAATTGTGGTTGTCACACTTATACTTTGCTTGAACAAAAGTTATTGTATTTCTTGCTCTTATTGTATTACTTGTATTGTAACACTTGAAATGTATTTGCTTACGATTGTAAGTCGCCCTGGATAAGGGCGTCTGCTAAGAAATAAATAATAATAATATGATTTGAAAATGTTATTTATTTCTTAGCACTCGCCCTTATCCAGGGCGACTTACAATTGTTACAAGATATCACATTATTTTTACAAACAATTACATTATTTTTTTACACATTATTTTTACATACAATTACCCATTTATACAGTGGGGTTTTACTGGAGCAATCTAGGTAAAGTACCTTGCTCAAAAGTACAGCAGCAGTGTCCCCCACCTGGGATTGAACCCACGACCCTCCGGTCAAGAGTCCAGAGCCCTAACCACTACTCCACACTGCTGCCTGAAAATATCTGCGTGGCAAGAATATACAGTATGGAACTGTGTATCCAGCATCCTCCAAGCTTGAAAAAAACTTTTTTTTCGCTCTGTGGAGGAAACGTCAGCCTTCATGAAAAGCAAGTTTCCAGATTTTCCTGAAATCCCCCATTATCACAAGGTCTACTATTTCGATAGATAAGCACATATAGACTACTATCAAAAATATGATGGAAAAAATAAGCATGGTAATGAAATGAACCTGTTTGTGTGTAACTTAATTTTAGGGAGACTTCATTTAACTTAGCTGCTGTATGAATGAAAATATATGCGTGTATGTATGTATTTGTATGTTGTGTACAAACAATAACGTTAATAGTAGCTATATCAATGTGTCATGTGTATCTGTGTAGGCCTACATCTGTTTATGAATTTATAATTACACAGACATTTAAATACATTCTTGCAAGATTAACATTATAACTAAGCTCACTCTTTCGATCTAAATGTTTTATTGCAAACTAATGTATTTAGTTAATATTTATTTTACTGAGCAGGAGTTTGTTTTCGATGGGTGTTTAGATGTTGGTTAACACCCTCAGTAGATACTTTTTCTTTCAACGTTTTTCTTTTATTCTCACTAGTTCTTTGTTTATGTAATATTCGAATGCTGTTTGAAAACGGACTTCAACACAGACTAAAGGTGGTATCGTGGAATGTAAAGGGATTTAATCACCCTATTAAGCGACATAAAATATTGTCCTGCTTAAAAAGCTTAAAATGTGATGTAGCATTGCTACAGGAAACTCACTTGTTAGAAGCTAAGATTGAGAAACTAAAAAGGAGTTGGTTAGGCCATGTTTTCTACTCCATATATCACTCAAAATCCAGGGGAGTTGCTATATTAATTAATAAAAAACTAAACTTGACATGTATTGACAAGTTGCAAGATACAGAGAGACGTATTATAGCCATTAAAATAAATGTAGGTAACCAAATGTTTATTTTATCAAATATATATGCCCCTAATTATAACCAGCAAGAATTCTATAAATCGCTAATGCAAAAACTAAATCCATGGAGAGTTATCCCATGGATAGTTGGAGGGGACTTTAATGCTACCATGGATGACATTGTTGACCATACATCGAAAGATATAGGTGGATTTAAGGGAGTAACATCAGCTTTAAATAATGTAATTACTGAACGTGGCTTAGCAGATATATGGAGATTATTAAACCCCTCAGAAAAAGACTATTCTTTTTTCTCAGCTGCACATAAAACTTTTTTCCAGAATTGATAATATATTTATATCAAAATGTATTGTTGCAAATGCACTAGATACGTCTATTGATACTAATGGAGTTTCTGATCACACCCCTGTCACACTCTTACTGGATTTTGATAATATATCTATTAAAAAAGAAAAAAACATGGAGGTTTAATAATTCTAATTAGAGACACAACATTTAAAGACTACATTCAGTCAGCAATTAAATAATATTTTGATATTAACAGTAATGGTGAAACAAATCCAAATGTTGTATGGGACGCCTTTAAAGCTTATATCAGAGGTAAAATAATTTCTTATGCTTCAGCAAAAAAAAAAAAAACTAAATACCAAAATTCAAATCCTTGAAAAAAGTATCAAAGAAACTGAGGCTAAATTTAGTATAGATCCAACACCAGCAAATGACACTTATTCGACTTAAATTTCAACTAAACAACATACTCACAGAAAAAACAGTGTTCCACTTGAATAGAATAAAAAGGCTATATTATGAACAAGGTGACAAATCTGGCAAAGTTCTGGCAAATTCACTCAAAAAACTTAGTGAGTCTAGATGTATAGCAGCTATTAAAACCCGAGATGACCAAGTAATTACTAATCCTGAAGAAGTTAATAAAGAATTTTATAAGAAACTCTATTCTGCAAATAACATTAATGATAAAATGCGTATCGATTCATTTCTGAATAAAGCTAAACTTAAAGAATTAACTGAAGACCAAGCTAATTGTCTTGAAAACCCAATTTCTTTGTAAGAAGCGTTGAGGGCTACTGACAAACTCCCATGCAATAAAACTCCTGGAGCAGATGGGATATCAGCAGAATTTTATAAACTTAAGGAAATTTTGGCTAACAGACTAGTTAATGTTTTTCAATATGCATTTGCTACCCAGCAATTACCACAATCTATGAATTTATCTCATATTACATTAATTCATAAGGAAGGACCCCCCTATGCTGCTCTAATTATCGTCCAATAGCATTAATCCAAACCGATTTGTAAAATATTAGCCTTCATTCTAGCTCAACGTTTGTCCATTGTAATGGAAGAAATTATTCATCCGGGCCAAAAGGGCTTCATGAAAAAAAAGATTTTCGTCAGATAATGTTTTACAACTTCTAACTGTTTTAGAAGCTTTCAAAGATCAAGGTCAACAAGCTTTAGTAATACCTCTAGATGTGGATAAAGCCTTCGATAGGGTGGAATGGAATTTCTTATATGCAGTGTTAGATCGTATGGGTTTTAAAGGCAACTTTATACACTGGATATCCACATTATATAAGAGTCCAATAGCTTCTGTATACACTGGATATCCACATTATATAAGAGTCCAATAGCTTCTGTATACACTGGATATCCACATTATATAAGAGTCCAATAGCTTCTGTATACACTGGCACTGTTTTATCGAAGCCCTTTAATATTTCACGTGGAATGCGTCAGGGATGTCCACTTTCACCATTATTATTTAATTTAGTAATAGAAAGTCTGGCAGCATATATACGTTTAACAATTAAAGAAAATACGTCAAAGGTTCTGCTAATTATTATTCGCCTGTGGCGGAGTGTCCCGCCCCTATTTATTACTGTCTGTATTTTTGTTTGCGGCGCAGGTAAAAGCGCCGCGTCTTTTATTATTATATTTAAAAACCCTGTGAGGATGCATGGCTGATCAGCTACTGATTATTTAACTAGCTGACAGTCATGCATCCTTACAAAACACGTGCAGACTCTTGCCGAGGGATAATAAGATAATTAACAACTAGTTAATCCCTCGGCCAGAGTATAAAAACCTGCAGCTCTCTGCACTCGGGGTTGAGTGTAGAGAGGAGAGTACGGGAGAGCGGAGAGAGAGCGCGCGAGAACATATAAAATTAACAATTGCTGTATTTAAACAAATATACTTGTTTCTATTTGCTTGGCCATCGCGCCTTTTTGTTTTGTTCATTGTTTAAATCTTTTGTTTGTTTATTAATAAATCCACGCTGAATGCCCTTGCATTCAACTTAACCCGCCCATCCACTGTTTTGACTCAGTTACTCCTGGTCTGTGACGTCACCAGTGTGCTTTCTGAGCGGCTCACTTACTTAACGCGCCCAGTAGATGTCACTATAAACAAATAATACACAGGAAGTGAAAGAGAAAACAAAACGTCTGTTTTTACTGACCTCACCGTTCATGCTGTTTGCTGCTGTGTTGCTGAATAAGACCTGTTGGATTAATTTACGTTTCCTCTCTTCCCAGAACAACAGCTCAATGACTTTTTTTTTGTCTGTATACAGGAAGTTTGAAATGCTTGTAAACTTGTTGTCATGGTAACCGGCTTGTTTCGAGAGAGGAGGGATGGGTGGGCAATAAACTTAAATTTTGAATAAAAGAATGAAATAAAATATTAAATACATCAATAAATACACAAAAGAAGTTTTTAAAAATGTCAACCAAAAATAATGAAAGACAATATTATAAATTAAAATGAAAGAGGTAAAAAAATGGTTTTAAAAAAAGGGCGTATTCTGTATATCGGCAGAAGTACATCTTGAATAAAATACTGATCTAAAATACTGATGAAAAAGAATCGCTCAACTTACAAACTATTGGTATTTTCAAGGGAGGAGAGAGTTTTGCTGGATTTAGTTTCGGTCCTCCTGGTCCCAATTGAAGCTCTGCCACACAAGTGTACTCCGCTCCATTGTCTGCTCTGGTTGGTGTTACTGGGAAGGGGATGCTTTCATTCACAGGAAACCGTGTTGAGTCATGATTAAAGCTTCTATTCCCAAGCTGTTCATCTCCTTTATACAGCTTCACACTGAGATATCTGATAGGAGCCACATCTAGGACCTGGCACGTTATTTTAGATTCTTCACCGATCTTCATAAACTCAGGAGCGATGAGGGAGACGCTTTCTGGATACTCTGCAAATGAACATACAAATTTGACACATTTGGAGTCCGATATACGAGTAACATTACAATCTCAGGCTCAATTGTTTTTCTTTATCCATATTAGCCTGGTTAGAGACGAGGGAGAGGAGTTTTTTTGAAATCTCTGGAAATGAAAATGATATTTGTAAACCATTGTGATGCATTCATTATTGCTCAAGTTGACTACCTCAAGTGAGCAGTTCAGTATGATCAGTTAGAATGATTTCTAAAACAGTGTAAACAATGGACACACAATGCAAATTAAGGTTCTATGAAGTCTCTTACTGTAAACAACCAAATCCAGTTTTTCTGCACACTGACGGGGTTCATTCATGTAGTTTATAAAGCATTTTGGCTCTGCATCCCAAACAGTGAGGCTGCTGACTTTCCAAACTGCTATTTTACTATTCATTTCATTCACAGGGTTAACAGAAGACTCCCAGCCAGCCCCCAATACATCTTCACGTGTTGTGGAGCAGTTGACAGTCACTGGGTCTCCAAATCTCACCACGACTATAGAGGGGTCAATATTCACATCACAGACAGCAGAAGAGGCACCTAACATTGGAATGAAGCAAAATAAAAAACATTTTTAAAATGTGAATGTTTTTCAAAAACTGATTTGCTGTATGATGATGCATCCCCCTTGAGCAACGCGTGGTAATGCAAATGCAAATGATCCAATAATAATAATAATAATAATAATAATAATAATAATAATAGGTGACACTTTACAAAGTACATGTGTACTTACACATAATTACAATGTTATTATGCACAGTTAGAGTATACTTAACGATATAACCCTAACCCTAACCCTATACTGTCTCAACTTCACTGTGTCTCAGCTTGCCCCGTGCATGGGGTAAATTGAGACGCTTGCTTGTCTTCAGCCTATGTAAAACTAAAACACGCACACGCCATGTGAAAAAGAGGCCACGGCTTCTTCATTTACAAAGATGTACCACTCCCAAACATTACATCAGGGATGGAAATAAGACTCCTATTTAAGAACAGTTTCACCTATCCCAGTTCTTAAATACAAGCTTGATTAGCCACGTTATAAAGGTAACAAGCTCAGATGTGTCTTATTAAACTCAAAGTAAAACCAGGGATGGATCAAACCGCTATACAACGAGAGACTTATTTCCATCCCTGTATATTTAAGCACAATTCCTCCATTTATCCCTACCACTCCATTTCAACAGAATATACTACTACTACTACTACTACTACTACTAATAATAATAATAATAATAATAATAATAATAATAATAATAATAATAATTGTTAATCATAATTGTTCATTACCAAAGCCTGCTTAATGCTTGTTTGTTTAGCTGGTACACCCTGATATTTGCATTTTTAATGTACGGTAACAGAAAGAATATAATTATAAAACACACCTAAAATCTAAAATATAAACGTTATATAACTTACCTTCTGGACAGAGAACCAGAACTCCTAAGACAATCAAAGATCCAAATTCCATTTTGAGTTTGCTTATAGCTATACAGTCTACGTAAATACATACGGTGTGTATATAGCTATGTGTGTAGCTGTTCGGCGAGTGCTTTACAATGCAGCAGCTGTACGAGCGAGTGTTGCTCTGTCGCTGCCTTCCTCAATTTCACAGGAAATGTTTTTATTTCTTAAAACCGAATTACAACAGGAAGAGCTGACAGAATTTATCAGGATCACGTTGTGCCTTTTTTTAAAAAAAAAAACTGAAAGTTACAACAAAATTATTAATCTGAACAAAAACACATGGGAAATGTGAAAAAACGCCAAGTTATCAAAAGTGCGCAGTCATTTAAAGTGAAGATAAAGTGGAGGTTGCCCCAACGGTTTCTTGAAACTTGGCTTGTGTTTTTTTTATATATATTTCCACTTTAAATGGCTGAGCACTTTTGATAACTTGGCTTTTTTTTTTTTTTTATCACATTTCCAATGTGTGTTTTTCAGATATCGCTTCTTTTTTCACTTAATGGATATGTATGTAGTGTTTATGAAAGGAGAAAAACACACATAATAAAAATCGCAGGACCAGAAAGAAATAAACAACTCAAAAACACCATGCACAAATATCCTTGTCACCCTATACGCATGCCAGCGTCAGTGACACACTGTCGCTGGAGCTGGTGTGTAACACCTGTAACATGTTAAACCAGCGCTCAGTGCCGCACCGCCGCGGACCAGCAGCCCATTGCAACCTAGCAAGCCAATATAGAAAGTGTCACATGACAATTGTTGGTGTAGTGTTTTTAGCTGGCTGAAATCATCTTCTTTAGGAACTTTATTTTTATTTTTGATGGCGCACATTGTAAGTGATAATCGTTTTAAGACCTTGAAACACGCATTTGCTTCTATGCCTGATCCCACATTTCCCACAATTCTTTTCAACGTCCCGTCCCTGCCTATTGGCTGAGCGTCGCAGAGCTAGCGGGGACGGCACATTCAAATTTCAAACTGCACAGACAGACACGGAGCATTTTGCTTATTTGTTTTTAAGCTACTGACTGTCTCTGTTGAACCGAATACTGTTTTGTTTTTAGCCGTATTTTTATTTTCATCGGCAGACGCGCTCTGGATGCAAGCACAGTGCTGACATGTCATTTCCTAAAATTATATTAAGCGAGGTTTCGGGTAAATATAGAAAGAAAAAAGGGAGTGTGTATTTGAGCATGACCATGTACGGAATTAAAATGAATGGACTATAGAATAGTCTTTTTTTGTAACAATTTAATTGGTTTAAAAGCAAACAAGATTATCCATAAACTAATGTTAACAGAAAATACATATAAAATGAGAATTTCGACAAAAGCTGCCGGGAAGCACTGTCGCTGCTGATTGCTTGTTTATACGCGCTTTGAAAAGGGAGTCTCGTCTTCCAGAATATCACTTACAATGCGCGCCATCAAAAATAAAAATAAAGTTTCTAAAGAAGATGATTTCAGCCAGCTAAAAACACTACACCAACAATTATCATGTGACACTTTCTATATTGGCTTGCTAGGTTGCAATGGGCTGCTGGTCCGCGGCGGTGCGGCACTGAGCGCTGGTTTAACATGTTACAGGTGTTACACACCAGCGCCAGCAGGCACTGACCGCTTTTCACCTCCAGCGACAGTGTGGCACTGACGCTGGCATGCGTATCGGGTGGGAATGTGATATACTTGATATACAAGAGGCTTGGAGTCTATAGCTGTGTCCAAATGGAAAAACTACAAAGACGCATGTAATTCAGTATGTTAACGTAACATAATTCAGCAGGTTTCGACTTTATGAAGCAAAATTAGTCAAATCTATAGGGTGATGCAAAACCTTTAGCCAGAACTGTATGATAGAAGTTCAAAAGAGTCAGTCAGACAGACAGAGAAAGACAGACAGAATCCTAATCAGCGTATAAGGACCTCACGAGAAGCATACAAACTGAGGATGCTGAAGATACTGTGATTTTATGCCTATTCGCTTTAACCGTTCTCTTTGTCTTTTCCATTCGGTCGTCTCTGTAATGCTGGTAACGGAGAATACTGCAAAACAGAGCTGTGCCCTCTGTGGTAGTTTCATATCACACGTCCTGTCATTTTAATTACTCACGCAAACAACACCTTCTTTTATCAGCATTTTTATTTTTTTTAAAAAGCCATCCTTGTTGGAAAAGTTTTTTAAAAATCAAACAAAAAAACAACATGCTTAATAAAAAAAAAAAATCCATCATATATTTCTAAATGAAACTATAAGAAGCTATAAGAAATCTGACAAATCAGGAGACCTCAAGGCATTTCAGTTGTTACAATACTGAAGGCATTGCCCAAAACTTTATCTATTTAGGCATAGCAACACACAATTTATTTAGGATAAAAAGCGTTTTGGCATATCATTTCAGCAGCCTTAAAACAATTGCAGTACACTGGCATCAAAAATGGGAATTTACTAAAAAATGTGATGTGCATATTAAGCAAAATTGTAAAATTAAATTACAGTTTGTTTTTCTTAAAATACCCCTTAAACCCCTTTTTTTCTCAGTAGTCAAGTCCTTTGATGTTATACAGACATTAACACTGAGGTCATTTGCAATCCCTTCAAAAAACAGCCAGCAGAATATACAGTGTTCACAATGGAACAAAACAAAGAGAATTCAGATTCTGTGCATTTGTATTTCATACAGACTTATTTTACTAGTTTGTTTACTGGAGTCCATTTTAATGATCTAAACGGTGGCCGATCTTAATAGCGCCATTCTAACTCTATTAATCCAGTTGAGGTTTACTGTTAGTGTATGCAATCGGACACATCTCCCCCCAAAAAAACTCAAGTAAGCGCCTTTCACTATGTTTAGAAGCTATTTTGGTCTATTTTTATGTGGCGTGTACATGTTATATTTTCACATTGTGTGATGAAACCACAAAAGGGTGCGTCCGTAACTAAAAGCCTACAGCTATGGCCAAAGGTTTTGCATCACCCTACAGAATTAATTAATTTTGCTTCATAGAGTCGAATGAAACCTGCTGAATAATGTTAACATATATGAATTACAGACAGCTTTGTAGTTGTCCATATAGTTAATAAAAAAAACTGACAAATGGAAAACTGTGACTTTTCTAAATCTAACATGAAATACTACTGTACAACTATTACGGTAGACTTTGGCGATATCATTTTGCAGTTTCTTTGATTACATGCTGTTAAATAAAATATCTAAATCACGTTCATATAATTTTTAATGAATGTCTCAATTCTAAAATTCTAGGTGATGCAAAACTATTGGCTGTAGCTCTAGACTCACTAACCATTAACGCTACTTCATGCAATACAAACACAGAGCAGGTTTGAGAATCAGGGTTATACATTTTACCAGGCGGTATTAAGATCGTGGATTGTTAAAACAAGCACCATTGTTCCACAATAAAAGTGAACTGGTATACCAAGAGACCAGCTGAGTCTCAATCTCTCTTAATAATATGGCTGCCAGAGTGTCTGTATCTTTGTCAGTTTACACCACAGAACTTTACAGGCAGTTAAGCCCTTCTTGTGGTTTCAACTCACACATCCTGTCTTGAAGCTATTGCTTCATGTATGTACACAACAAAGGAGCAGGGATCCAGAACACGTTATTATTATTATTATTATTATTATTATTATTATTATTATTATTATTATTATTATTATTTGTCATTAATAATAATTAGTTGTCATTTAGCAGACACTTTTATCCAAAGCGATTTGCAGAGACTAGGTGGTGAACTATGCATCAACAACTGCTGCTGCAGAGTCACTTCCAATAGGACCTCGTTTGTTTTAAGGAAGTTAAGTGACTTGCTCAGGGTCACACACAGTGAGTCAGTGGCTGAGCCGGATTTGAACCGGGGATCTCCTGGGTATCCGTTATAAGTGATTACAAACAATAGCACAAAAAACCACAATGGCAAAAGTGTATAATAACTGTATTGCAAATACAAAGCAGCCCCATACAACTGGTGAGACAGATATATAAAGACAGACAGACGGACAGAAAGGCATAGAAAAACAAACAGACCTGAAAGGACAGGCAGACCGTATCCGTTATAAACAATAGCAAAAAAAAAAAACAATGGCAAAAGTGTATAATAATAATCTTATTGTTTCTACTCATATTCTATAATTGTTAATAGCACAGTTAATAACACGTTTATAGATTGTTTATAATCACGTATAACGGATACCTAAAGTGTTCCCATTTTAATACGATTTTAATACGATCTGTTTTCCTCAACAAGAGCTTGGGAAAGATAATAATAATAATAATAATAATAATAATAATAATAATAATACAATTTACTGCAAGTATTGAAAAGTTTTATATACAGAGGAGCTGACTTGGGTGTGTGCAACAATATCAGTACTTTAAAGGGAAGCTAAGGCAGTAGAAATATATCGCTGAATAAAAACCATAAATCACAATAGTTAAAAAAAATAATAATAATCTAATAACCTTTAAAATTTCCCAGAATTTTACAAGGGCTCTTCTTGCAGACCTGTCGCTCTGCAAGATAAATAAATCCCTCTGAGCGTGCAAACAAGAGGACAGGCTCCTGTCTTCATGAAGAAACAAAGACAAGCTCCACATGCTTTCTGTCTTTCACTGTAGCAGAGCAACATCATCCCACAGCATGGCCTTGGCATAGCACTGCAAGAGGTCTGGGGATCATTGACAGCAATGCGGCTCCTTCATAAAGTCAAAAGACAAGAATGTTTGGAAGTTTGATGTAGGTAAAAACCTGCAGTTAATTCTTTAATTATATACTGTGCTTGGCTGGATTTCTGAGGGCGAATGGTAGGCAGGTCCTTTTCGGTGGGTTCATACTGTTGTTAAGGGTATATCTTCAGCCGTCTGGCCGTTCTCTGTCACACTGCCATTTGCACTTGAAGGATTTGTTGGTAGGAATGTGTATCTTCCACTTGTACGTTTCTTTTTGTACACAAAGGACACCAGAAGAACAACAGCAACCGCTGCTACTGCAACTAGGGTGAGGAGCAGGGTATAGTTGCCTGTAACGAAAATCAACACAAATCATGAGAAAATCTATTTTTCTATGCATCTGTTTGTTGCATGGATGATAGCTTTCCTAATCCATACAATATTTCCCTTTGAACTGTGCTGTTCCCAAGCTTTCCCAACCCGTTGCAATACTGTTCAATAGCTGAAGGGCACATGTACTGTTCAGACCACTCCACAGAAATGGAGGCTCGTCTACGCCAAATACTCAGTGATTACAGATCTGTTACCAAAACCAATGCGATTGTTTTTTTTTTTTTAATACCCTTTTATTTGAGATCCACTGGACACGAGCAAGTGCAGTACATTAGCATCATGGGAAAAGCATGGAAAATCTTCAAAAGCACTGTGCTAAAATGCAACGCACAAATACTGGGGTAAACTTTAACATTAGAACATTAACTGTAACCATGACATTACCTGTAAATGTCATTTCCCATGCTCATTCTGAGAGTGGTCATTGCTGGAATTCTCACACAGAATAAAAACCTGCCTTCATGTTCTGGATGAAGTTCTTCATCAGTTCCCTATACTTGTTTTTGGCATGGCATAGCTATTGTTAAGACAGTTAAGCGCGTAGAAATACAGCCTAAAATATGGTAACAATCTTGTCTTTTGGGCAAAGATGAATTTTAATTGCAAATGGTTGCATGTTAAAATGACTACTGGTTAATTCTGTTCCTGTTCACATGCTGTGTTGTAATGTAGTGTAGCAGATGGATGTGTGGAGATTGGTAGATGAAGTAGTAAGCCTATAATTGCATTAAATGGTTTACATTACCTGTAACTTCAACTGTAACTTTCCTTGTGGAATTCCCATGTATGTTCCAAGCATGACATTCATAAACACCATGATTGCTAGATGAGGCTCCTGTGATAGTCACAGTAGACACACTGTCCTTCGTTGTGATATTCACATTATCAGCTTCAGGGTGTTTCCACGTGTATGTAGGGGCTGGGATACCATCAGCAGTGCAGTTAAAAACTACGCTGTCCCCTTTCAGAACAGGCACACTTTCTTCTGCAGGGTTTATTACACTGGGCTCATCTGAAAGAAAGAACGGCATTAAGAAACCTGCTGTAATAATTCATTCATATTAGCTCTTTGAAGGGACACTGTGTATAGTGCACGTTTTCTGAATACTTTTGACTGATTCATTTCCCTGGTTAATATCTTTTTCACCTGTAAAGGAAATGACACAATTAAATTTAGCGTACGCTTATTAGTGCCACCAATTAACACAATATAATGATCACGTCCTACAAAACCATGCTTCAGCGTTTTTCACATTAAGCTTTAGGATGCCCCAACAAGCACTCTCATCTTGAGAACAGGAACTGGCCACATTGTTACCGTCCCGTCTCCTCAACCCTTTCCACTGGGGAAACTCCCTCAAGGGTGGCGTTCAGTCAACTGTAAGAGTCTTACTCATGGCATGCCTACGGAATACACTTTCAAATATTAGCTTAAACTTACACCCCACAGTAACTGTCACAGTCGCAGTTGCGGACCCGAATTTGTTCATAACTTTAAGCTGGTAGACTCCTCCATCTCTTCTTGTCAGTTTTTTGAATGAATTAAACTCTTTGCTATCCTTTAACCACAAAGTTTTAGGGGGAGGATTTCCCTCAGCTTAGATATGCAATACCATTTTTATTTATAAAAGCTTATTTTGAGAGATTCATATAAAGACCATATCATCATTTAGATCGATCTTTATTAGGATCAGTTTTTTAGTAATACAAGCATTCCTCATTTATTTGGTGAATGAAATAGAGGGACCCCTGAATATCCCCTTCATTATACTGCATGTATAATTGTACATTGTTAAGTTTCATATCTATGGGTCTATTTGATGATGCATACATGTTCTGGGAGAGCAACTTCTCAATCTCAACTAATTTTACACAACTGTTTTATAATTTAAAAAAATCGTGACCGAAGGGGATATTATAAACCTCAGAACTTTCACCAGTGCATCGGAAACCTTGAACAACACATACAGACAGACAGACAGACACACACACACACACACAAACACACACACACAAACACTGACACACTCACACACACACAACGGCATACTGTATACTTACACAAAACACTGAAGGTGATACTTTGATTTTTCTTAACAGATGTAGCAGCTAACTTCAGCTCAGTCTCACAAGTAATCATTTTGCCGTTGAGTTCTTTCTCTGCTTTAAACTCGTACTGAGCGGGTGTACTATTGTGAGTTTCATTGACAATTAAACCGTTGAGGAGCAGCCTTTGGGTTGCATTTGCTGGGAATGAGCCATCCACACTGCATGTAACAATCCCTGTTTGATTTACCAGTACAGCCTCAGTGTGAAGGGTGGGCTCTGGTAGCACTGTAACAAGACACACATGTTAGTACAGAACATTATTTCAGAATCTCTTCATCCAGTTCCCTAGCAATGGCAAATCTACAGAATTATACCAGGCTAGAATACAGGATGAAGATTGACTCAACATAGTTTACAGAGCATATAGATGTAAACATACTGGGACAATGTTTTTACTTACCGTAGCCTTGAACATTTCTACTTGCACTTTTTGACAAAGATCTGAGGGACACATTACATGTAATCACTGCAGGTTCAACAGAATCCAGAGTAAAACTTTCTTCAACATACACGTTATCCATGTTGGAGCGGATTGTGTGAATTTCATTATTTATCAGCAGCTCTACTTGGACTTCTTCAGGTGGGAAGGCATTTTTAAGTTCGCATCTCACTGTAGATGGCTGGTTGACTTCTACATTTTCTGATACATTAAGGATTGGTTGTTCTTCAAAATCTACAATACAAGAAACAGACCCGAACATGCGGTTAAAATATACCATACTGCTAATGTACTATTGCCTTTGAGATCTGTGTACAATCCCCAGGTTTCATGACATGCACAAACAGAACAGACACAAAGAATAACAAGACCACCCAGTCAGTGTTCTGTCCCTGGGTGTCGTTTTAGATCTGGGGTGGCCCATGTTAGAGCTGTGCTGTTCATAGCTGACCTTTGTCTTGTACCAGGTATGGCCAGACTGTTATTGGCAGGGGAATGAGAAGACTGCAAGAACACTGTGTGAGCTTGCCTTTAATGGGGGACAATGGGGTTAGTTAGATCAATGGCAACAATTAATAACTTTCAATTAATTTACAAACTGACTGTTTAGGTAACGGACCTTGATTAGCACTAGTCTTGGACTTGCTAATGGTACAGTACCTGCGGTAGTCCCAGAAAGGTGCTAATCAGTTTTTGCAACAGAGGGGCAAGAAGGTTTCACATGGGGAGGAGGCTTAGGTCTCTACTGCTGACACCACCTTAGTGCAATGCAGACAAAGTGAGATGTTAAAATAAACTGTGACGAGGTCTACTTTCTGAAAACGCAGAATCCACAGGAATTATATTTCATTGTGAAATTAAACATGACTATCTATGGGACACAGTAGCTTTAATTGATGCTTCGATTTGTTGCTTTGAGATTATTGTTGCTGGTATGCTTCAACTCATTAATTGATTATTGATTGCCATTGGTTTTTATGTTGCCAGCATCGCTGTAACATTTATTGATTGATGAATCTCCTTGATGCCTTACTCCTCACGTAGCTAACTACCTATTAACAAATGCTTTCCTTGTGATGATAGCTGTTTTTTAAAGAGAAATTCACAATCTAATGAAAAACATTGTATGTCTTCTAGCCTCTTTTATAATAGTGTTCTTGCATGGAGTTTATTACCCAATTGTCCAATACTTGATTAGGAAATTGGTTTCTGATTGCCCTTGCCTGAAGGACATGGAAACTATATCACAAACAGGGAAAGAGTTTCTAAAGACTTACCAATTGGAAGCATTCTGAATGGGAGAGATGCATTTTTTATTGGTTTTCCTGGTCCCAATTGAAGCTCTGCCACACAAGTGTACTCCGCTCCATTGTCTGCTCTGGTTGGTGTTACTGGGAAGGGGATGCTTTCATTCACAGGAAACCGTGTTGAGTTATGAGTAAAGCTTCTATTCACAAGCTGTTCATCTCCCTTATACAGCTTCACACTGAGATATCTGATAGGAGCCACATCTAGGACCTGGCACGTTATATTAGATTCTTCACCGATCTTCATAAACTCAGGAGCAATGAGGGAGACGCTTTCTGGATACTCTGCAAATGAACATAAACAATATAAACACAGTTAAGTTTGCTGTGTGCAGCAATATGAGTCGGAGATAAATTGCTTTTAATGTACATTAATGTGATAGACCAGGTTTGCTACCTTCCCGGGGTGAAAGTAAAATAATTATATATACAGTGCCTTGAAAAAGTCTTCACACCCTTGAACATTTTTCACATTCTGCTGCCTAAAAAATACAATTCAAAATGCATTAAAGTAGGAGTTTGTTTCACTGATCTGCACAACATCATCTACACTTTCAACATGAAAGAACAATTATAGAAATATTCAAAAAGTAATTAAAAATAAAAAAAAACAAAAAGTCTTGATTGCATAAGTCTTCACACCCCTTGAGTCAATACTTGGTGCAAGCCCTTTTTTCAGCAATAACAGCCATGAGTCATTTTGGATAAGAGTCTACCAACTTAGCACAGCGGGATGATGCAGTTTTTGCCCATTCTTCTTGGAAGAATAGCTCAAGCTCTTTCAAGTTGGCTGGGGATCGTCTGTGGACTGCAGTCTTCAAGTCTTGCCACAGATTTTCTATAGGATTCAGGTCTGGGCTTTGACTAGGCCACTCGAGGACATTCACTTTCTTCTTGCTGAGCCACTCCATTGTTGCTTTGTGCTTAGGATCATTGTCCTGCTGAAAGGTGAATCTTCTCCCCAGTCCCAGGTCTCTGGCAGACTGGAACAGGTTTTCCTCCAGGATCTGCCTGTACTTTACACCATCCATCTTTCCCTCGATCTTCACAAGCCTCCCTGTGCCCGCTGCTACAAAGCATCCCCAAAACATAATGCTGCCACCACCATGCTTTACTGTAGGGATGGTGTTATCAGAGTGATGTGCCATGTTTGGTTTACACCACACATATCGCTTAGCATTGAGACAAAAAGGCTACACTTTGGTCTCATCAGACCACAAAACCTTCTCCCACATGCATGCAGTGTCCCATAAGTGCTCCTTTGCAAAAGCTATGAGGCAAGTCATATGGCTTTTTTTCAGCAGTGGCTTCCTTCTTGCCATCCTCCCATACAGGCCATGTTTGTGGAGTACTCTTGACATTGTTGAACAGTCAACATTTTCCCCAATCTCAGCCAGAGACCTCTGTAGTTCTTTTAAAGTAATCTTAGGCCTCACAGTGACCTCCCGCAGAAGTTTCCTTAAGCCATGGCTACTGACTTTGGAGGGACGGCCTGATTGAGGCAGTGTCTTGGTGGTGCCAATCTGTTTCCACTTAACAATGATGGACCTGACAGTGCCCCAAGGGATATTCAAAGCCATTGAAAGTTTATTATAGCCTTCCCCCAATCTGTACCGTTCAATAACTTTATCCCGGAGTTCTTTTGGCAGCTCCTTGTTCAGCATGTTTTGTCATTTGCTTCAAATTCAGTTCATACAAAAGAAACAGCTTGATTCTTCATCCAGGAGTATTCGAATCAATTGAACTACTGTGGTTGGACACAGGTGGGCTCTGTTTAACTCATTATGTTCCTGGTTAAGGCAATTTGTTGTACCTGAGCTAATTTGGGTTTGCTGTGACAAAGAGTGTGAAGACTTATGCAATCAAGACTTTTTGATTTTTAATTTTTAATTACTTTTTGAATATTTCTATAATTGTTCTTTCAAGTTGAAAGTGTAGATGATGTTGTGTAGATCAGTGAAACAAACTCTTACTTTAATGCATTCTGAATTGGATTTTTTAGGCAGCAGAATGTGAAAAATGTTCAAGGGTGTGAAGACTTTATTCAAGGCACTATATATATATATATATATATATATATATATATATATAATGAAAGAGAAAAGTCATTCATAAACTGAAAACTCACTATTTTAATAATAAGCTACAATGTTTTGATTCATGCCCTTTTTCAGATAGCATGGTAGAAATAGTTAGGTATACTATATAGACATAACCCATTTAATGTAAACTGCACTTAAATGGTAAAGGTAAAATTAATGTTATAAAAGTCACTTACTGTAAATAACCAAATCCAGTTTTTTTACACACTGACGGGGTTCATTATTGTAGTTTATAAAACATTTTGGCTCTGCATCCCAAACAGTGAGGCTGCTGACATTCCAAACTGCTATTTTACTATTCATTTCATTCACAGGGTTAACAGAAGACTCCCAGCCAGCCCCCAATACATCTTCACGTGTTGTGGAGCAGCTGACAGTCACCGGGTCTCCAAATCTCACCACGACTCGAGAGGGGTCAATATTCACATCACAGACAGGAGAAGCAGCTGCTAAAGCAAAAAAAGAAGCAGTTATTTTACACTGTATCATCCAAGGAACATTGTTAAGCAATCATAGGCTCATTACTATTAATGCAAAACTACTGTGTTCTTGACAAAAGAATTATAATACATCACACAGACCCTCACAGATATTCTTTGACATTTTTCTACCGTCTAATAATTCTCTAAAAACCCACTGTTGTCATTTCTTCTTCTTCTGTTACTTCTTATAGCTAGAGCATCTATTTCATGGCACAGGTATACAGAGTCGTCAAGACTCACCCTTTGGAGACATTGTGTATGGGAGAGATGACATATTTAGTTTTTCTTCTCCTGGTCCAGTACTCATGTCATAGCCAGAAGAAGTAGACCCTAAACATGACTATCTATGGGACACTGTAGCTTTAATTGATGCTTCGATTTGTTGCTTTAAGATTATTGTTGCTGGTATGTTTCAACTCATTAATTGATTATTGATTGCCATTGGTTTTTATGTTGCCAGCCTCGCTGTAACATTCATTGATTGATGAATCTCCTTGATGCCTTACTCCTCACGTAGCTAACTACCTATTAACAAATGCTTTCCTTGTGATGATAGCTGTTGTGTAAAGAGAAATTCACAATCTGATGAAAAACATTGTATGTCTTCTAGCCTCTTTTATAATAGTGTTCTTGCATGGAGTCTATTACCAAATTGTCCAATACTTGATTAGGAAATTGGTTTCTGATTGCCCTTGCCTGAAGGACATGGAAACTATATCACAAACAGGGAAAGAGTTTCTAAAGACTTACCAATTGGAAGCATTCTGAACGGGAGAGATGCATTTTTTATTGGTTCTCCTGGTCCCAATTGAAGCTCTGCCACACAAGTGTACTCCGATCCATTGTCTGCTCTGGTTGGTGTTACTGGGAAGGGGATGCTTTCATTCACAGGAAACCGTGTTGAGTTATGAGTAAAGCTTCTATTCCCAAGCTGTTCATCTCCCTTATACAGCTTCACACTGAGATATCTGATAGGAGCCACATCTAGGACCTGGCACGTTATATTAGATTCTACACCGATCTTCATAAAGCCAGGAGCGATGAGGGAGACGCTTTCTGGATACTCTGCAAATTAACATAAACAATGTAAACACAGTTAAGTTTGCTGTGTGCAGCAATATGAGTCGGAGATAAATGCATTTTAATGTACACTACATATGTGATAGACCAGGTTTGCTACCTTACCAGGGGAAAGTAAAATAATTATAGATAGATAGATAGATAGATAGATAGATAGATAGATAGATAGATAGATATTATTATTTTTTAATATCCTTTATTTCAATCAATCAAAAACATATTAACATTACAAAACAAATAGCACAAATATCCATACAAACCTTCCATTACAACAATTACAAGCACATTTTTAAATTATCATCTTCCACCAAACACACCACCTCCCCAATTGCCCAAATTGCCTGAAACTTTTCTAGCTGGTGCACCAATTTATAAAAAGTAAAATCAACTTTAATTCTTGAGATTACCAACACTTTAAAAATAGGTATTACCGCATCAGTTAAAACTCCATTCATTTTATTCTTCCTACTTTTCAAAATTGCCATTTTTGCCTGGCCCAGTAGAAAATTTGCCAATTGACAAAGATTTTTATTTCCTTTAGCATTCTTCACCCCAAAAATAAAAGTAGTTTGAGTAAAACTCAGACCCAATTCACTAAACAAATCATTCAATAACTCAAACAAAGGCTTTAACCGACCACAAAATAAATAACAATGAAAAACTGTTTCCCTTATTGAGCAAAACTGACATGTATCTCCTCTCCCCGGCTGAATGATGGAGAGAAATGAGTTGGTGGCCACAATGGTATGCAATATTCTCCACTGTAGATCCCCCACTCTCTTGGGAACTGGTGATCTATAGAGATTCCTCCATGCAGGGGTGATGGAGTCCTCTACCTGTAGCCTCTCTCGCCAATGTGTATCAGGCAAGTTCTTTAAATTTTGAAAATGCAACACTTTCACACACATCCGATACATTTCTTTTTTTTGTATCCCCCCGAACTGAACCTTATATCCTTCTGCAAACTTTAGGATCTGCCCCGGGGTATCAATGGTCTGCCCTACTGCAGGTTCAACTTGCAGGTCCAACTCTGGCGGTTCTGTCTCCAGCTGGCTTTTTCCTAAGAACAACTGACTCATCTGTTTTAACATGTCTGCAGGCAAAACAGCTTTCAACTGCACTAAAAACCCCTCCATCACACGCACTGATCTCACACCCAGCTCACTTGCTAGTAATTCTGCAGTTTTCCAGGCTCGGTTATCAAAATTAATTAAATCACCGACCTTCACTACTCCTCTGGAGATCAAAAGTAAAACAAAACTCTTTGATTCTAAAAGATTGCATTTTAATGCTGAATTATAAATTAGAGGCTCTTCAAGCAACCAATACATCCCTACAGACTTCAAATCTCTGTTAATTCTAAAAACCTTCCAAGCATTCAGCATCCCCCTATAAAAAACAGGCAAGACCGAGAGATTTAACTTTCCACCATCTAATAAAAACAGATGCCTATCAAAATTCAACCTCCCTACTAAACGAAGAAAAGCAAAAGCCACTGTTCTCCAGGGTAGTGATTCTTGACAGTACAGCAGCCTCTGAAGCGACTGGAGTCTAAAAGCTGTTATTCTGCTTTTTATATCCATCAATCCCTGTCCTCCTTCTTCTACAGGCAAGTATAGCACCCCCTGCTTTATCCAATGCAGCCCATCCCAAAAAAAACTCAGCAATACTCTCTGAATTTCCAACAGCAGAGAAGGAGGGGGATCCCCACACATTAATCTGTGCCACAGCATTGATGTGACCAGGTTATTAATAATTAAAACTCTTCCTCTATAGGAAAGCTTAATTAGAAGCCACCGCCATTTATCCAATCGACCTTTCACCTGATCCAGTATTCCTTCCCAATTCTCTTTAGCCAGTCCCTGCTCTCCCAAGTGAACTCCCAAATATCTGAAAACCTCCCTGTTCCACTTAAGCCCTGATGGTAAATCCGGTGGTCTGCTGCCCTCCCATTAAAAAGGCATTACTCTTGTCCCAATTTACCCGAGCTGAGGACACTCTTTCAAATACCCTCAAGCTCTCCTCTATTATCTGAATGTCTCTCTTATTTGTTACTAAAATAGCAAGATCATCAGCGTAAGCCACCACCTTAACAGGCTCCATTGTCACAGTAGGGATAGACAACCCAATCAATATCTTTCTCAATTTTACCATCAGGGGTTCAAATGACAGAGAATATAACATTCCCGATAAAGAACAACCCTGGCGAATTCCCCTTTGAACTTTAAAAGGAGCACATAATATACCATTTATTTTAAGTACACTAAAAATGCTACTATAGAGCAACTTAATTTTTCCCAAAAAATTGGGACCAAAGCCAAATGACCTAATAACATCAAAAAGATACCGGTGATCTACCCGGTCAAAAGCCTTCTCTTGATCCAGAGAGAGCAATCCAGCTTTAAAACCAAAGAGCTTGGAGGCAACTATTAAATCCCGCACCAAAAATATATTATCAAATATTGTTCGGCCTGGTACGCAGTATGTTTGGTCTGAATGCACAATAGTGCTCATTACTCCGCTTAGTCTGTTTGCCAATGCCTTCGACAAGATTTTATAGTCAGTGCAAAGAATACTTACGGGCCTCCAGTTCTTAATAAAACACAAGTCCCCTTTCTTAGGCAGCAGAGTCAGTACTGCGCGCCGGCAGCTCAGTGGCAGTTCCTTTTCCACAATGCATTCCTCCATCACTTCCAAAAGGTCACCTCCCAACTCAGACCAGAAAGTTTTATAAAACTCAACAGGTATTCCATCGATTCCGGGTGTTTTACCCGTGTTGAGCCCTTCCAGAGCTTTAGAAAGTTCCTGCAACGTCAGTGCACTCTCCAGCTTCTCCTTCTCGCCTTCTGGAACCTGCGTTAGCCCCTGGAGGAACTGCTTGGCTCCCTCAGATCCATCCACAGCCTCTGCCGTGTACAGTTGTGAAAAGAAACCCACAGTGTGTTCCCTGATAGCCTCAGGCTCACACAGCAACTGACCATTCACTGTTCTAAGACAGTGTATTGCTTTACTCTGAACCACTTTCTTTTCCAATGCAAAAAAGTATTGAGTTGGAGCATCCATCTGGGAAAGCTTTAAAAACCTTGAACGTACCAATGCTCCCTGTACCTGTGAGTCCAACAACTCAGCCAAACTCCTCTTTTTGAGCTTCAGATCTTCATAGAGCCTGTCACTGTATGTGGTCTCCAGTGCATTATGGAGTTCAGTAATCTCCTCCTCCAGCTCTCTCATCACCTCACTAGTGCTCTTTGTAGCATTCATAGTGTACTGCTGACAAAACAGTCGGGTCTGAATTTTACTCACATCCCACCATTGCCTTATTGATAAAAATGCCTTTTTCTGCCTCCTCCACCGTTCCCAAAAAAATTTGAAACATTTTAAAAAATGACTGTCTTTTAAAAGTTTAGTATTAAAATGCCAATAAGACGAATAAACACGTGCAATAGGGATAATCATATTCAAACTGACCAAACTATGATCAGATAGACCTGTGGGGTGAATAGTACATTTAGAATAACAATTTAATTGATGCTTAAAAACATAAAACGTATCTAATCGAGCTAAACATATATTCCCATCACTCCCCTTAGCCCAGGTATACTGCTTCACATCAGGATTCATTACTCTCCACACATCCTCCATATCCTGCGCTGTTAAAACAGTGACCAGCTCCTTAACTGACCTGGGGTGAGGCTCTGGGCCGTTTCTGTCTAGCTTGTCGTCAACTGTACAGTTAAAATCACCAGCTAATAAAACCACTTCTTCAGTCTGACTCTGGGCAATAACTCCATTGAGAGTCTGAAAAAACAGCACCCTCTCTCTCCCATCATTTGGTGCATAAATATTAACAAATACTAACTTTCTACCTTCTACCGATACCTGCACTTTTAACAAGCGTCCTTTAATAACCTCACTTACATTGATAGAGTCATACTTAAACCCCTTCGCAAATAATATGGCAACTCCAGCACTAAAATTCGTTCCATGACTAAAAATAACCTCCCCTTCCCAATCCTGAATCCACTCAGATTTATTATTTTCATCTGTATGGGTCTCCTGGAGCATGGCAACGTTAACTCTCTTTTGGGTTAAATATTCAAACAGAGCTGCTCTCTTTGCACAATCTCTACCCCCATTAACATTTAAAGTTCCTATATTAAGAGTCTGCATTATAGGTTTTAAAGGAAAAATACACTGGAAAATACACACACTAATAAAAATGTAGACATGAAAAAGAAATAATGCTTGTGTAGACTTATCCATCATGACTTTTTTAGAGAGGCACGAACTTTACTTATTATATTTTTTAACTGATCTCTTTCCCTCTGCTCCATTCCCAATACAGCTGCATTACGTCTAATTTGTTGTGCCGAATTTAAAAACAATTTTAAATCAGGGAAGTGATCAATAACTTCAATCCCTCTTTTCCCTTTGATAGCGCTTTAAAATGCACGTATGCTTTCAGCACTATACCCCCCTCTCGCTTGCTGACTAGCCGAGAGATCAGAGCTAACCGATGAGTCAGTATCACTACCCCCGTCCTCACTAAAATCGCCACCACTGCCTGTTGCGCAATGCATTTGAGCGCAATCCACTCTCTCAGATAACTCGCTCACTAATCCATCAGCCTGGTCGACTCCATCCTCAGAAACAAGGCTGCGTTTTGCTACAAAACTATGCCTAATTTTAGCCTTTCTTTTCCCTTTGGGGAGTTTAAACTCACCCACTTCCCTCTCCTTCTCTAACACTAAAACTGCACCTTTATTCTGTTCAAAGCTTTCCTCAATCTGTTCTCTCCCCTCACCACCCTGTCCGTCAACTACCACCCCCACCACAGGTGTTTTAGACGATTCCTGCAACTCACTTTCCCCATCTACCACACCAGACTCAACCAAACCCGGGTTGACTTTTTCAGTCTCTCTCTCCGTTCTAGTACTCTCCGCAGTGCTGCGATCCGAAGGTCCCTCAACCTGGCTCCCCAGCTCAGCTACGCTCTCTCTCACCTCAGTGACTTCTTCCCCCTCACTTTCAGTTTCTCCTTCAGTCCTCTTACAGTTCTTTGCAATATGCCCTTTACGGCCACATTTAAAACATTTCATTGTATCAGAAGAAGCAAACACTACATAATCGCTACCCTCCACCCGAAACCTAAAAGCTACATTCAGCTCTCCAGTCGGGTCATTCAGCAGCATATATACCTGTCTCCTGAAAGAAACTACATGCTTTAACTCAGGGGCCTTACAACCCAGAGGAATCATTGTAACGCCTGACATTAATTGACCATGACGACTTAGCTCTCTCACTACAAGTTCATTTTTCAAAAAAGGCGGAATATTGGAAATTGTTATTTTCCTAGCGGGAGCCGCAAGAGGCAGAACAGACACTAACACTCCGTCAATAACCAACCCTTGCTGAACCATTTCGGAAACTATTAATTCATTGCTCAAAAATACAACTACAACCTTATTCATCCGTGACGCCGACTTGATATTCTCACACCCAATTACTTTTCCAAGTTCTACCACACATTTCTCAACCGGGACAGACACATCCACTACAATTTTTATGCCATTTCTCCGTGTCATATGTTCAAAATTGGGAACTGATCCCCTCGGGATTCCCCCGACTTTGGCCATCACGGCCAATAAGACCCAACTATTTTCCCTTCTTTTATTTTTTAAACCTATAACATAAAAAAGGATGAAAAGTGAAAAAAAGGAATGAACAAAAACAACGGGAAAAAACCCCTCACTCACTCTGAGCTCCACACGCTGCAAGCACTCCCAACAGACACCGCGACAAACAGACAGCACGAATAGATAGATAGATAGATAGATAGATAGATAGATAATGAAGAAAAGTCGTTGATAAACTGAAAACTCACTATTTTATTAATAAGCTACAATGTTTCGATTTATGACCTTTTTCAGATAACGTGACAGAAATAGTTAAATATACTATATATACATATAAACTGGTAGGAAAAGGTCAATTAATTTTATAAAAGTCTCTTACTGTAAATAACCAAATCCAGTTTTTCTACACACTGACGGGGTTCATTCATGCAGTTTATAAAGCATTTTGGCTCTGCATCCCAAGCAGTGAGGCTGCTGACATTCCAAACTGCTATTTTACTATTCGTTTCATTCACAGGGTTAACAGAAGACTCCCAGCCAGCCCCCAATACATCTTCACGTGTTGTGGAGCAGTCGACAGTCACTGGGTCTCCAAACCTCACCACGACTCTAGAGGGATCAATATTCACATCACAGACAGGAGAAGCAGCCGCTAAAGCAAAAAAAGAAGCAGTTATTTTACACTGTAGCATCCAAGGAACATAGTTAAGCAATCATAGGCTCAGTATTATTAATGCAAAACTACTGTATTCTTGACAAACGAATTATAATACATCACACAGACCCTCACAGATATTCTTTGACATTTTTCTACCGTCTAATAATTCTCTAAAAACCCACTGTTGTCATTTCTTCTTCTTCGATTACTTCTTATAGCTAGCGCATCTATTTCATGGCACAGGTATACAGAGTCGTCAAGACTCACCCTTTGGAGACATTGTGTATGGGAGAGATGACATATTTAGTTTTTCTTCTCCTGGTCCAGTACTCATGTCATAGCCAGAAGAAGTAGACCCTAAACATGACTATCTATGGGACACTGTAGCTTTAACTGATGCTTGAATTTGTTGCTGATTCTCTAAAAAAAACAACTGTTGTCATTTCTTCTTCTTCTGCTAGGTCTTATAGATAGAGCAGCTATTTCATGGCAGAGGTATACAGAGTTGCCAAGACTCACCAATCGTAGACGTTGCGTACGGGGGAGAGGTGTTTTGTATTGGTGCTTCTGGTCCAAAATCGAGCTCTGTCGTGCAAGTGTAATTCACTCCATGGTTTTTTGTAAAAGTGATAGTAGCATTTACAGGAAACTGCGTGCCGTTATGAGTTACATTATCACTGCCAGCAATCTGGTCATCTCCTTTATAGAACTGCACTGCAAGAGACTGAGCAGAAGCCTCACCAAGGACCAGGCACTTTATATTAGATCCGTTATCGATCTTCATAAACTCCGGAGCGAAGAGGAATATGCATTCTGGAAGCTCTGCAAAACAAAAGCAATGGACATTAAAATGTTAAACCTTTGTGTTCTGCTATAGGACTGTGCAGCTCTGGCCAAAAAGTTTCGCATCACCCTACAGAATGAACTCATTTTGCTTCATAAAGTCGAACGAAACTTGCTGAATAATGTTACGCTAACCTATTGAATTACGTAACGCTTTTGTAGTTTTTCCATATACTGACAAAAATTGAAAAATGTGCAATTTATATATATATATAGAGAGAGAGAGAGAGAGAGAGAGAGAGAGAGAGAGAGAGAGAGAGAGAGAGAGAGAGAGAGAGAGAGGCTAACTTCACTATAACGAACCATTCTTATAACAAACACCCGTTTTTAACGATCACAACAGCAAGAACCGATTTTTTTTCAATGCAAATTAGCCCTATTAGAATGATCAAGTACAGGATCCACCCGGATAAAACGGTCTCAGTACTGACTGACTCTGAACTTGCTCCAGTCAAGTGTGTTATTCTCTCAGTGAAATCAAAGACCATGGTTGACTAATTCAAAGATAACGCTAATTCAAAGATGTTATTGTAGTACGAATCATGCATGACCAATGCAATCGTTGCCGGTCAGTCATCTTCACACAAACTGTAACCAGGCATCGGGCGTGAGGAGCAATCTACGCTGGATAGTTTTTTTTTTCAAGAGAAAGGACTTGTCGTTTGTGTATTCAGCATGTAAGTGTACATTCTATCCTTTTTCTTTTCTTTACTGTTTTCTCTTAAACATACCACAGTGTTGGTGTAATTTATATGTTGAAAGGGGTTTGTTTTGTGTGCTTTTTAGAGTTGTTATGTTTGATTAAATGATTACAAACGGGAGCTCGATTGAGACTTGCCGCCTTTGTCTCATGTGGTCCTCTGTGTCTTATCGTTGGTAGCGTCACATGACCCGTTTGTTTCTTTTTTTCATTTTTATTAAATCCCCCCCCCCCCCCCATGTGCCGGCGTTTCAACATCAACTCCCATGTCCCTCTGTCTTGCAATGCGTTACCCACACATGTGACACGATTACCTTGTCACAATACCCTTTGAAATGTTGATCAATGTGAAGGAATCTTCATAAAAGTACTATATATTGATGTTCAGTTCAAATTTGCCGTTTTGTCATTATTCTGATACAGAAAAATGACAAACAGTATTACAGTGAACACCCTGATATAAGGAACATTTCTCCAGGTCCCAGGAGGGTTCGTTATAGTGAAGTTAGCCTATCTTTAAATTCTAGGTGATGCAGAAATTTTGGCCACAGCTGTGCCTCAGACTGCCCTTGCTAATGCTCCTTGCTTTGTCCTGAGAACTAAACAAGAGAGCCTGATTTTTTAAGGAATATAACACAGTTGTATATTTATTATAGACCATCGTTCTAGGCTGTCATTAGCTTTATTAAGAACAGTTTTAATGAACATCGGACTGTATTTTATTCATAAAGGCGGACTTCTAGAAAGCAATCCTCAGACGCCCCATGGGTTAAAACTTTGTGAACAGGGATCACAATGACTTGCATTTCTTTGAGAATAGTTTGGTTCTCTACAGTCTCTTTTTGAGCAACTGTAACTGTTTCCATCCTATCCCAGACATGGAGATTATCATTCTAGCCTGGTACAATTAAAATGAATAAACTTGTTGTTAAATGTAAAATAAATGTTACAGAAGCCACTCACTGTTCAGTCAGGAAACTCATGTGATAGATTATTTATTAAAACACAGACTAGACAACACTACTGCATTATACATATTTTCACACTACATTCTTTGGCCCCGCCTTTCAAGGTACCCCTGCCCATAAATTAGCTTGCAGATAAGTGGAGAGGCTGACCATAGGGAGCCATGGGCTGGGGGGCAGGATAGCTGCCCTCCCCCGTTAGATGAAGCCAAAAAAAGCAGGTGGAGGCTGGGGAGGAGGAGGCGAACTCTGGTGCGCACAGCAGGGACGTAACGGTTTGAGGCGAGATAGAAATCCTTTCCTTGCCGATCATTGGAAGTGTTGTTTATCGAAGGACAAATAAGACACTAGCTATGACGATCTGGTATTGGAAGCATCTCAAGTATGCTTGGTATTTATGTGGTTTGATCTAAGGTTAAGCTTTGCTTAATTACAATACTAAATCAACTTTACATCACACTTACCGGTTTCATTATTGAAGTTCATTAAGCATTTTGGCTTTGCATCCCGAACAGTGAGGCTGCTGGCATTCCAAAAAGCTGTTGTACTATCCGGTTCATTCACAGGGGAAACAGAAGACTCCCAGCCAGCCCCCAATACATCTTCACGTGTTGTGGAGCAGTTGACAGTCACTGGGTCTCCAAATCTCACCACAACTCCGGAGTGGTCAATATTCACATCACAGACAGCAGAAGCAGCTCCTAACATGAGAGGAAAGTGAGGTGATTTCATATCGATCTAGGGTATGCTTTCTGAAAGAAGTTTTACTCCCCAACTAACATAAAAAAATCAATACATTGTGTTATTTTCTGCACCCATCAAGTCAAAAGAAAAACACTATATAGATATAGATATAGGGTTAAAAGGTGATAAAACTGCAGTAATTCTTCAGATGTGTAGAAAGAAAAGTAAACACAGTGCAGTACACTTGTTATTACTGTGTGTGTGTGTGTGTGTGTGTGTGTGTGTGTGTGTGTGTGTGTGTGTTTGTGTGTGTCTGAGTGTGAGAGAGTTTGGTGGCCGGCAGCCATCTTATTGAAGGAGTTGGATGACCACCCTTTGCACAGCCACGTGGCATGGTTTGATATTTTGATTAATTGTTTGATTGGAGAAGTGTGGAATGTGGCCAGGTGTTGATTGGATGGTTTATTGTCAATCAACCCCTGGCCACATGGTACACAAGGGGAAGGAGTGTTTGAAAAAGGCAAAGTGCTGTGTACCAAAAGGTGCAAAATGAAAAAGAAAAAGGTCATGTAGGTACACAAAAATGTGAAGAATTGATAACATTTGGGGAAGTACACTTTTTTTTATCAATTATTCACCTACATTACCTTGTTCTTTTGATATATATATACATATATATTATTCACAATTTTATCCAAATGATAATTACATTTCAATAGTATGTCAATGGTCAAAAAACTTAATGAAAACAAATACATGAACAAATACTTAAATAAATAAAACACATTGCTTATGGTTCACAAATGCATTTCAATAAATAAGTCAAACTCTAAAGCTTGCTAGGTTCTGTTCATAATGAAACCACAAGAGCAGGGCGCGGCTCAGCTTAGTAGCAACTCTCTTAGCACATAACACCCTTTGTTTGTTTTTTTTTACCCCAAACAACGCATACATAAGTTATATTTAATGCTATTTATTTTAGAAACTCATCAGAAGTATTTAAAAGGTGGACTGAGCCTTTAAAGAAACATTTAAACTCAGATAAGCACAGCTCCCAGTGCGCTGGCTTGATTTCTCCTACAAATTCTTGACATGCTCTCAATCGATCTTTATCAAGCAGTGTTGTTAAAGTAATACATTACAATAACAAGTTACTTGTAATCAGATTACTTTTTTTCAAGTAACCTATGGCAGAACAATATTACTGTAAATACTTTACTGTAATCAAATTACTTTTCATGGCCAGTAACAGAGATTATGTTTTGTTGCTTCAGTGGAAAATCTTGCATCGTGTGCATGAGGCAGGCGTGCCTTTGTGCAAATCATTTCTCCGTAGGTGTCTGATTTATTTGTTCTCCCTTACTGGAATTCAAATTAAGATGCTGGCCAGTAATAATCAAGAGTAAAACTCTATTCCTTTGTTCTACGATTGGTTATACGTGTAATAAATTAGGTACATAGATAAGAAACTTAACGAGGTACAATTATACACGCCGTCATTGAAACATAATAAAGAATCACTAATATCTTCTATAAGAAAGTAATCAGTAATATGTAGCAGATTATTTTTCAAAGTAATATTACCATCCTCATTGGCAGGATGCGCACGGAAATATCAGCGCTTAAAATGATAATACAATGGCGCAGTTGAAGACAGGAATGCATGTAGATAGCACGAGTTCCTGTCTCAGTCTTGAAAGTGTTGTAACCAAAAGCATGGAGCTGTAGTCTTGTGTGTTAAGATCTCAATGTAGAGTAAACCCACACTGCGCTATTTTTACGGAACCCACCGTTACAACCGCACTCAGAACTCTTTCAGGAACTTGCATTTTTTTTTAAATGTTTTATTTTATAAATAGCACTAGCCTTTGTAGATTCAATAAGGACATGAACTTTAAGATACATCAAAAGTAACTTACCTGTGACTGCGAAACACAGGAGTCCTAAAAACATATCTCGCATCAGAGATCCGAATTCCATTTTGTGTTTCTGTTGCTGTATATTGAAGATGAATGCAGCAGATGAGGAAGTGTGTTGTGTTCTCTCTCTCTTTCTCTCTATCTAGCTCTACCTACATGGCGGTGCCTACCACAGGAAGTATTGCAATGTGAAGTACAGAGTTAAACGTGGCACACACAGCAGCTAAAGTAACGGCCTCCTTGTCTTCAGTTTGCGCCGTTTTATGTGAAAGTAAAACGAAGTTATTAATGTTGTAAAGCTAGTGACACGTGACCTTGATACCCATGGAGTACCAGATTGTATTTATGTAATTCAATACATTCCAAAATCAATATTTCTGATTATTTAAAAAGCTGGTTGTTTAACCAGCTTATATTCCCAGTACTCAAGGTGGTCAGAGAGAGCTCAATCCATTGAAGATTGAAAGGCATATCAAACTAGAAATGGGAACAGCAAGGCATCACTGAGAGAAATGGGGAAACCATCTCCGGTGAAATAGCATGTAAACGCAAAGTGGAAATATGAAAGAATTGGATTACTGACCTGGCCTGGGGGTTTAAACAATGTGTCAGTGAGAACGGGAGAGAATGAATCTGCAGATACGGTAGCAAGTTATCACAGCTTGTTATCTTCAACAGAAATATCGCAGCATCAAATATAAATAAAAGCCAACTATTCCCCCACCCTGATAGTTAAGTAGGTGTAACTATTGGCTGAAAAACAAGTCTAGTATAGTATAAATGAATATATCGGTGTAGGGTGTCTAGTTCTGTAAGATGATCTGCTCATTGTGAAATGACATCTCAGTCTTATACAAGAAAAGACACCACATATTAACTTATTATAAATCACACGCATGAAGACTCTACTTACTTTAAAACATTTTTATTTGTGTAAAACATACAAATGCATCACACCGTTTTTGCTAGTATTTGAACAGTACTCTCTCACGTCCAATTATGTGTTTGACCCCTTAGGCAGATATATAATAAACTGGCTCATCTTTCACAGAGCCCTCGTAGCAGAATGCATTGAAGTGTCATTTTATTTAATAATGTTTAAACAAAGTAACGTGTGGGGAGAGAGAGGTGGTGGTCAAACAGCCACCAGCCTTGGGATTGTTGTAACCAGGAGCAAACAGTTTATGAAATGGTTCTGCAAGCGAAGTGGTGCACAGGTACAAATCACTTTCCTGAGGATAATAAAAAATCGCCAAAGAAAAGACTACGGAAAGAAAGAAAAGCTGTGGACTGTGGCTTGCACAGGGCTCAGTCCAGTCCTCTGTGTTGTATGGGCTTTATCATCATGGTGACCTTCTTCAGAGAGTAAGAGCCTCCGCGAAACTCCGCCCAGTAGACTCCATCCTGGTAGCGGCTCCGGTAGTGCCCGCCCTTGTACCACACCCCGTTGAGGTTTGAATGGGCACACATGTGGTACCACCAGCCCCCCTTCTGGTAATGGGCACAGTTACCTGGAAGACAGTTAACTGGAGAATGAGGGCTGGGGATCGGTCAGTGACTGGGCAAGCTCAGAGTAACACACCTATTCACAACCAACGTCATGAGGAATCAGGGGTGCTGGAACTAGGGGTGCTGGGGGTTGCGGCTTGAAGTGCTGTGCTTCCATCATATACAGGGGTTACAGTTTTGTTCAATGGCACCCCCACTATAAAAATTGTTCCAGCACCACTGTGTGGCATGAAGTCACGGCACAATCGCACCGTGCACTGCACCATCATCAAGATATAGCCTTGAACAGCGCAGGTGCAAAATCAATAAATAAGGAATCACTCAAGATTACCTCAAGATCTGAGAGCAGCGGCCTAGTCATTACTCTTACAATTGATACCAAAATCAATAAGAACTGGAAGATTGCAGCATCACCATGTAGAATGAACACGTTGTGCTCCATAAAGTGGAATGAAACCTGCTGAATAATGTTACCTTAACCTACTGAATTACACACCGCTTTGTAGCTTTCCATATCCTTAACACATCTCCATATCTAACATGAAATACTGTACTACTCTTGTGACTTCCAGTAGACACTTGCAATATCGTTTTGTAGTTTGATTACATGATGTTAAATAAAAGATTATGTTCAGACAATTTTTTTTTAAAATTATGTCCCAATCCTAAAATTCTAGGTGATGCAAAACTTTTGGCAAATATGTGTGGGCTCTACTGTGTAACATTAACGAGTAAAATACATTCTCCAGTGCTACCAATACAGGGTAATGAACATCAAAGGTCAACAGGAATAAAAAGCACGAGTTTATCCGTACCGGTGTAGGCGTCACGGTCTCGATCCAGCGTAGTGAAGGCCTTGTTGTTGTGCCAGGACAGCGAGTCCCCAGCGTCGCCCTGGTAGTGACCCAGCCGCAGGCGGTACGAGTCGCTCTCTGGCTCCACGCGGAAGCTGTCGTACTCCGCGTGCACCTGCTGCCCCTGCCAGTCCTCCATCAGGACCAGCAGCTTGTAGTCCTCCTGGGTGGTAAGCCAGTACAGGTTCTCCAGACCCAGCCAGTACTCCCCGTCGATGTTCCCGAAGCCTTGCTGTAAAACACACACTCCGGTCAGGAGGCATTGTAACACTGGCAAAGGAGTGGCTTTATGTTTAAGACTGATTGGCTTTATTTATTGGCCATGTAGAAAGAAAATACATATTCTATATATATGGTTACACTACACTGATGAGCCCCAAACAGGGCGAAACTAGTCTGCAGCTACTGTACTCTGACTTTTAAAGGGCTGTGAATGTAGAAGCCGTTTGGCAACTTTCACACGATTTGATTGGCTCTTGCAATGCGGACATTTGCATATCACCCATTCTCTTTTATTATTATTATTTATTTCTTTCTTAGCAGACGTCCTTATCCAGGGCGACAATTGTTACAAGATATCACAATATTTTTACATACAATTACATTATGGTTTTTTTTTGTTTTTTTTACACATTATTTTATTTTCTACATATAATTACCCCTTTATACAGTTGAATCTATGTAAAGTACTTTGCTCGAGGGTACAGCAGCAGTGTCCCCCACCTGGGATTGAACCCACGACGCTCCGGTCAAGAGTCCAGAGCCCTAACCACTACTCCACACTGCTGCCCCTCTTGACAAACGTCTGCCAGGAAGTTCTACGAAACGTTTGTCGAGCAGAATTTTAGATGACAACGTTTCTTTTAGCGGCGCTGCCTGTTCTACCGTTGGAGTGTGTTTTTAATCGGGAGGCTCACCTTGTAGTGCTCCCAGGTCCTGAAGAAGTTGACAGAGCCGTCCTGCCTCCTCTGAATGACGGCCCAGCCCCCGTCGGCGTGGCTCTGCTCGCACCACAGCTGCAGGAGCCTGTTCACGTTGCGTGGCCTGATCAGGTAGATCCCGCTGGCGCTGCCACCCTCCGCCAGGACGTGTCTGCAATCCCGCCACGGCCCTGCCGGAACCAGACAGGGCAAATAATACAGCTGTGTCAACCTCTGAAGAACGGGAACAGGAGTGAATAGGAAAGCTTTTGCTTAAGAGCAAAGGCGACTTACAGAGACTATGGTGTGTTAACTATGCATCAGCTGCAGAGTCACTTACAACTACGTCTCACCCGAAAGACGGAGCACAAGGAGGTGAAGTGACTTGCTCAGGGTCACACAATGAGTCAGTGGCTGAGGTGGAACCGGGGACCTCCTGGTTACAAGCCCTTTTCTTTAACCACTGGACCACACAGCCTCCTACACTGCTTGCCTATGCTTTACCACACCTTCACTGTTTTATATTGCACTTTGCTATGCTTTTAGTTCTGATAAACTTTTATAAGGGCTTTTCAGAATACCCTCACAGTTAATGATAAATGAAACATCTATTAATCTGGCCTGCCATCTATTGGGAAGCATAGTCTTTAGCCAAGTTATACCTCACAAAAAAAAAAAACGTCTGCTAGATCAGTTTCCAAAAAAAAAAGGGGGTGAGAAAACGGAATGCTGTTTACCTAAAATGATTAGGTGGTGATTAAGGGTACCCCATTGTAAACAAGTAGATTACCCTGTCGCTGCCCACTTCCTGTGTTTACTGAACCTGCGCTGACAACTGCCTCTCTCCGATTCACCCCAGACCCTCGGAACAGTGCAATTAACATTGCTGGAAAACAGTGCAGCTCAGCTGGGATGCGGAAACTGCAAATTAGAAGGCAGCACTGTTCCAGATTGGAGCTAAAAATACATATATTTTAAAAAAGGTCCTAAACCATTAACCATTGTCAAAGATATGCACATCACATACAGCTGTCATGTTTATACAGTAGGATGTTGCAGTTGAAGGTTATATATTTCATATAGCAGGGGTGGCCAACCCTGATCCTGGAGAGGCGCAGGGTCTTCTGGTTTTCGTTCCACCCGAGTTCTCAGTTACTGAACTGAACCAATTATTTTCTTAATTGGTCAACACTAACAGTTTTCCCAGGTGTTTACCCATTGATGATTTAAAGATACCCAGAAAACCTGCAGGACCGTGGCTCTCCAGGACCAGGGTTGGCCTGGAAGCTAACTGCAGTGTTTCCACTGCTGAAGGCATTAGCCAGAAACGTTTGTCAACTTTTGTTTCATGTTATTTTTGTCTCAGTAATTAATGTCACATGTGCTGCTGCTGGAATGCTCCTCTCCTCCTCCCACTGTGTGAACAGCTGGTTTGTTTGTGTTTTCCCATCACATATCCCTGCAGGACCCTGGCTATCACTTATCATTGTGTAATGACAGATCACAGCCAGGCTCTGATCCTACTCTGTTATCAAAAACCCGGGCTGGTATGCAAACCTTATAAAAAAAAAAAAAAAAACGAAGACTGTGTTTGGCGAAACTGATCAGGCATCCGTTGAAATAGTGATACCATTGAGGAGTTTTATAACAAAAATAAAACAAATGTTTTTTTCAACAAATAACAATAATATACAGTCACACTCTCAAACGCTTTTTAGCAGTAACCCAATGGAACTCCTTCTTCAGCTCCAGCCCAGGGGAGTCCAATCACGGCTCTGGAGGGCTGTTCCACTCCAGGTTTAACAGATAACCACTTCAGGGTCTGGACAGAGGTTTAATTGGTTTGATAAAACAATTTAGAACAGGGTTGGAACAAAGACCAGGACTGGAAGAGCCAACTTTGGCCACCCCTGCCCCCAGCCTCTACAGGAGTGAACATACAGACCACGTGCAGTCTTTGATACACACCTGCCTCAGTTAAACCACATTGAATAGTGGACTGGACCACCAATGAAGACCCACATTTGACTCCATTCCATCCACGTTCTCACATTGAAATGAAGTATTTTCAGTTAGGCTTACAATGAACCCTGCTGGTGGAATTAATGCATATTTATACTGTAGGACAGGGGTCTCCAGCCCTGGTCCTGGAGAGCTACTGTGGCTGCTGGTTTTCGTTTCAACCAATCTCTCAGTTTCTTAATAGAACCAATTATTGGCTTAATTAGTCAAGACTAACAGATGTTCCAGATCTTTAGCCACTGATGATGTAAAGACACCTAGAAAACCTGCTGGATAGGGGCTTTCCAGGACCAGGGGTGGAGACCCCTGCTCTAGGATATGGAAGTGAAAGCAAGTTTTTTTTTTTTTTACCCTGTTACGAAACCTTTTGTAATGAGGTCTCCTTTATAATAAGCTTACTGCAGTATAGCAAAGTGTTGTGAACCACAGCAAAAAGCCTGGTGAATACTGATGGTAAACCACAGGCAGGTGTGGTCCATCACAGAGATGGTAAATGCATGGAATGTATGGGAAAAGAATGGTAGGGAGCAGACTTAGCTGCACCTTTGTAAACTGTAAGACAGGCTGTGTCAGTTGCTCTTGGCTGTAGAATGGATGTCTCCAAGATATGCTGTTAGCAGAAAAAGCATGCTGGACTGGAGATAAGCCCTATAGGCATCGTCTGTGGTGTACCGCTTTGGTGAGGCTGGGACTGCAGGGTGGAGAAGTGGTAAATCATGTACTGCACAGCTGGGCAAACGTTCAGAGAAGCAGGGTCAGGGATGTAAAAACAGCCCCAGCATTGTGCCACTTCCCCTATAGGGTGGTAGTGTTTGCCAACGATTTTTTTTCGGAGTGCAAGACACACCTCCAGAGGCAAGATATTGCATTTTATTCTTAAAGAGAAAGTCCAGTTCTATGACATACCCTTAACAGATTTTTTTTAGAAGTACCAATAGGCCAACGGTTCTCAATGTCTTTGATGTTGAGAAGGACTTCTAGTCGCAACGTTTGTCAGATTGTATTACATTTATTTTAGTATTGGTAAAAAAAAAAAAAAATAAGTGTACTATGTTATTTTCTGCAAAAAATTATAATAATTGGGCCAAAAGTTTAGCATCACCCTATAGAATTAATTTTGCTTCATAAAGTCGAATGAAACCTGCTGAATAATGTTACGTTAACATATTGAATTACACACCGCTTTGTAGTTTTCCATATACTTAACAAAAAACTGACATGTGACATTTCAAAATCTAACATGAAATACTGTACTACTATTATGGCTTCCAGTTGACTTTTGCGATATCATTTTGATGACATGACGTTAAATAAAAGATCGAAATTATGTTCATATAGTTTTTCTTTTTTTTTAAAATTATGTCTCAATCCTAAAATTCTGCATGCATAGAAATAAGCCTGGAAAAAGGATGGAAAACTACTAAATGAATGTGCAATCTGACTATGGTTAAATTTCTGAAGAGTGATCCCAGTTTGATTCCCTGCCTACCTGGAGTCTTGGTCTCTGCAGAGCTGAAGAATGGGTGTTCGGTTGGAGTATTGATCGATGATGCAGGGGGAGGTTCAACGGCCTGCCACTGGCGGCTCTCCTGGGTCTGTTTGTCTGTCTGGTCCCTCTGGATCTCATTGCTCGACTCCCCCTGGTTCTGACTCCGGTTCTGGGTGCTGACGGGGCTGAGAGGAACCACTTGAACTTGAGGAGGCAAGACGTAACTCTGGAGGGGTTGGCCCGAGGAAAGGAAAGGATGATGCATGAAGTCTGGTATTTAAAGGTCTTATGAGTAGCCAGATGAACAAAGTTTTGTCAAGAAGTTGCACAAAAAGACAAAGACAAACGTAAACCTTTCAAATGTAGTATTATTAGCAGGCACGTGAACAAGCTGAACCCAGGCGAGTTTTCGGCACTGGCAATAATCAGCCACACACAGTAAACCCTGGTAATGAACTTAAAGCATTTCTGTGAAAAACTATTAAACCAACTAGGCAACTTCCTGTTTACTGCTTTGGAGATTTGGTGAGCACCCTTTAATCCAGAATAACCCCGCCAGTGCCCTTAGAAAAGTTTATATCACTGCATCACAGTAAAAGCACAGCAAAGTGTAGTAAAGCATAGTTATATGATAGAGCAAGCATGGAAAGCACAATCAAGCACGGTCAAATCCAGGTAAGTACTGTATGTATGGTAAAGATTTCATAGGTAGCTAGCGAGAATGCCTGAAACACGTGTGCACGTGTATAAAAACAGCTTGCCCACGGTGGCACCTACCTGCTGTGTCTGTGTCCCGTGTGTGGGCACTGCGTTGGCTCCGAGCTGGCACCGCTTCTCCAGGTGAGCGATGGCGAGACTGTGGTTGTTTAGGAGCGAGGCCAGGGCTTCATACTTGGTCTCCAGCTCCCGGTAGCTGGCAGAGACCCTGAGGACCTGAGCAGTGGCGTTGAGGAGCCGGTTCTCCAGCTGGGTGGCCTCCAGCGCCTGGTCCTTCTTCTGGATGATCTCGTGGAGGAGCTGGGTGTAGAGCTGGGTCACCCGGGAGTTCATGTTACGGCTCTCCTTGCGCAGAAACTTCACCTCGTTCAGGAGGCTTCCGTCCACTTCCACCACCTGCTTGAGGTGCTCAATCTGCCTCTGTTGCTGGCTCAGCTCCAGTCTGAGGTCCTCAAGCTCCGTTTTATTCACCGCGCTGCTGTCTTCTGGGTTTTTGGTGCTCAGGCAGATCGCTCCTGTGATCTTTTGCTGGGGGACGATAAACGTGTAGGAGCATTTCCCCGTGGGTTGAGTCGACTGGGTTGTAGGTTCAGGGGAACGCGGGTGCCTGTAATGCTCAGTCTTGCTCTTAGCCTCTTTTTTGATGCCACCGTCAGGAGAAACCACACTGGAGAAGGTAAAAAGGATCAGTGTAACGATTACTGTTTGTCTTTCCATTGTTCTGGGGTGGCTGCAGGTGGATTAAAAATCTGTAAAAGAAAACAGCACGTTTCAATTGTTTAATCGTTCTCGCCGTGGGTGAATCCCCACTTTGATAACTTGAAAAATATATATATATATTTCAAATTGCAACAGACAGTTTTTACTTTTCTCTTCAGCTATAATATAATTTTCAGTACTTTCCCAATTGTTGTTATTATTATTATTATTGAGTCATTTAGCAGATGCTTTTATCCAATTACAGAGATTAAGGGGTGAACTATGCATCAACAACTGCTGCTGCTGCAGAGTCACTTCCAATAGGATCTCAGTTTTATGTCTCATCCGCAGGACAGAACACAAGGAGGTTGAGTGACTTGCTCAGGGTCACACGCACTGAGTCAGAGGCTGAGCTGGGATTTGAACTGAGGAACCTCCTGGTATCAAGCCCTTTTCTTTAACCACTGGACCACCAAGTTGAAGTTGCAGAGCCTTTTGAAACTAGAATATTTGAGACAGCTGTCTCAATGCAAACATAGACCCAGACTGGCTTTTGTTGTTTTCCGACTGCTAATGAGGTTACGTTATCTGCCCTAGTGCAAGCCACATGTTCATTTATTGGTTTCTTCATGGCTATGCAGAGATGTTTACTGAGAGAAGAGAAGGTAAATGTTGTTGAGATTGCCTGGTGATAATCAGGCACACACAGTAAACTCTGGCAATGAACCTAAAGCACTTATGTAAAGAACTATTAAACCAACTAGGCACCTTCCTGTTTACTGCTTTGAAGGTTTGGCGGGCACTGTTTTAATCCAGAATAACCTTGCCAGTGCTCTTAGAAAAGTTTACAGCACTGCATCACAGTAACAACACAATCAAGCACGGTCAGTTCTAGGGAAGTATTCATATTTGTGATGATAAACTTTTATAAGGGTGGGGTTGGTTGGCTTTCTAACTTGGTTCTTCTGAAATGGAGTTTTGCTTTGTGTGCTCTAGTCTCCCATTGAAATGGATTAAGCTGTCGGAACACGACCATCAAACTTTCTATACGAGCTGTCTGATGATGAGCCACTAGGAGATACATTAGCATCTTTAACATTAACTAAATAAATAAATACTTTTGGATAAGGAATAATAAATGCACTGGCCTTGGCCACAATTCACAGAAAAGTGAGGAGCAACAGAGGTTAAAAAGCCCTTCAATTAACTTTCTAAAATGTTCATCTCATTTTTGTTAGCACTGCAGGTGCATTAAAAACTTACCTCTTTGCTGTTCTATTAAAATCTACAACCAGTCCGGTCACTTTTGTCAGTGGTCAAAGGTGCTTTCCCTTGTCCGAAGGTTCCAGGGCAATCCCTATGGGCCCTCGGAGACTCTCCAGAGATCTGTCAGCAAATCAAGTCCTGGATGTCTTTTATCCTCTGGTCAATGACCACTTGGGCTCCATTCTCAGGATAATGGGATCCGGAGAAAGACCAGCAGCGATTCCTGGCAATTATTCACGCTTGATTATGAGAAACTGTAACACAGTCCGTGTGCAGTTGATCCAATCTGATATTCTGATAGCTAAAGAAGTGAACCACCGTGCAGCAACAGCACCAACAACAAATTGCACTTGCTGTTTATGGCATGGTACTACAATGCAAACGAACACTTGTCTTGTCTTGTCTTGTCTTCTTGTCTGAAGACAAAAAAGCTGCCTGAACCGTTTTATTGCCTTCAAGATGCTGGATCCCAATTGAGATCCAATTTCACAGCAGGCACGATCTTCAGGAGTTGGAACAGCAGCAAACTCTGGAGGAAAGAGAATAAGAGAAAGGCTTGCTGGTGTTTTAAGAATCAATCAGTCCTTCCCCCTTTTTTGGTCTTCTGCTGACAAGTGAATCGCCAAAACAAACACAATTACAGTACACCCCCCTGCTCCCACCCCCACCTAACCCCCCCTGGCCTCCTATCTTCTCTCCATGTTTTGCTTATCCGTTCCTGTTCTCTTTATCTCTCTGTTCTGTAAACTGACACTATAAGTCTAAACATTTCTAAGCCTTCTGTTTATGACTTTAGAACTTGTACCGTTTTCACCCCTCTCCTAATCATTGTGTAGATGACGTAGATATCGCGTCACACTCTCTGCTCCCTGGCTCAGGAAAAAAAAATGAGCAGAAAAAGGTGGTCAAGGTTTGTTAACAGATTTCGGAGATTATTTATAACCACCTACTGCTGCACACCTGTCTGGAGAGGTGCAGCGAGGGTAGCAGGTTAATGGTGATGGCAAGGGAAGGGGATGTAGCTGATATCACTACATCTAAAACAGCCATTGAGGAAGGCTAAACTATGGTCAACTCATTTGGTACAGCAAATACAGATATAGCCAGACAAAGGGCTAACTCGCTGCATGCCTGTCTCTCTCTCCTTCCCTCTGTGGTATTCAGTAATTGGAGGTGGCTGGAGCTGCTTTGAAAGAAGTTGGCTGAGCTGCCAAGGTCTTTGAAGGCATACTTCTCTCCTGCAAACCCTCATTAGGTGTAATTGCGTGGCTTTTGTGAGTTACAAATTGCTGTGGGTTGTCGACCTTCTACCAAACCAACAGAAAACAAGCCAAAAGAAGGAAAAAAAACCTAAACCAAACAAGAACACATCATATAGAGTCCAGCCAAACCTAGAGTTTTCTGCAGTGGTTTTGCAGTTTACCGTGCGTTTCTTTGGTTTTTTTATTAAAATACGTACGCAGAACACACAACTCTTTGATGCATTTGTTTCTATTTGATGCATTTGTAACTCATGGTCTGTCTGTACCTCTCCCTGTGCTTTACTTTGCTCTGCTATGTGTTTTTTTAATCATTGTAAACTGCATGCTTGCCATGAAAAGAAAAGAATCCCAGGCTCCCTTTGAAGATTCTTTTAATGACGTTCTTGATTGGTCCTTGCATATTCCCTCTGCAATGCTGCAATGGGTCCATGTTTGTGGTTACCTTTTATTTTTTATTATGTGTTGTTAAATCAAACTGATAGGTTCACAAAGCTTTTACATCAGCTCAAAGTTTGCACCATTATTATTTGCTTTTAAACAAAACCATGGGTCATCCAAAAGTGTAAACAAACTAAAAATATAATCCAAGGGATCCAAAATGCACTTTTTTTTTTTTTTAAATGAAGCACTTTGTTTTGATTTAGCCTTTGCTAACAGCAAGAGCTTTGCTATTTGGGATGGAAATACAACTTGCATAGCACTGTGATCCATTCCTTGTTCCACAACTCTGAGCTTGTTACCTACTGTGGCTAATCAGGCTGATTTTAAAACCTGCCACGAGGGACAATGCTATGCAATAGGAGTCTTATTGCCATCCCTGCACTGGGCAGCATTGTTTCAAAGTGCAAAAGGATATGAAAAGCATGGTGAAAGATAGAGAAGTTGAAATGCATAGGAAGGGGGTTGACTGCAAAATTGTATTTAACATGGAAAATGATCTAAGGGAACAGCCAAGCAGTTGGGTGCAGTATCCAGGGAGACACACAACCCTGGAGGTTAGAGTCATTGCGCCTGGTTGCAATCTCAGCCTGGTAATTGAGAGACGATGACCTCTGGTTTATTTAGAGAAGCCGGGCAAGGGAAGTAAACAGACTGAGGCACTGGGGAGGATCTGCCGGCCAGGCTCAGGGAGAAGAAAGATAAGTGCAAGGGGAAAAAGAAATACATCTACACAGCTTATCAATATTGCATCGGCACAATATTAGCAGGATCTCCTGTCTGTGGGAGTCCAAACGCACCGTCACGTTCAACTTTATAGTAAAATGATACCCGGCTGTCTGCTTTTGTTCCTAGCCACCATAGTTCACCCTTTCTTCATGGGACACCGGGCCTGGTTGGCTGTCCAGTTCGTTTATATCCCCAGCTGCCTCCCTCCGACTCTGTCACAAAATAAATTGACATGTTCACTCTAGATCATTAACAAGAAAATGTAGGGCTGATTTTTTTTTTTTTTTTTAAGTAAGAATTGATTTTCATTAAATTGAATCTAATCTTACAGTGCATGGCCGGACATCTGTGTGAAAACCTTGGTACACAGGGACCTTCTCTAACAACACTAAACAATGTCAATTTAACAGACACTGACTTTACAAAATATGAGTGGGACTGGTACATGGGAATGCGATAAAATAACAAAACTAGCAGATTTATGTGCAATCCCTAATAGTGAAAAAGTATTGCTGCTTTTCAGTGTCAAACGTGATATATTTGCTTTATATAAATCAATGTAAATAAATGATCAAGTAACCCTTTGTTACTGGGCTTGTGTTTTCTGTTAAATAGTTGCGTTTCTCGTATGTTCCACGTCTTAGCATGAAAGCTACATAACATGTTTTTTTTTTTGTTTGTTTGTTTTGTTTTGTTTTTGCCAAAAAACTGTTTATCAAACACTTAAAAACAAAGAGCGTTTTTGTGATACTCAGTGTATACATGACAATCATCCAACAACTCGAAACAGATGTTTGTACTGTCACTGCATTCATGAAAAACAAATTAATTGAAAAAGCAATGCATTGGTTTACAGAGGTTGGTACAGAACATCCAGGAAACTACTGAGGGCTATTTTTAACTTTTAGGGGTTCAGTGTTACATGTATCAGTGAACCCCCTTCTAAAAGCTAACCACAGCGAAAGCATAGCAGAGTCTATTAAAGCACAGTGGAAGCACAGCAAAGCTGAGATAAGCATTGCAAATCCCAGAGAGGCAGGGCAGAGCACATTAAAACACATGGCAAACCACGGTCAGCTATGGCAAATGCAGAGTATACCCATGGGCAAACTGCAAAATGACTTTTATAAGGGTTTGCTTTGGCAGAGAGCCTCCAAGACAGAGGGATGGTGGGGGGATGAGGGGGCTTTAGAGAATGTAATCAAACTGGACTGTCAATAATAAAGGTTTTTTGATAATAGTGCTATTGTAGGGCACTGCAGCCCAGGCATTAAAAGAATTTGCAGAAACTATTAACATGCACCCTGATGCAGTACTGTACTGTATCTTTATAAAGGTTTCCAATAGGAAAAGTATAGCAAAGTGTAATAGAGCATAGTGGAAGCTTGGTAACGCATAGGGAAGCATTGTAAAGCATAGAAAGGCATACTAAAGCATATTTTAAAAAGTCTAACTATGCATCATATAACCCAGTGAAAAGCATGTGAAAACTGCAAGATTACCATGGTACTTTTATAGGGATATGTATTTCCAGGACCAGTTAGGTATCGTCAATGATATCTCTGTCTTTGTCCAATGTGCATACATGCCAACAGTCCCTATATGGTCGGGGCAGTCCCGATTTCATAGCAAATGTCCCGCGTCCCGATGCATAGGAAGAAAGTGCACTATAGAGTGTTTTTTTTTTTTTTTACCACGTGTATGATGCATGGAGACTTACAGGTTCATATACAGATTTTTATTTATTTATTTTTTTAAACCACAAATGTATTTGTGTAATAATATTTGCAAATGTTTGCGCCTAACTTTTCTCTAGTTTGTCGTGCTAGTAATAAACCAAAGTTGTTTAAATAAATAAATAAATACATAAATACATAAATACATAAATACATAAATAAATAAATAAATAAATAATTAATAATAATAATAATAATAATAATAATAATAATAATAAAAAGAAGAAGAAGGAACACATTGTTAATGACTGCTCAGTAGGACCTAATCTGCTTTTGCTCGTGTTCCTGGCGGGGGAACGATTGAGTGTGGCACGGCGGAAGCACATGGCAGAAGTCGACCATGTGAAGAGAGAAGATGAATTTTGGGGGAAGTGGTAGATTAGTTTTACTGAGAGGACATTATTTGTGTTAAAATATATATGTGTGTGTGTGTGGTAATTACAATTATTAACTTATAATTGCGTTGCGGGAAGACATATTCAGTCGACATGGGCAAAAGCAAAGTAAGTGTCGTTTTTTTTCTGTCAAGAGTTTTCACACGCAGGGTATTGTGGTTTAACAAGGCTTCAGCGTACTTCTTTTTAAACATACGGTAGTAATGCTCACTAATTAACGGTAAGACAAAAACATGACTATTGAACCTTTTTTTAATCGTTGTGTCATATATGTTATTCTATATGGCGTTCTGAACTGCGCTCTATGGTAGAGTTGTGGGCTCTTTCTCATCACGCATGAACAGTTTTGCACGTGTGTTTTTTCCGCCTGTGTTAAGAAAGCGATGTATGCTCATTTTGTTAACATTTTTTATGTCGTGTTTGATCCAATTTTTTTTATTATTATTATTTCCGATTTTCAACCCGCCACTATAATCATTCTATTCAACGACCAAATGATGCGTATACAGTTTTGAAAGTTGGTCACATGTATTAATTAATGGGCAAATACTAGCCACGTGGGACATTGCTTAAATGTCGCCTACAACAAATGTCTTACTAATTTGCCCGATAGAGCTGTGTTTCACTGGCTATAAAAGCAAATTTAAATAGGGAAGATCGTATGTTCAGTCTGGGACTGTATTATTTATTATGTGTGTGGATGCAAGTGATGACGCTAGAAACGCATATTGATGCCCCCGTGATACTTCAAAGTAAACGCTCTGATGCATCTGTCCGTTATGATATTATTACACAGGGCTAACCGCTGTGCATTCTGCTCCCAAGATCGACCTGCATAAATACATTATTCAAGAGGATTAGGTTTGATTCAGTATAATAAAGGGTTACTATAATGGTTTTACACAGAGTAGGCCTTTTCCAGTTACTTTATAAAATCAATTCCCTTTTAATCAGTTCCTTCAAATGAATTCAAGGATGAAAAAAGGAACTGATTCATGACTGCCGTTGCATAGCAAGTTTTGTTTTGGTGTAATTAACATGGCAAGACCCTTTTGGACTTGCACAAAAACCTCTGCAAGCTTGCTGTGCAGGTACATTCTTCAATACAGTGAACTACAGTGGCATAGCCCATTCAGAAATCTATTTCGAGATTTATTTACTGTTCTCTTCTCCTACCCCCCCCAGACTAAGAACCAGAAGAAGTCCCGGGCCAACGCCATTCACTTGGCCCAGGAAGATTTCGGAACTGTCCCCCACTCGTTCGTCTTTCACCGGGGACAAATTGGCAAGAATGTGAGCCAGCTGATCGTGGACATGCGGAGAGTCATGGAGCCTTACACCGCAGAATCTCTCAAGGTAGCCACAGCAACCCTTAACAGAACGGGGCCAACAGTTTAAAACAGGGCTGGGCAAATCCAGTCCTTGAGGTGCAGCATCAGCCAGGTTTTATAGCTGTCATTAAATACTGAGCAGGGTTGGAACAAAAACCAGGAGTGGAAGGGCCAGCTATAGTTACCCCTGAAGTAAACCATTCTAGACCGGACTATTTTTCCCAGTCCTAGTGTATAAAGTACAGTGAAAGGATGCAAATGATGACACTTGACATGATAATTGATCTCTCCATGATACTTCAAAGTAAACGCTCTGATGCATCCCAGCTGCAGAAAGTCGGGTCGCTGGTACTGTTCGGGATCGCCCGGGTCCATTTGCCACACCATCGATTTCACCAGTATTTATTTTTTTCTTTTTAGGTCCGCAAGAAGAACGTGCTGAAAGATTTTGCTGCAGTAGCTGGGCCGCTGGGAGTGACTCACTTCTTAATCTTCACGAAAACAGAGAACAGTGTTAACTTGGTGAGGGTCTGCTTTTATCTACATCTTAAAAGAAAAGTCTTGATTGAAACCGAACGGTACAGTAGAGGTAATGTGTTTAGAATTCCAATGGCATCTGTTCCTGTTCCATAACAAATGGAACATGCCTTTGACTAAAGCAGGGATGGCAATAAGACTTCCATTGCAAAACCCTTTATTTATTGTCCTACCATAGAAAATATTTAAATGCCTATATTAAACAACTTTGGCTTCTTATGTTCATTTGCTGTCAGCTAATTCAGCTCCTGTGCAGTCAGCAGTCAAATGAGGAGCATCTGCAGTCTTCAGCTCAATGGAAAAACCCTATTATATGTCCTGCAGGAGACGTTATAATTTTTCCTATTGGAAATATTGAACTTAATGTCTTTGTTCTCCCCTTGTAGAGGCTTGCTCGTTTACCAAGAGGACCAACGCTGCATTTTAAAGTTTCGCAGGTAAGTCTGATGGGCAGGCAAGTTGCTAAGTCTTTCACTTCAGTTTTTATGCACAAAATGTTACTTACTGAGCAATCCTGGAGGAGTCTGATTCGGCTGTGGTGTGACCGCTTGACCCTCTGCACTGGTCTTTCTTATTTAGAAACTTAAATATAAAGTTTTGCTTCATTTTAGGATTGAGGCAATATTTAATAAAAAAAATTAGATCTTTTATTTAACATGTAATCAAAAACTAAATGATATTGCAAACGTCTACCGGAAGCCAGAATATTAGTACAGTATTTCATGTTAGATTTTGAAATGTCACTTTTTTAAATTGTCAGGTTTTTTTTGTTCAGTATATAGAAGACTACAAAGCGGCGTGTAATTCAATATGTTAATGTAACATTATTCATCAGGTTTCATTCAACTTTATGAAGCAAAATTAGTTCATTCTATAGGGTGATGCAAAACTTTTGGCCACAGCTGTAGGTGTCCTTCAAGCGGTTATTTAGAAATTAAGAAAGGTCGACGCGAACATTGTCCAACCCAAGCCTGGCATTATCCGTATTGGAGAGGTGGAAACGAGACTCCCGTTGTGTAGCAGATTGATCCCTTCCTGGTTTAATAACACACCTCAGCTTGTTACCTGTACACACTGGGGCTGATCAAGCAAACCTGGAGTGGGTGAAACTGCTATGCAATCAGAGTCTTTTTGCTCTGGCCCTGTGTTGCAAATCAAAGTTAACCCTGAGTGTTTGTCTTTCTTTTCTTCTAGTACTCGTTAATCAAAGACGTGGTTTCTTCGTTGAAGCGGCACAGGATGCACGATCAGCAGTTCACTCATCACCCCTTGCTGGTGCTGAATAACTTCGGCATGCCGGGGATGCATGTGAAGCTGATGGCCACCATGTTCCAGAACATGTTCCCGTCCATCAATGTGCACAAGGTGAGAATTCGGACCTGGCCACAAAACTGCAGGTTTAGTCTGGATTCGGGGGATGACGCTAACTCTGTTGTTGATCACAAAATGATTTTCAAAGTAAACGCTCTGATGAATCCAGTTGGTGCAGTTTAAATGTGTAAAGATTAAGGATATACACCTGTGGCCAAATGTTTTGCATCACCCTATAGAATTAAGTAATTTTGCTTCATAAAGTAGAATGAAGCCTGCTAAATAATGTTACATTTACATATTGAGTTACATAGGGCAGCAGTGTGGCGTAGTGGTTAGGGCTGTGGACTCTTGACCGGAGGGTCATGGGTTCAATCCCAGGTGGGGGACACTGTTGCTGTACCCTTGAGCAAGGTACTTTACCTAGATTTCTCCAGTAAAAACCCAACTATATAAATGGGTAATTGTATGTAAAAAAAAAAATAATAATAATAATGTGATATCTGTATAATGTGATATCTTGTAACAATTGTAAGTTGTCCTGGATAAGGGTGTCTACTAAGAAATAAATAATAATACATACCACTTTGTAGTTTTCCCATATACAAATTGAAAAATGTGACATTTCAAAATCTAACATGAAATACTGTACTATTATTCCAGTAGCCTTTACGATTTTTTATAATTTTGTAGATTCTTTGATTACATGATGTTAAATAAAATATCTAAATTATGTTCTCTTTTTTTTTTTTTGTCTCAATCCTAACATTTTGGGTCATGCTAAACTTTTGGCCATAGCTGTAATGAGAGAATTCTGTGCAGTTTTGGTGTTTCTGCCATAGTCAATTCAAGCCACCAGGTGGTGCCAAATTCACATCATTGCCGGTTTGCCAGCAATTGTAGTGCAGTGACGTTGATTTGCTAAATTGTTTTCCCTGTAGGTGAGCCTGAATGCCATTAAGAGGTGTGTCATGATTAACTATAACCCCGAGACCCAACTGATTGACTTCAGGCATTAGTAAGTATATACTTTACAACTACTGTAAGCAATGTTTCATGAAAGCTTTGTAAAAGTCATGCTCTATTAAATGTTGGTTGCTTTTGACCACACTGCAACGTTTACAGAGCGAAGGCGTGGTTAAGTATTACGTAATTGCAATGCTGGTTACATTTCCTTTTGAGAATAAAACCACTGTGGTTGACTGGATATAAATGATGACACTAGAGATCTTGCTGAGTGCACAGTGATATTTCCAAAGTAAACGCACTGATATGTCCAGTCTGTAAACCACATTAGCTGTTAATATATATGCATGCAGACACACGCACATTAAATGTAAAAATGCTGCAAAACAAGCTTGTCAAATAACCAGAAATAGCGACTGGGCCAGTTTAGCAAAACAGGAAACATGCAAAAAAAGCAACTGTAGAGTATTTTGCATCGATGTTTCTGTTGCATCTATGCAAATTTTTTTTTTTTTTTTTTTTTTTTTTTAAAAAAGAGAGACTTGGTGTGTTCATCACCTGGTCTCCTAAGATTCACGCTTTAAGTATACAGAGCTACCCAGATGCAGAGCGTGGTGCTGTTTTCTGTCTTCAGTGGTGTGTTATGCAATTTGGTATACTGTGCAACACGACACAAGCCACGGAGCCAGACAGCAGTAATAGAGCTAAGCAGGAGCCCAGACTATTGGAGTACTTGCTCTTATTTTTATCCCAGCAACTCTTGTCTCACTCTCTGCTTGATTAAAAGTTTATCAAACCATGTGGGTTCAAATATAAAACCCAAGGGCGTAATAGTATTTCCCTGAACAATGCATCTGTTTGCATAATTCTACAATACACACTGCGTGGCTTGCCAAGCATAACAGAGTATCACTAAGACAAGTTGTAAAATGGTATGCTTATAGCTATGGCCAAAGGTTTTGCATGACCTAGAATTTCAGGATTGAGACGTTAATACAAAACGATACTGTATGAAGATAATGTAGCTCTTTTAACATGTAGTCAAACTACTTTGAAGCAAAATGAGTTCATTCTGTAGGGTTGAAGCAAAACTTTTGGCCAGAGCTGTGCTGTATCTTGCAGTTGCATGTTGCAAAGGGAGTGTGCTCACTGGCTGCCTGTCTCTCTCCTCTCTCTCTCCCTCTCGCAGTAGCTTGAAGGTAGTCCCGGTGGGGATGAGCAAAGGAATAAAGAAGCTGCTTCAGGAAAAGTTTCCCAACATGAGCAAGTTTGAGGACATCAGCGAACTGCTCATGAAGTAAGGAGGGGGGAGGAGGGGAGTGCATGAAAAGATCGCTTTCTATTTTGGGAGATGGAGGGGGGGGGGGGTGCATGAAAAGATCGTTTTCTATTTTGGGAGGTGGAGGGGAGTGCATGAAATACATCGCTTTCTATTTTGCAACATGTGTAGAGAGTAGGTGGGGGCTGGGGAGTTGTAAGGAGGGCACAGTGATTGCATGGTTTGGTTTTTTATTTGAATGAAGGTGGGGAAGGTTATTTAGTCCCGGTACTTGGGGTTATTGAGAAACTCAGTCAGGTGTGTGACCGCAACGCCTTGCACTAGAACTGCAAAGGAGCCGTTCGCATTGCATTTGAAGGCTCTTTTTTTGATCACCTCTTCTTTTTTTTAATTATGTATTTATTGATTTCCTTTCCCAGGGGTGCGAACCTGTCTGAGAGCGAGGCAGAGCTGGACGGGGATCACAATACCACAGAGCTGCCGCAGGTCTATGCTGGCCGTGGCAACATGAAGGCACAGCAGAGTGCAGTGCGGCTCATAGAGGTCTGTGCTGCTTGCAAACTCTCTGCACTCGCTCTGAGCTTCAGTCATGCAAACCACAAGCAGTCAGGGCTTTATATATATTGTTTATGTGTGTATGATAAGAGCTTGAATATGGGCAAATCTCAAGCTGTACTAGTGAATGTCTGCATTAGTTCTTTTACCGTTTATCTATCTATCTATCTCTATCTCTATCTATCTATACACACACAAACAGCCTAATAATAATCCACATGGCTGAGCCACTTTATAACCAACATGTATATTTATACTACTTGACATCTCGGAGATTAAAAAGACCACACTTAAGATGCATGAGTTCAACTGTTTTTGGCAAATTTCACATGAAATGCCACTCCTGAAACTTTGTCTGCATCATTAGATTGCAAAAGCTACTGGTAATTTAAAACAAAAACCTGGACTATGGTTGCAAGTGATGAAAGCAAAGAGAAATGACTGTACTGTGATTTCTCAAAGTAAACGCTTGCTGATGCACCCAGCCTTAAACAGACAGACGAATGAATATTTCAAACGTATCAACCTTTGTTTATCATATTAGTGTTCTACCAACTCATTTTCACTTTTTAGGAGCATGGACCAATTTTAGAAAAAAAACTTAAATTAAATACCAAACGTTTCACAAGTCCTTTTCAACGTCTAGTCAAAACGTTTGTCACTGAATTGAGGTTTCTTTCGGTGTTTCTAAATTCAGCGCCGGTTTCCAGTTATGGAAGAGCACAGACCAATGTGAAAAACTACTGCGCTGAAGTTTGTCTCTGAAAAACCTGACCCTCTTGCCCTTGACTTAATCTACCTCCTTGTTCTCTCCAGATCGGCCCGCGCATGACTCTGCAGCTGATTAAAATAGACGAAGGCATGTGTGAAGGGAACGTGCTTTATCACGCTATCAGTGAGTATCATTCCCTGTGACCCTAACTCTAACCCAGGGGTAGAACAGAGGCGCCTCAGGCTCCTGGCCCTACAGTATACACCCTAAGGACAGATACTAAGTGGATGCAAATGATGAAAGTATTGTTTTGCTGATTTTAAACTGATTTCTCAAAGTAAACGCTTTCTGACGCATCCAGCCGTAAGCATATTGAAGGGACACCCCCCTGAAAAACTATAGTACGTTACCTGCCAGTGCCTGTGCATTTCGAGAGTGATAATCTAGAAACTTTTCAGGAGGAACTGTGTGTTGATGAAGGTCTCTGTGCTGTGAGTGACCATGGGGATTTATATACTTGTAATCTGTGCATATTTATTGAGAGTAGACTTCTCGTGCAGTTGAATAGAGGTGGTATTTCAATTTTAATAAAGTGCTTTTAAAAATCAATACTCTCTTGTGCTGTCTGCAGTTGAGAAGACGGAGGCAGAGATTCAGGAGATGCTGGCGAGGAAGCAGAAGAAGCTGAAACTGAAAGCGGAGAGGAAGCTGAACCAGGAGCGGAACGTCGCGGTCAAGAAAGAGCAGCGCGATGAGAACAAGTAAGCGTTTCCACGAGCGCCTTGCGTTTCACAGATCACAGCTAGGACCGCGGATGGAGAGCCTGGGGCAGGGCCTGAATCCTTTTGATTTTATTATATCTCCTGTCAAGACTAAAGGAAGACTCCCTCTGCACAGCAGCAACGTTCTCTGTAGAGATGGCTGCCACTTGAGCAGAAAGGAGTGGATGCAAATGATGAAAGTAATACAGTATGATTTGAAATGTGATTTCTCTATAAAGTAAACGCTTGCTGATGCATCCTGGTTTTAAAACCCTGCTGGGTTTTGTTTTGTAATTGCGTTCTAGTTATCGTGCAGTGGGGCATGAAGCATTAGTCACAACCTGAAATATCAGGAAAGAACATGTTAACTTGTGATTGTGTGGCTTTGGTTGTGTGGGCGTGGCTTTTTCATTCAGAAGCGTCTGGTCTGTATTTTTTAAAGGAAGAGGAGCCTGGAGGGGATTAAGAAGAAGCTACCGCCAAAGGCTGGAGAGGAAGGGGACAGCGACGCAGAGGATCCTGGGAAGGAGGAGGACCAGGCTGCAGCTGACCATTCGGAGGACGATGAAGTAGAGTACTACAGACAGGCAGTCGGGCAGGAGCCAGACGAAGGTTAGAGCTTTTAGGCGTTCAAACTGAAATATTTACACCCCCATAATCCAGGACCGCATTTCAATCATATCCTTTATTACTTAAAAGAACCTCCTGGTTCACTTCATGGCAGACCTTACAGGGCAATTAATTACAATTGAAGCATAATTGTTTGCTGAATTTACTATTCTGTTCAATCGCAGTTCGTTTACAATTATGCTACAATAATTGCAGTTATAATTACACTAAAAAGTTACATAAATGGCTGCACACTAACATGCTTATCTGTTTATTCTACCAAGCAGTAATCACAGATACAGAAACATATTGAATAAGGTTTTTTGTTATTTAAATAAATGGGTGAAAATACGAGAAGAATGTTAGCTCAAATTTAAAATACCACATGGTACTGGGACTGATTTAGAACATAAAGTTTACAAACGAGAGGAGGCCATTCGGCCCATCTTGCTCGTTTGGTTGTTAGTAGCTTATTGATCCCAGAATCTCATCAAGCAGCTTCTTGAAGGATCCCGGGGTGTCAGCTTCAACAACATTACTGGGATTTAAGCTTTGAAAGATGTGTAATTGATCAATGATATGGGAAATATAAATACATTTACGCAGGTGTTCCCAGGTTCGACTACAGTTACAACTTACCCCTAAGTCTGCTGAAACCTGTTAAATGTAACAAAACCAGTAAGGATCTGGCTGAAACATTTGTTCGCTGGACTGCAGTTTGTAAGTCTTATTCATTCAAATTTGTCCCCCCCCCCCCCCCCTTCCCAGATATGTTCCCTGCATCCAAACGAAAGAAAGGTCCGGGAAAGTCTCCCCATCCTTTCAAGAAAAGAAAGCACTCCTCCGAAAGAGGGGGCAGGATGGATCGGGGCCCCTCGCGGGACAGGACGCCTGGAAAGCGGGGAGATCGACCGGGCATGAAGGACAGAAAATTCGGAGTAAAGAAAGAGCGGACGATGGGACCCAAATTCAAGGTCCAGAAGGGAAAACCCCGACCTGGGTTCAAAAGAAAACCTCAGTCCAATGCGAAGCCCAACGCAAGCAGAGGTTTCAAACAGAAAAGAGGCAAAGGGAGGCAGTAAATCTGTAGTGCTGTCCCTGTGTGTGCCAAATATGTACAGTTCTGATGACTTTATTATTATTTCATCTTTTAGCAGACGCTTTTATCCAAAGTGACTTAGAGATTAGGAGGTGAAGTATGCATCAACAACTGCTGCTGCAAAATCACTTACAATAGGACCCTGGTTTTACGTCTCCTCTAAAGGACGGAGCACAAGGAGGTTAAGTGACTTGCTCAGGCTCGCACACACAGTGAGTCACTGGCTGAGCCGGGATGAATTCTGGGAACCTCCTGGTAACAAGCCCCTTTATTTAACCACTGGACCGCCAAGCCTCCAACGTGACTCTCTACGTTTTGCATTATGCAAAGTCTCCATGTCTTGTGGTTCATCTGACATTTTAAGTCATAAACCTGGCCTGATTCCATCTGGCATGTTAGCTTTACCTGCGGTGATAACACACAGGGTTTCTCTTGTGTAGCTCAGATGCAAATCGCTGTCTGCTTTTTGCATAAAATCTGATAAGGCCACTGCAGCGAAGATTACATTCAAATGAACATTTTGAGCCTGCAGGTATTTGAAATTTATATTGGTCAAAACAGAGCAGCACGGTTTAATGTCAACATAAAGGAATGTCCTGGCACCACATGCCAGGTGGAGCCAAAAGAGTAGATTATGGGTCAGGAGTGGCTGGAGCCCTGTTTGAGTGAACTGGGTACTGAAATTGGCTCTTACACAACAGGAATGCAAATAATACACCTATTGCATAGCAGTTTGATCCAGTCCTGGTTTTACCATGAGTTTAAGGTGACACACCTGGGCTTGTTACCTAAACACTGGGGCTATTCAAGCTCATAGTAAAACCTGGAACGGGTGAAACTGCTCTGCAATTGGTCTTATTTCCAAGATCCGTGCTGTCTAGTTTGCATGATCCAGCAGGACCTCAAGCAAAATGTCTAGAAATATGTGCCGCTTGTTCAGAACATGTTGATAAAATCAGAATTGGTTTATTTGATAATGTTCATTGTGTCTGCACTCTGTTTATTTTCCTTGTGGTCGGTTACTCTTGTGTTTTTGTTTGGTGGCTAAACTTATTTCTAAATGGTGTCTTCCCCCCCCTTCCCTCCCTCCACCTATAAATGCAAGCCAGTGCTGTTCTGAAAATTAAAAATGATTGGTCGTAAATGTGCACTAGATTTTATTTTATTTTTTAATTACATGCCTTTTTTAATCAAGCTATTTGATTTCCAGGTACCTGTATAAAGACTTTGTCTATATACACTTTGCAGTGTGCACCATTTCAAAGTTATGCATTTGAAAAGCCTTTTTAATTTTGAATTTCCGGTACATTTTGTTTGTGTGTTATTTTACGATGTTGATAATTCGGTTAAAGTCAGATAGTGAAATAGAGGGAATACTGTAGATCCTGCTGTAGGTTTACAGAGAGATCTGTAATAGTTTCCACCAACACTAATCAGGGTTGGAGTCAATTCCTGTTTTTCCATTCCAGTTTCCAATTCCCTTGTAATCAATTTCAACAGCAGTTGCGTTTGAGCGCAGTATTCTGTTAAAATGAGTTTCTCAAAGTGGCAACACGTTGCTTCAATTGAAGTCGCTGTCAATTAAGTTGGCTTCAAATAAAAGCGGCTGAACAATCGCAACAATGACATCTCTTAAAAGCTCCTTCGAAGGAACTGGAATTGAAAAAACAGAAATTGACCCAACCCTCCACACTAACAAATAACTCGCATACAGATGCAGACCGCACATTAAAATTCTGATTCGATGCTGCAATACGTTTGTTACTTGTTTTAATTTTTTTTATTATTTTAGAAACTACAAATGCTTCTATCGAATCGGTCTGGTGAGATGGTTGTCTAAATGTTGAATGTCTCAGCTGGGCGGATTTACTGCCGCACGCTAGGCGTACAGACCTCGCTGAAACCTCGAGTGATTGAGCCGCTCTGTGGAAAGTGTAGCTGCAAAGGGGGTGACGGTTTAAACAGGAATTCCACTCGGGGTAAAAGCACCTGATTTCAGAGAACAGCAATGATGTGACACCAGGGCTGGAAACTGCAGTGGAAGCATGCCCTACACCAGGGCTGGAAACTGCAGTGGAAGCATGCCCTACACCAGGGCTGGAAACTGCAGTGGAAGCATGCCCTACACCAGGGCTGGAAACTGCAGTGGAAGCATGCCCTACACCAGGGCTGGAAACTGCAGTGGAAGCATGCCCTACACCAGGGCTGGAAACTGCAGTGGAAGCATGCCCTACACCAGGGCTGCAAACTGCAGTGGAAGCATGCCGTACACCAGGGCTGGAAACTGCAGTGGAAGCATGCCGTACACAGTGAAGAGAAGCCTACAGCTATGGCCAAACGTCTTGCATCAGCCAGAATTTACTTTTGCTTCGTGAAACCTGCTGAATAATGTTACGTTAGCCTATAGAATTACATACCGCTTTTTAGTTTTGCACATGTTTAACGAAAGACTGCCAAAAATGTGACATTTTGAAATCTAACATGAAATACTACTGTCCTACTATTATGGTTTCCGGTAGATTTCTGCGAGATGGTTTTGTAGTTTCTTTGATTGCATGATGTCAAATAAAATATCTCATTAATGTTTATATCGTGTGTTTTTTTTAATTATCTCAATCCTAAACTTCTAGGTGTTGCAAAACTTCTGGCCAGAGCTGTATGTGAAGTGTCCTGTACAATCTCCCACCCCCTGCTTTGACAAATGAAAGACTTTGCAGAATGCGATGCAACTGAATTGTGATGAAGTGTTGACCCACGTACTAAAAAAAAACACACACACACTGCAGAAATGTGTGAAATAAACAACGGATCTCACAACCTAAAAGGAAGCCGGGGCACAGCTGAGCAGCGTGCGTCAGCCTTCAAGTAAATGCTGTTAAAACAGAAATACCGGAATAAATTAAATATCGTCTCATCTTTCTTTGTGTGTGCGTGTATAGAGAGAATAATGTGTGGAGCAGAATATATTACCGCACAATAGTGTCTCGAGTTAGTTTTAAACCATAATGCACGCGTGGCGCAGCTCAAAACTAATATTTTTATGTGGTAAAATATTCTGAACCATGCTATTATATATATTATGTTTCTTACCTTCTAGTTTCGCTTTGCATGTGCACAGGGGTCTGTTGCCACAGTAAAACAGAATTTAGGTGTGTGTCTGCGTAACCTTTGTCGCGTGGACCATGAGCCTTATTGGCGCTGACTACCTAAAAATTGATGCAAACAAAACATACTGAGTGCGTTCACTGAGATCATTCTGCGCAGATTCTCTGCAGAATCTGACAAATTTAGCCAACGATCTTCTATGAATTGGTCAGATTCTGCACAGAATCTGCGCATAATGATCTCTGTGAACGCATCCATTATGTGTCGGTGCGTGTGAAAATGGTTTGCAAAAAAACACGCTGCTTGCACGCAACAGTAAAGATTTACACAGATGAATACAATGCCCCCCCCCCCCCACACACACAGTGTAGTATACATTAACAGACACCGTTGACAGTCCAGTCAGTTTACACCCCCCATGGTAGAGTCTACTGTGCAACACAAAGGCGCGTTCTCATAGCTACGATTTGAACAGGGGAGAGTCGGGGGGGAACCTCTCTTGGGGAAAACGCTCTCTCAGATTTTGTCGGGGGTTGCGCAATTGTGTCAGAGGAGGGGGTTGTTAAAATAGCAGCGGCACTTTGCTCATACCTTCCCTCCTATAGAAAGGGGACCGCACACGACCATACTTCAGAAGCGGCGCAGCACACTTTGAATCGCAGGATTTACAAAAGTTTCAGACTGCGTAGCCCCGCTATTTTAATCCAATCTGATGTGCCACAGGAAGCTGAAAAAAAAAAGTTTTCGATTTGAAGATAACAGCTGCTGTACCAACGCAAATTCTTGTTTCACTGCTAAAGGCAAAGAACGTGTTTGCAGCTCCTCAGAAGTTGTTTAAATGTTTTTTTACAGCCTATTATTACAGGAATGGGCTGCTTTGGAATGTAACTAAAGAATGCATTTTACTGTTCGTATTTAACTGTAACAAAACGCATGTTTTGTGAATGTTTTTTTTTTGCATTTTTGAAAAGCACACCTCTAATCTGGGATTGTTTGAGTTTTTTTGGAATTGAAACCTGTTAATTGGAATCGGAATTCCGCCGACTAAGAAGAAAGGACATCAAAAAAAAATATTTTATTTTTCATTTTGAATTCTCTAAAAGATCTGGGATTGCTTGTCGTACATATCCTTCTATCAACGCGGACTAAAACCCTTTTCTTTGTATGATTTTTGGTAACTTTTATTTTTTCCTTTTTTTTTACATGCTGTCGGAAGCAGTAACTGTACCTCAGCTATTGTTGCGTTTTCAAAGACTTTACTGTTTTAAATATTTTAACAACGTAAGTTTTTGTTTGTTTGTTTGTTTATTTTTGTTACACTGATTCTGGGTTTGGGGAAATGCTTCAGTAACCAAATAATCCAACAATAGCTGCACTTGAAAACACTTTTCTCAACTTTAACGGGGTTTCTTATGCTTTGGTTTTAAATTTACTACTTTTTCCTACACTTATTTTTTTAACCAATGTCAAAAATGTCAAACTGTACAAAAAGCATTAATTCTACTTTCCAAGAAAACTTTTTGCCTCCGGTATTCGGGGTGGAGTTTTGCGTGGCACTTTTGGGCAACAGCCTGGCTATATGGCTCTTGCTAACACGAGAAAGAAGACACTGGCACACAGGAATCGTCTTTGTCTTTAACCTGGCTGTTTGCGACCTCCTCTACGTGCTGTCCTTGCCCCTGTTAATCGGCTACTATACGAACGACAAGAACTGGATCTTCAGCGACGCGCTCTGTCGGATAGAACGGTTCCTGTTTACCTGCAACTTATACGGGAGCATCTTTTTCATCACCTGCATCAGCCTGAACCGCTACGTGGGGATTGTGCATCCGTTTTTCATGCGCAGCTACGTGCAACCCAAGCACGCCATGATGGTCAGCCTCGCGGTGTGGTTCTTGGTGATCGGCATTTGCTCGCCCGTCTTCCATTTCTCGATGACGGAGAAGAAGGGAAACACAACGGAGTGTCTGGGAAGCGCGACGGATGATAAAATCACAGAGTACATTCCCTATAGCTTGTTCCTGGCCTCCTTCGGGTGCGCGTTGCCGTTTTTGGCTACTTTCGCTTCCTATTTTGCCATCCTCGTGGTGGTTTGGAAAAACGACAACATTACAAATGCGGAGAAAAGAAAAATAGGGGTGATGATTTTCACAGTCATTGTACTGTACGTGGTCTCCTTCATCCCCTACCACGTTCTTCGTAACGTTAACCTGTTTAATAGAGATGATAGCTGCTCCCGACCCCCCAGCATGAAAATCTATGATGGCTACCAAGTTAGCAAAGTACTGGTTACTTTGAACATGTGCATCCATCCGCTGCTCTACGTATCGGTTTTCGACAGCATGAGGGCTATTTGTGGACTGCCCACCTCTAGCGACTCAACAGACAGCTACAAATGAGACGCTGCAAACTTCAGTTGACTCTTAGCTAGCTGTTTGAACGGTGGCATTGTGCTGCAACACAGGCGCGTAAATGGAAGTGTCTGCACGCCTGATTTCAGCTTGCAGTTTTATAATGAGCTTGACGGTGTGCAGCGGGGACACACATACAGGACTGCATTCTCTGAGCTCTTTTGGCTGCAGGGTTGGTGTAAACAGCAACAAGATGAAAACATTGAAGGACAAACTTTTTGTTTTCCTTTCGTAGGGGGTGCAATATAACAACAACAAAAAAGCAAGTCCTGTTATTATTTGTTTCTCAAAATATGTTCACCATCATCTAACAGTAGAGGATTCTTTACAGGATCTTTGTGTCTATTAGAAATATGCAAAAACAAAATGAAAAACACACAGGGTCATATTCACAAAGTATTTACCACCATGCTCACCTAACACCAGCTTCTTTTAATTTGTGTTAAAAAGTTTCAAATAAATAAGGCATTCCATTTTAAACATGTTAGACAAATATTGCAACTGGTAAAACTGGTCACACATTTGCATTTCACTCACAACCACCACACAGCAGAACTCTGAACACACCCTAAAGCCGAGGGAACAGGAAACCAGTTTGTGGCAGCAGTGTGGAGTAGTGGTAAGGGCTCTGGACTCTTGACTGGAGGGTTGTGGGTTCAATCCCCAGTGGGGGACACTGCTGTTGTACCCTTGAGCAAGGTACTTTACCTAGATTACTCCAGTAAAAACTCAACTGTATAAATGGGTAATTGTATGTAAAAATAATGTGGTATCTGTATAGTGTAAAATAATGTATAATGTGATACCTTGTAACAATTGTAAGTCACCCTGGATAAGGGTGTCTGCTAAGAAATAAATAATTTGCTTTCAGGAGACGAGGGCTGGGACCAAATCAAAACTTTGACAACCCGCTGATCACACTTAACAAAACTGTATTTAATAGCGTTTGCTTTTTATGAGTAGAAGAAATAAGATACTTACAAAATAAAAAAGAAAACACTGTTAAATACAGTTTTGTTAAGTGCGATTAGCGGGCTGTCAAAGTTCTGATTTGGTTCGGGCCTAGGTTTCAGGTCACTGCATGGCACACCAGGAGAGACTTGGGGTTTGATACAGCAATGTTGCCTCAAAGTAGGTCTCCTGGAACACCTGTTTCCTTTGAGAGTGATTCCTTCTCCAAATGCAGGTATCTTGTGCAATTGCCACAATCAACGGTGGATTATTTAACCAGGTGTTCCACTGCTGGAAACTCCATCAGCACAACTTAATAAAGATTGCTTCACATGAGAATCATGCAGAAGAAGCCTCTATAAGAGGAGAAGCTCAGCTTTTATTGTCACAAGAGAGCTAGAAGCTGCTTTTACATCTACACACATGTATGATATGTCTGTTTTTTTATTATTCATTTAAGTTGTATCACAAAATTGTAAAAAAAAAATAAACAAATAAAAGATATTGTAGATCTCGGAGGTATTTCAGTTTCTTTCTTCTTTTTTTGTTGAAACTGTACTTCCTTGTTGTAAAAGTCATCAGTTCGCTTGAATGTTAATAGAATCGCTCTCCCGTTCATTTGCTGTTTTATTAAAGCACTGCAGACACTGGATGGATTTTGCCGGATATCAGCATCATTTGACACAGAGTAAACACAGTGTAAAGGAGATGGCTGGTTTAGGGAAATTATCTTTTAAATGTGATATTACATTCCAGGGCAAGAACAATAATTAAATAAATCCATATTACTTTAGGGAGTTTAAAAAAAACAAAATCTTCTGTGTCCTTTCTTTTAACCTGAGCATTTCTCAAGGGAGGTGGTTTTAGAAATGATCAGACGTGTTTGTGTGAAACAGTCCTACCTCTGTAAATATGAGTTAGTAAGTGAAAAACCTCTATACAGAATCACAGTTTCAGAAGTCAGAAATTACAGCTGCACACGCACCCCCTCTAGTGGTCAGTTCTCAAATGGCATGACCTGCACTGTAGTTGGTAAACCTGGGCGGGGCTCGTGTCCGAGGACGAAGGTGACTCTGCAGCTGCTTTCGATAGATCTTCGCGTGCGTTTCCCCAAACCCCACGTTAAACTTGCGATTTCAAAGTGAGTCGTATGGTGGTGTCTGATTCGCACGTAAGGGCGTAGGTACGTTTGAAACTTGTGTTCGCTTTTGAAAACAAACAAAAAAAAGCCAAAAGAATAAAAGTATTTGAAGATGTGGTGCAAAACGATCTTTAAAATATATATATTTACAAAAAATGTAATAGAAATACAAGGAAATAAGGCGATTTTATTTGTAAACAAAAAAAACTGTGTTATAAATCAAACAAAAATCAGCAAGTGGACAGATATTGCTCAGAAAATGAACGCCTCAAATACTGGCCCTCCAAGAGATGGAAAGGCAGGATTTCTGTAGTGCGTGCGTGTGTGTGTGTAATAAAACATGCTCTTAAGTTCTGCCCCTGCACCCCTCACCCCCTCTTTCTTTTGCAGAGTTCCAGTCAAACCCAGCGGTCCCATAACCAGTGAAGTATCGCCAGGACTCACCGTTGCTGATAGTCAATAAAGCATGCATAATCTACAAAAATTAATTTTGTTTACAGACCCACAGTAAACAGTAAACCAAACTACACTAATCATATCAATTATTTTTCATTCATTCAATTTAAATGCACGTCGACTGCACCAAGTTAGATCCACAATGATTAAAGCAGTATGCTATGCAATTAAATGATTATTTCAGACCACTCGTGATCTCAAGCAGAGCTGCTGGAGTTAAGATGCTGTTCGGGAAAGACTGCAGTTCACTTGGTTCAAGTAGCTTTTGGGAAACGACCCGCTGGAAGCTAAGCAGACCCAACATCAGATAACACGCGCGTATCAGTTCATTTGATCTGAATACTACATCACTACAAAGCACCCCGGCGTCTTAAGTATTGTACATCCTAGCACACAATTCCTCCTCGTCTCTGCGTTTCCCCTGGACCCCGCTGCTGCAGGGGTCTGCACGCACGGCACAGCCCCGCTAGAGTGCCAGCTGAACCATGCATCTGTTTTCTGCAGCTGTCCTGATTAAAAGGGATATTACTACTATCTAAAGGCGTTCAGCCACTGTTTAGATTTTAACTGGACTGAATAGAGTTGTGCACCCGATCTGATTGAGATCAGCCGATTAAATGGGACATTATCAAGCAGCCTCCAAACAGGTTGAGTAGGTCCGGATCAAGCGCGTTAATGGACGTTCGATGTAGTAGCCGCTAGAGGGCGCTGAAAGGTTGCTGGACAATACACAACCGATTATTTTAATTCACAGAACCACGTGTGGTGCATTCTCTTTTCCTGTCGCTGTTTGAGGGCACAATGGCAGGTGAATTCAGTTTGGGTTTATTGCAGCCTGCTGGGGGTCCGTGCCTTGTCCATTTTGACTTGTGTTTGCGGGTGTATGCATATTCACTAAAGCTAAGGGGATGTAACTTTGTCATTACAAAATGCGGTTGATTTAAACTAACAAGTAATTATATTAAGCAGCCTTCACCCTATACATGCATTACGCATTCATTACAATACTGATGTGTTTCCAAATTTCTCAAAGAGAAATGTTTTTTTTTTTTTTAGATTTATGGGTCAGGAGTGGCTGGAGTCCTGTTTATGAGTGAACTAAGTACTGAAATGCGCTCTTACGTGCACGCATTCACGCACGCACACACACACGCACGCACGCACGCACACACGCATGCACGCACGCACCCACACGCAAAACAGAAATGCAAATAAGACCCCTATTGTACAGCAGTTTGATCCATTCCTAGTTTTACTCTGAGTTTAAGACGACACACCTGAGCTTGTCACTTATACACTGGAGATACTCAAGCTTGTAGTAAAACCTGGAATGGGTGAAACTGCTATGCAATAGGAGTCTTATTTCCAAGATCCGTGCTGTTTAGTTTGCATGATCTAGGTGTTCTAGCAGGACCTCAGGACAAGACCGCACATTAAAATTCTAATTTGATGCTGCTACTTTTTGTTCGTTGTTTTACTTTTTATTTTAGAAACTACAAATGCTTCTAAAGAATCGGTCTGGTGAGATGGTTATCTAGCTGTTGAAGGTCTCAGCTTGGCGGAATCTCCACAGAAAGATTTTCTGAGTGACCAGTTCGCTCAATTTTACGAGATGGGTATAATTGCAGGCTCAGAGACCTTGCCCCTGGTGGTCTGTGGTGGCTTAGCTGTGTTGACCTGTGCGCGCACAGGGTTGTGGTTCTCGATACACGTGAGATGGAAATAAAATCTGCAGCAGCACGCGATGTTGTTCAGACCAGCTGGAGAGAAGGGTGATGAGTGCGTGAAGTTTAAATTCGTCCCGCGTGTTGAAAAATGCACATTGTAAATGACCTTAAAGGACTAATTTGAGAAACGTTTCATGTCAGGACAAACAATTGTATATAAATCGTATTTTTATTCACGCACAGCCAAAAATATAATTATGTAATACAAAATTAACCTAAATGTGTTTAGAAAAATGCACAACAGCAAAGCCGTGTGGGTCATAGCATAGGCCACCACGCGCAAGGTCTCCGAGCCTCCAGTTATACATTTACCGGCAGCACCCTAGGCTTACAGACCTCACTAAAACCACAAATAATTGAGCAGCTCTGTGGAAAGTGTAGCTGCAAGGGGCTGACGGTTTAAACAGGAAATCCACTGAGGGGGTAAAAGCACCTGATTTCAGAGAACAGCAGTAATGTTACCTGGAAACTGCAGTGGAAACATACTGCACGGCATGAAGAGCCAGGGGACTTTTTTGAACTGAAAAAAGAAACAAGGACCAGGGGTCACAAATGGAGATTAGATAAAGGGGCATTTAGAACAGAAAATAGGAGGCACTTTTTTACACAGAGAATTGTGAGGGTCTGGAACCAACTCCCCAGTAATGTTGTTGAAGCTGACACCCTGGGATCCTTCAAGAAGCTGCTTGATGAGATTCTGGGATCAATAAGCTACTAACAACCAAACGAGCAAGATGGGCTGATTGGCCTCCTCTTGTTTGTAAACTTTCTTATGTTCTTAAGAGAAGCCTACAGCTATGGCCGAACGTGTTGCATCAGCCAGAATTAACCAATTTTCCTTCATTATGTCAAATAAAACCTGCTGGACAATGTTACGTTAACAATGACCTATTTAATTACATAACGCTTTGTAGTTTTCCATATACTTCATGAAAAGATTTGACATTTTGAACTCTAACATGAAATCCTAGTACTAGTATGGCTTCTAGTAGTGACACTGCAGAAATGTGTGAAATATACAAAGGATCTATACTTCAAGTAATTACTCTACATACAAACCACAATAAAATAAATGTTCTCTCTCTCTCTCTCTCTCTCTCTCTCTCTCTCTCTCTCTCTCTCTTAGAGAGAGAGCAGCTTACACAAACAAAGCGAAACTAGAAGGTATAGACTATCTAAAATAATATTATGGGTCACAATATATGCATTACGGCTCAAAAGTAACTCAAGACATTCTTGTGTGATATTCTGACCCACATATTATTCTCTCCGTGCCGCATCATTAGAAAATAAACTTTGACAGCGTTTGTGAACAGAAGTCTTTCTCAGTGTGTTCAATCTTGTAAAGGCTGATGGAAAAGGTTTGCTGCTGAACTTCATGAGACGAGAAGCCCGACTGACCAACACTTTCCACCTCGCCGCACAATCAAAAAAAAAAAAAAAAAAAGGCTGAGGACAGAATCACATTTTGGGGAGGCGTTGGCACGCTGTCGTTTTTCACCGCATTCTAATTGTGAGTCATCTTGACAGAACCAAAGTAGATTAATGCATGAAGGGGTAGCATTTGAGTTTATGCTTTATTAACAAGAACCTTTCGGACATTTTTTTTTTTTTTTTACTAAGCATTTACGTTTTTTATAAGGAGACAATTTATGTTGTTGACTTATTTCAAGATTTTTTTTTTTTTTACAAACTTTCATAAAGTAGTTAGTCGCCGTGTCATTGCAAGTCAGTTGTGGGTGAAATAGCATTCCATTCATGTTATAGGACAGAGACAGAGCCATCGTTGACGGTCCAGTTAGTTTACATCCCCAGTGGTAGATTCGACTGATTGAACACAGGCTTCCCCCCCACCTTAAAGCTTTTTAAAACTCTGCAACGATCAGCCTGATTTTCAAAGCTCGGTAGCTTTTGCTGAGTAAAGTCTCTGAACAATAAAGGACACACTTATTAGACACGTTACAAAAGAAGCACACTCCAGCTACCGCAACACAAATGACGTCGGACTTTAAAATTAAATGATCAAATATCTATTTTTACAACAGTATCCAAACACTGTGGAACATGTAGTATGGAAAACAGGAATATAGCGTTTCTTTAAACAGCAGAATCTTTATAATTCTGCATAGTTGTGGATTTAACCCATAATGCATTACAATGGCACTTTAACGTTATAACGTGGATCACAAAAGCGCGTTCTCACAGCTACAGCTTCCGAGTATTAGCTGAACGGGGGGGGGGGGGGGGGGGACAGGGACCTCTCTTGGTAAAAACGCGCTCTCAGATTTTGTCGGGGGTTTGCGCAATTGTCTCAGAAGAGGGGGGTGTTATACCTTTCCTCCTTTAGAAAGGGGACCGCACAGGATCAAACTTCAGCTGCGGCGCAGCACACACACGCTGTGAATCGCTGGATTTACAAACACAAAAGTTTCAGACTGCGCAGCCCCGCTATTTTTAATCCGATCTGATCTGCAGCTGCAAGAGGACTTCTTTTTTTTAACGAGTCTCCTGTTTTCGATTTGAAGATAACAGCTAATGTACCAACGCAAATTCTTGTTTCAATGCTAAAAGCAAATACGGTGTTTGCAGCTCCTCAGAAGTTGTTTTAATTTTTTTTTACAGCCTATTATTACAGGAATGGGCTCCTTTGGAATGTAACTAAAGAATGCATTTTACTGTTCGTATTCAGCTGTAACTTAAAGCATGTTATGTACTTCATTTTTTGTTTTTTTGTATTTTTGAAAAGCACATCTCTAATCTGGGATTGTTTGAGTTTTTTTGGAATTGAAACCTGTTAATTGGAATCAGAATTCCGCCGCCTAAGAAGAAAGGACATCAAAAAAACTATTGTGCTTTTCATTTTGAATTCTCTAAAAGATCTGGGATTGCTTGTCGTACATATCCTTCTATCAACGCGGAATAAAACCTGTGTATGATTTTTTCCTCCTGAATTATTTAAATTATTTTACTTATATAAAAAAAATGTCTAACTGTCCAAAAAACATTGACTCTACTTTCCAAGAAAACTTTTTGCCTCCGGTATTCGGGGTGGAGTTTTGCGTGGCACTTTTGGGCAACAGCCTGGCTATATGGCTTTTGCTAACACGAGAAAGAAGACACTGGCACACAGGAATCGTCTTTGTCTTTAACCTGGCTGTTTGCGACCTCCTCTACGTGCTGTCCTTGCCCCTGTTAATCTACTACTATACGAACGACAAGAACTGGATCTTCAGCGACGCGCTCTGTCGGATAGAACGGTTCCTGTTTACCTGCAATTTATACGGGAGCATCTTTTTCATCACCTGCATCAGCCTGAACCGCTACGTGGGGATTGTGCACCCGTTTTTCATGCGCAGCTACGTGCAACCCAAACACGCCATGATGGTCAGCCTCGCGGTGTGGTTCTTGGTGATCGGCATTTGCTCGCCCGTCTTCCATTTCTCGATGACGGAGGAGAAGGGAAACACAACGGAGTGTCTGGGAAGCGCGACTCATGATAAAATCACAGAGTACATTCCCTATAGCTTGTTCCTGGCCTCCTTCGGGTGCGCGTTGCCGTTTTTGACTACTTTCGCTTCCTATTTTGCCATCCTGGTGGTGGTTTGGAAAAACGACAACATTACAAATGCGGAGAAAATAAAAATAGGGGAATTGATTTTCACAGTCATTGTGCTGTACGTGGTCTCCTTCATCCCCTACCACGTTCTTCGTAACGTTAACCTGTTTAACAGAGATGATAGCTGCTCCAGCGCCCCCAGCTTGGCAATCTATAATGCCTACCAAGTTAGCAAAGTACTGGTTACTTTCAACAAGTGCATCCATCCTCTACTCTACGTATCGGTTTTCGACAGCATGAGGGCTATTTGTGGACTGTCCACCTCTAGCGATTCAACAGACACCAGGTACGAGGCGCTGCAAACTTCAGTGGACTCTTAGCTGTTATGCACGTGTCACCTTATCACATGGACTGTGGCAACGGTGGCATTGTGCTGCAACACGGGCGCGTAAATGGAAGTGTCTGCACGCCTGATTTCAGCTTGCAGTTTTATAATGAGCTTGACGGTGTGCAGCGGGGACACACATACAGGACTGCATTCTCTGAGCTCTTTTGACTGCAGGGGTGGTGGAAACAGCAGTAAGATGAAAATAAACTTTGTGTTTTCCTTTGGATCTGTGTGTCTATTCTTAGAAATATGCAAAAACCAAATGTGAAAAACACACAGGATCATATTCATAAAGTATTTACCACCATGCTCACCTAACACCAGCTTCTTTATTATTATTTTTTTTAATTGTTGTGTTAAAAAGCTTCGAATAAGTAAGGCGTTCCATTTTTTCTCAAAGGGTAAAAATACATAAATTGCAAAACCCTTTAAACATGCAAGATAAACATCGCAACTGCTGACACGTTTGCAAAACTGATCACACATTTCACTCGTAAACACACCTGCAGCAAAACCTTGAACCCACCCTCTAATTCTGTACACACAATTGCATTCCTGAAGCCGAGGGAACACAAGGTCACTTTGTGGCTTGGAACTTGGTTTCAGGAGACCAGGTTACGGGCCACTGCACAACACACGAGGGGAGACTTGGGGTTTGATACAGCAACCTCAGACTAGGACTCCTGGAACCAGGTTTCAAGCCACTGCTCTTGAAAAACTGTCTTTGTGTTCCTCAGCTTCACACACCTGTTTCCTTTGAGAGTGGTTCCTTCTCCAAATGCAGGTATCTTGTGTAATTGCCACAGTCAACGCTGGATTATTTAAACAGGTGTTCCACTGCTGGAAACTCCATCAGCACAACTTAATAAAGATTTCTTCACATGAGAATCATGCAGAAGAAGCCTCTATAAGAGGAGAAGCTCAGCTTTTATTGTCACAAGAGAGCTAGAAGCTGCTTTTACATCTACACACATGTATGATATGTCTGTTTTTTATTATTCATTTAAAATGTATCACAAAATTGTAAAAAATAAAATAAAATAAATAAAACATATTGTAGATCTCGGACGTATTTCAGTTTCTTCTTTTTTTGTTCACGCTTTACTTCCTTGTTGTAAAAGTCATCAGTTCACTTGAATGTTAATAGAATCGCTCTCCCGTTCATTTGCTGTTTTATTAAAGCACTGCAGACACTGGATGGATTTTGCCGGATATCAGCATCATTTGACACAGAGTAAACACAGTGTAAAGGAGATGGCTGGTTTAGGGAAATTATCTTTTAAATGTGATATTACATTCTAGGGCAAGAACAATGATGAAATAAATCCATATTACCTTTTAAAGGAAGTTTAACACACATACAATATACAAATACGAGGGGAGTAGTGGTTAGGGCTCTGGACTCTTGACCGGAGGGTCGTGGGTTCAATCCCAGGTGGGGGACACTGCTGCTGTACCCTTGAGCAAGGTACTTTACCTAGATTGCTCCACTAAAAACCCAACTGTATAAATGGGTAATTCTATGTAAAATAGAATTACCCATGGATAAGGGCATCTGCTAGGAAATAAATAAAATACATAGCTCACATCAATCTCTCCTGTATCCTTTATTTTAAACAGAGTATTTCTCAAGGGAGGTGGTTTTAGAAATGATCATACACATAGTACTGTGAAACTGTCCCACCTCTGCAAATATGAGTTAGTAAGTGGAAAACACTGGTGTAGTGCTATATTGAGAAGCGAGGGATCGCTATTATCTTAAGAGCGAATGAGACTGAGGTCTTGAAACAGACGTGCATCCGTTTGCAAAAAAAGATATGTAAGGCCACAGGTACCCTTTATTTGCTTGTTGCGGTTCAGTTTCACCTTTTAAATAAATGTTTACCTTAGTTTATCTACATTATTTCTTATATATGGGTCTAAAAATAAGATTATTACATCTAATTGTAAAACGCTGGCACCTCCGCACAGCGTTGATACAGGTTCCCTTCACCTCTCTACATTATTCACACCTGTTGTTCCAGACCAGGCGCGCTATATTCAAACTTTTTTCATTATTTTTTCTTACGGTTATTCTGTTCTTTGCTTATTTGTATGGGTTATACACATGGATATCTCCATATATTAATAGGAGCAAAACAGTTCAATATTCTACACGTGAAGTACGGAAGCGCCTGTTCTATACAGAATCACAGTTTCAGAAGTCAGAAATTACAGCTGCACACGCACACCCTCTAGTGGTCATTTCTCAAATGGCATGACCTGCACTGTAGTTGGTAAACCTGGGAGGGGCTCGTGTCCCGATGATTTTAACTGGACTGAATAGAGTTTTATACTGACCTGAGTGCTGCATAGTACCGGTAATTGACAGACCCCGTGCAATGCATTAAAATGACTGCATTGACGTGTTAAGTCAAACAACACACCGGAGATGTTTGTACAGGCACGCACGCGACACACAGAAGTCCACTTCCACACCATTAAAGCACGGGTGCAAATCGTTTCGAAAATTGGTGCTAAACTGTTTTAAAGCACTAAAAAGCCTACAATCATAAGAAACTATCGTCATCTATGATTGCTGAGGAATACACATGAATAAACAAATAAATAAATAAATACAAATGAAACATGTCTACTGGCGCCAGAATGTAATGTAATGGTATATGAGGTACCCAAATACGGTCTCACTATTTACCGCAAAAAAAAAGAATTAAAATAACTTCAAAAAATATATAAAAAAAACACGAAAAAAAATTGAATCAGGTTTCTGGACAAAACATAGAGAATCAAATACAAGATACTGTACACAATCAGACAGTAAAAAAAACACGAAGGAGTTCAGTGACATCACTTGAGATGTCACGGAACTCCGAGTTGGCTTTTTACTATGTGATTTAGGTACAGTAGCTTGTATTTCACTTTGTATAATACCAGCACAAAAAAAGAAAGAAAACACACACACGCGCAACATTAAACAAATCATTAAGGCCTGTTTTCTAAAAAACATAAACTACATTTTTTTTTTAATAATAATAATAATAATAATAATAATAATAAGATTCATAAAACTTCACGCTGACATGCAGATATGCCCAAAAATGCTCTGGAGGCCTGTAACTTAGATTCGTGTGAATGGCCTCTGGGTGGCGCTGCAACAGACACTGCCGGCCGCATTTCACTGATCTCTGCCGAGTATGACCTGAGGATGGCGAGATCGGAGATGGTTTAGTGTTGGTATTTTGCTACAAATGTTCTGCCTTTTAGCGTCTGACACAACGGTAAATTGAGAGGAGGGTTGTTTTTTTTTAAAAAAAAAAAAACCAAATAAGCAGTGTGGAGTAGTGGCTATGGCTCTGAACTCTTGACCGGAGGGTCGTGGGTTCAATCCCAGGTGGGGGGGGGGACACTGCTGCTGTACCCTTGAGCAAGGTACTTTACCTAGATTGCTCCAGTAAAAACCCAACTGTATAAATGGGTAACTGTATGTAAAAATAATGTGATATCTTGTAACAATTGTAAGTCGCCCTGGATAAGGGCGTCTGCTAAGAAATAAATAATAATAATAAAAAAATGTTCATTCCATTTACGTCAGATCGGCACTGTAATCAGAAATATCAGCGAAATCTGTCGTCATAATAGGGATTACAGTATAGCACTGTCATCAGTAGTAGCCTGTAATCATAGAATTAATTGTCTATTTTTATATTTCACAGAACACCATGTGGCGCGTTCTCTTTTCCTGTTGCTGTTTGAGGGCACAATGGCAGGTGAATTCAGTTTGGGTTTATTGCAGCCTGCTGAGGTCCGTGTCTTGTCCATTTTGACTTGTGTTTGCGGGTGTGTGCATATTCACTAAAGCTAAGGGTGCGTAACGTTTTCATTACAATATGCGGTTGATTCAACTAACCAGTGATTCTATTAAGCAGCCTTCACCCTATGCACGCATTACGCATTCATTACAATACTGATGCCGTTCCAACTTTCTCTAAGCCAAGTTTTTTTTTTTTTTTTTTTTACACAGACACGTTAATAAAGCAAGCTAACAGGGCATCAATTGAGGGGGTTAAAGCACCTGCTTTCAGAGAACAGCAGTGATGTGACACCTGAGCTAGAAACTGCAGTGGAAGCATGCCGTACACCAGGGCTGGAAACTGCAGTGGAAGCATGCCCTACACCAGGGCTGGAAACTGCAGTGGAAGCATGCCCTACATCAGGGCTGGAAACTGCAGTGGAAGCATGCCCTACACCAGGGCTGGAAACTGCAGTGGAAGCATGCCCTACACCAGGGCTGGAAACTGCAGTGGAAGCATGCCCTACACCAGGGCTGGAAACTGCAGTGGAAGCATGCCCTACATCAGGGCTGGAAACTGCAGTGGAAGCATGCCCTACACCAGGGCTGGAAACTGCAGTGGAAGCATGCCCTACACCAGGGCTGGAAACTGCAGTGGAAGCATGCCCTACACCAGGGCTGGAAACTGCAGTGGAAGCATGCCGAACACCAGGGCTGGAAACTGCAGTGGAAGCATGCCCTACACCAGGGCTGGAAACTGCAGTGGAAGCATGCCGTACACCAGGGCTGGAAACTGCAGTAGAAGCATGCCCCACACCAGGGCTGGAAACTGCAGTGGAAGCATGCCCTACACCAGGGCTGGAAACTGCAGTGGAAGCATGCCCCACACCAGGGCTGGAATCTGCAGTGGAAGCATGCCGTACCGTGAAGAGAGGCCTACGGCTATGGCCAAACGTCTTGCATCACCCAGAATTAACCAATTTCCCTTCATGAAACCTGCTGAATAATGTTACGTTAGCATATTGAATTACGTACCGCTTTGTAGTTTTCCACACGCTTAACGAGACACTGCCAAAATAGAAAACGATGACATTTCGAAATATAACATGAAATACTGCTGTACTTCTATTATGGCTTCTGGTAGACATTTGCAACATTATTTTGCTTTGTTTTTAATTACATGATGTTGAATAAAATATAAAAATGGTGTATATATATATATATATATATATATATATATATATATATATATATATATATATATATATATATATATATATATAATTTTAATTGTCCTAAAATTCAAATCAATCCTAAAATTCTAGGTGATGCAAAACTTTTGGCCACAGCTGTATGTGAAGTGCCCTGCACAATCTTCCAGCCCCTGCTTTGACAAATGTAAGACTTTGCAGAATGCGATGCAACTGAATTCTGATGAAGTGTTGAACCATGTACTAAAAACTGCCTGCGGCTGTATCTGCTGCTGTCTCCCCATAGGGCTCTGTGTACTGTGCATGAGATCTTTGATTTCAATCAGGGTTAAGGGGGTCAATTCCTGTTATTCAATTCCTTTTGAAGAAATTGGAACTGATATTTTAGAGGCATAAGCAATAGCTGAGCTTGTTCACCTACCTTGATTTGAAGTCAATTTAACTGACAAACAAACAGCGACTTCAATGGAAGTAATGTCTTGTTGCCACTGCCAGAAGCTCATTTTATACTGCTAATTGCAATTGTGATCAATGATGTGTTGGAATTGATTAAAAGGGAATGGGAATTTGGTTTTAAAAAGGAATTGGAAATGGATTTGGAATTGAAATGGGGTTTTATCCTGGATAAATCGATTGAACTGGAATACCTCTATAAGCATTGTTAATCCACATGGTACAGTATACCCCAGTGATCTCCCCACTGCATTTGGAATGTTGTTTATTTTCTAGGTGATGTTGACCATAGCTGTTCAAGCAACAACAGCAAATACCCAGCAATGAGAACTCCACTTTTTATTTTTATCTCAATAATAGCTTCATTCGTGGGACCCAGAGCTCGCATATTCACCAGTATCTCAAATAAACTTCTCCCTTCTGCAAACTAGACACGTCCTTGCAAGTCCGTTGCGGCTGAGATAGCATTCCATTCATGTTAGACAGAGCCACAGGCACCCAATACAGTGAGAGTGTAGGGAAGAGAGACCTTAGCTTCAGAATCCAGATTCAGGGATCAAAATGAATGTACTCTACCCTGTTTGTAATTTGTGACTCCCCTGCTAAAAGTTTAACAAAATAATATAGGAGGCTGTGTGGTCCAGTGGTTAAAGAAATGGTCTTGTAACGAAGAGATCCCCAATTCAAATCCCACTGACTCATTGTGTGACCCTAAGCAAATCACTTAACCTCCTCGATATTTAGTGAGCAAGGCGTCTAAGATGGGTTAAATGGGGCGAAACAAGCTGGTAATAAAGGGTACCGCTATGCTGCTGATACAGATTTGTTATTAATATTTTCTTCTTTTTTTTTTTAAGAAGGAGCGATTATTTTTAAAATAGTGGCAATATATTAATTGAGCAAGATGTGTAAGTGATTTAAAACACACAGAAAAAGGACGCGCTGCTTTGGCAACTACATCGCAAATAAGGAACCGGGAATAAGTAACCAACTTCTAGGTGGTGTCTGGTTCCACTTCCCGTTTGAAAATATCATGTGCAGTAAGCGCGCGCGCGAGCGTGTGGGTGTGTCTGTTTCTGTGTAACCTTCTGTGTAAAATAGTCTGGGGTGGTAATTTGTAACGGGATTAAGCTTTCTTAAATACTTTATTTTGTATTTATAATTTATAGATGTGTCATTTTTCTATTGCACTTTGATTATTTTATATTGATATGTGTTTTTTTAAGCACGTGTGAACGTGCGTAAGAACATCGCGTTGTAATTTATTAATTAGTCCAATTGTTTGTCGCTGAATACTTTATAAAGCTTCATTAGAAGGTAGGGCGAGAGTTTTGCGTTTGAAGTTTATGAACTGTAGCGTAGACTGGCGGTGGTGTTTATCCGCATATATCAATAAGTGCCCGATGCTCGGTATCTGAACCCTACTGGAGGTGAGATTGAGGAATCGTGGTTTTGTTTAGTTGAAGCACCGAGTTATTTTGATTTGAATACACTTTGTTGACCAAGTCCTCAACCACATCTCCAATTCACCAATGCAACTAACTCTGGATGGTTTTATTTATGCTTAGGTGCCCTTCAGTGCTTTACAAACTGTGATGCTGACTTGTGAACGATGGTGTCTAATTTGTATAGCTGATAACTAATATGCCTCTGTTCTTAGGAAGCCCTGGAAAAAAGGATCCGTTTGATATATTCTGTTTGAGTAAATGTGAAAAGCATATCTTATTAATAAAAGCATTGAACTCCACATTGCATTGTGCTCTGTTTCTTGTGGTTCATGCATTGCTGTTTCATAAAATAACCTGTGCTGTTAAACTATAAGGCACAATAATGTTAGTGCTCTTTCTTTATCTGGCGTAGTTGGATTACTGAACGGCACGGTGGTGGTTTATCTTGAGTTGCCCCCGCTGTAGCCGTGCACGCTCCTATACTGGTTTGGCTTCGTTACACGATCCCCGTTACAAACTGCACATACATTATACAGCGTGTGGGACAGTCTGTTTACGCGAAGGGGCATGTGCTACGTATTGCGCATTATGGTGTATTCCGCATGACTCGCTTTATTTATGAACGCTCCAGCAGACAGCAGGAAACCAGTTGTCTGACAGCAGTCTCCGGCAAACATTTTTTAAAAATGCAATGTATCGGTGTCTGCCTGCTACATTTCCCCCACAGTGTAGCATGCGTTAACAGACACCGTTGACAGTCCAGTCAGTTTACATCCCCCAAGGTATTCGATGGAGCACCGCTTTTCTAATCCGTATGCAATGAACAGCCTGCTTTTCAAAGCAAGGCAGCTTTTGCGGAGTAAATAAATAAAGCGAAGCAAAAACCTATCGGGAATACGCGCTGACGCAAAGATTTTGTCGGGCGTTGTGCAATTGTGTCAGAGCTGGGAGGGGGTGATAAACGAGCAGGGGCATGTCAATTCGCTCGCGCCTTCCCTCCTCATCTAGAAAAGGGACCGCACCATCCAAATTTACGACTTTGAATCGCTGGATTTACAAGCACAAAAGTTTCAGACTTTTGTAGACACACTATTTTTAATCCGAGCTGATCTGCAACTGAATGAGGAAGTTTTTTTTTTCTTCCTGTTTTCGATTTGAAGATACCAACTCCTGTACCAGCAACGCCATTTCTTGTTTCACCTACAAGGCAAACACAATCTTCTCCTAATAAATAACTTTATTTTATAATTTTTCTTTAAATGCCTAGTATTACAAGAATGGGCTGCTTTGGAATATAACGAAATAATTCATTTTAATTTTTGTATGTGTTGTTGTTTTTTTTTTCTTTTTTGCATTTTCGAAAAGCACATCTCTTACTTTTCATTTTGAATTCTCTAAAAGATCAGGGATTGCTTGCCGTACATATCCTTCTATCAACGCGGAATAAAACCTTTGTATGATTTTTGGGAACTGTTTAAGCAGTAACTGTACTTCAGCAAGTGTTGCGTTTTCAAAGACTTTACTTTTCTAAACATTTGAACAAACGTTTCCGATGTATGATGTTTTTTTTATTATTATTTTTCTTTTTGCTTTTAAATTAAATGAACTTTTTAGATTGTAATATATTTGTATGAAAAATGTCAAACTGTACAACAAACATTAATTCTACTTTTCAAGCAAACTTTTTGCCTCCGGTATTCGGGGTGGAGTTTTGCGTGGCACTTTTGGGCAACAGCCTGGCTATATGGCTTTTGCTAACACGAGAAAGAAGACACTGGCACACAGGAATCGTCTTTGTCTTTAACCTGGCTGTTTGCGACCTCCTCTACGTGCTGTCCTTGCCCCTGTTAATCGGCTACTATACGAATGACAAGAACTGGATCTTCAGCGACGCGCTCTGTCGGATAGAACGGTTCCTGTTTACCTGCAATTTATACGGGAGCATCTTTTTCATCACCTGCATCAGCCTGAACCGCTACGTGGGGATTGTGCATCCGTTTTTCATGCGCAGCTACGTGCAACCCAAACACGCCATGATGGTCAGCCTCGCGGTGTGGTTCTTGGTGATCGGCATTTGCTCGCCCGTCTTGCATTTCTCGATGACGGAGAAGAAGGTAAACACAACGGAGTGTCTGGGAAGCGCGACGGATGATAAAATCACAGAGTACATTCCTTACAGCTTGTTCCTGGCCTCCTTCGGATGCGCGTTGCCGTTTTTGGCTACTTTCGCTTCCTATTTTGCCATCCTGGTGGTGGTTTGGAAAAACGATAACATTACAAATGCAGAGAAAAGAAAAATAGGGGTGATGATTTTCACAGTCATTGTACTGTACGTGGTCTCCTTCATCCCCTACCACGTTCTTCGTAACGTTAACCTGTTTAATAGAGATGATAGCTGCTCCCGACCCCCCAGCATGAAAATCTATGATGGCTACCAAGTTAGCAAAGTACTGGTTACTTTGAACATGTGCATCCATCCGCTGCTCTACGTATCGGTTTTCGACAGCATGAGGGCTATTTGTGGACTGTCCACCTCTAGCGACTCAACAGACAGGTACAAATGAGACGCTGCAAACTCCAGTGGACTCTTAGCTAGCTGTTATGAACGCGCCACCTTATAGCTGCAACACGGCCGCGTAAATGGAAGTGTCTGCACGCCTGATTTCAGCTTGCAGTTTTATAATGAGCTTGACGGTGTGCAGCGGGGACACACATACAGGACTGCATTCTCTGAGCTCTTTTGACTGCAGGGTTGGTATAAACAGCAACGCGATGAAAACATTGAAGAACAAACTTTTTGTTTTCCTTTCGTAGGGGGTGCAATATAACAACAACAAAAAAGCAAGTCCTGTTATTATTTGTTTCTCAAAATATGTTGCCCTTCATCTAACAGTAGAGGATTCTTATACTGGGTATTTGTGTCTATTCTTAGAAATATGTAAAAACAAAATGTGAAAAAACACAGGGTTATATTCACAAAATGTTTACCGCCATGCTTAGCTAACACCAGCTTTTTAAATTTATTTTGTTAAAAAGCTTAAAATAATACTGTTAACGCATTTGCCAAACTGATCACACATTTCACTCGTAAACACACACACAGCAAAACTCTGAACACACCCTAAAGCTGAGGGAACACAAAGTCACTTTGTGGCTTGGAACTTGGTTTCAGGAGACCAGGTTTCAGTGCCAATGCATGGCACACCAGGGGAGACCTGGGGTTTAATACAGCAACCTCAAACTAGGTCTCCCGGTCCTGGAACCAGGTTTCAAGCCACTGCTCTTGAAAAACTGTCTTTGTGTTCCTCAGCTTCACACACCTGTTTCCTTTGAGAGCGGTTCCTTCTCCAAATGCAGGTATCTTGTGCAATTGCCACAGTCAACGCTGGATTATTTAACCAGGTGTTCCACTGCTGGAAACTCCATCAGCACAACTTAATAAAGATTGCTTCACATGAGAATCATGCAGAAGAAGCCTCTATAAGAGGAGAAGCTCAGCTTTTATTGTCACAAGAGAGCTAGGAGCTGCTTTTACATCTACACACATGTATGATATGTCTGTTTTTATTATTCATTTAAAATGTATCACAAAATTGTAAAAAAAAATAAAATATAGTGTAGATCTCGGACGTATTTCAGTTTTTTTCTTCTTTTTTTGTTGAAGCTTTACTTTCTTGTTGTAAAAGTCATCAGTTCACTTGAATGTTAATAGAATCGCTCTCCCATTCAGTTGCTGTTTTATGAAAATATTGCAGACACTGGATGGATTTGCCGGATATCAGCATCATTTGACACAGAGTAAACACAGTGTAAAGGAGATGGCTGGTTTAGGGAAATTATCTTTTCAATGTGATATTACATTCCAGGGCCAGAATACAAAAATCAATGTTATTACTTTTTGTTCGTACTTATTTTTAAGAAGAAAACACCCAGTGTATTTATAGCTCACATCAATCTCTCCTGCGTCTTTTTTATTTTACGCACAGCATTTCTCAAAGGACAATTTGTGTAACTGTTCAAGAGCTGAAAACAAGTAAAAGGGTCTAATTAAGCAAATTATCAGTTCAATTAAGGGTCTAGTTAAGTAATTGAGAGCTCGGCTGTAATGAAAACCAGCAGTCACAGGGGGTCCCCAGGACCGAGTTTGAGAAGCCCTGTTCTATACAGAATCACACTTTCAGAAGAGTCAGAAATTACAGCTGCGCACGCACCCCCTCTAGTGGTCATTTCTCACATGACATGACCTGCTCTGTTGTTGGTAAACCTGGAAGGTGAAGACCTCATCTTGACAAAGCCAGAGCACGGCAGGACGTCATATAGGTGAAGAGGTGGCTATCGTTCATCGGTATGCTCGTGCTAGTTATTACCATGACCCTCTGGGACTTTTGATTTGATTTTTTTACTACGCGTTTAACTTTTTTGAGAGAGAGAGAGAGAGAGAGAGAGAGAGAGAGAGAGAGAGAGAGAGAGAGAGATTTTGGTTGTATAATTTTAAAGTGCCCTGGCACAATAAAATGAGCACCTGTGACATACCCGTGGCAAAGTGAATAATATATAATAATAGAGATTACACTGTCTAATGTTGTATATAATATACATTGTATTTTAATGTTTGAAAAAACGTGTAAGTTACCTTGGATAAAGACGGCAGATCAATGACGAAATAATAATAATAATAATAATAATAATAATAATAATAATAATAATAATAATAATAATATTTTTAGGTCAGATTCGGACCTAATCACAACGTTATGATTCTGACGTCGTTATAACGTTCAGATTGCGACGCTGATACAACGTTGTGGTTCAGACGTCAGAAAAACTTCAAGATTCAACCTTATTGTGACCAATGGCCAACGTCGGAATCTGACCTCAATACGACGTCACTGCAACCAGCTTTGCCCACTGGGATAGTGTTATAAGATGACGAATGTAGCAACATTCGCTACCACACAAAATCGGCTCCTCTGCGCTAATTCTTTCCCATATGATCTGTTAAAAGCTTCAATGTTCCTCTGTAGAGGTTAGGATTATTGTCTAGCAAACACAGTTCCGGTGTCTTAATATGTGGATTTATTTGACTTATCTGTGTCACTGTGTTTTGAAAGAACGATGAGATTTAAGGGATTTGGAATAAGAAAAATACAAAATTTAAATCCCCCATCCACGCCTTATCTTATCTCGCCCACAAGTCTGTGGTTCCCCTGCCCGCAGCGATCTGCTATCATCCTTAATCTTGACCTGTCCTTTAAATATGCTAGCGTCGCAGATTTTCCAAGATAAGGGTTTCTCTTCACACGATCCTGGCATACACTGACAGCGCCTCTGCAACAGTCAACCAAAAAAGAAATTGTAACCGCGTTAGCACCTGCTCCCCTTTACGTTTAAAAATAGCACGTACAGTAAGCGTACAGTAAGCGTACAGTAAGCGCAGTAGCGGGTTATCGTGACTTCTGTAATAATACAAAATATATGGTGCTTTTCGATATACTGGTAACGTTTTACATGGAACCGCAATAAAGCGTACAGTATTACATCGTTATGATCTATTCTCTATTTTTAAAACAGTATCACTGCGTATGCAAACAGGAATGTAGCGCTCCTTTAAGCCGGCAGAACCAGTTCTAATTCAGCACAGTCGTGGCTCCCATTTGCCCCACAATGCGATTACAAGCAGGGGCATGTCAATTGACTCATGCCTTCCCTTCTCTAGAAAGGGGACTGCACGCAACCAAACTTCAGCTACGGTGCTCATACGACCTTGAATCGCTGGATTTACAAACTCAAAGGTTTCAGACTTTGTAGACACATTATTTTTTATCCGATCTGATCTGTAACTGAATGAGGAAGTGTTTTTTTTATTATTATTATTATTTAATTATTATTTTCCAACAACGCCATTTCTTGTTTCACCTACAAGGCAAATACAATTTTGCTGCCTGGCCGACTATCTTTATTTTATCATTTTTTAATGCCTATTATTACAAGAACGGGCTGCTTTGGAATGTAACTAAATAATTCATTTTAATTTTTGTATTCAACTGTAACAAAACGCATGTTTTGTGAATGTTTTTTTTTTTTGGATTTTTGAAAATCACATCTCTAATCTGGGATTGTTTGAGGTTTTTTTTTGGAATTGAAACCTGTTAATTGGAATCAGAATTCCACCAACTAAGAAGAAAGGACATCAAAAAAACTATTTTGCTTTTCATTTTGAATTCTCTAAAAGATCTGGGATCGCTTGCCGTACATATCCTTCTATCAAGGCGGAATAAAACCTGTGTATGATTTTTGGGAACTGTTTTAGCAGTAACTGTACTTCAGCAAGTGTTGCGTTTTCAAAGACTACTGTTTTAAACATCTGAACAAACGTTTCCGAGGTATGATGATTGTCTTTCTTACACGCTGCGTTTATATTGAAATGCAAATACAGTAACATTGCTTCAATAAGCAAATAATCCAACAATAGCTGCACTTGAAAACGTTTTTCAAGACTTTTCTCAACTTGAAATGTTTTTTTTAACGTGTTGGTTTTAAATTAAATTAAATACTTTTTCCTACTGACTTATTTTACTTATATGAAAAATGTCAAACTGTACAAAAAGCATTAATTCTACTTTTCAAGAAAACTTTTTGCCTCCGGTATTCGGGGTGGAGTTTTGCGTGGCACTTTTGGGCAACAGCCTGGCTATATGGCTTATGCTAACACGAGAAAGAAGACACTGGCACACAGGAATCGTCTTTGTCTTTAACCTGGCTGTTTGCGACCTCCTCTACGTGCTGTCCTTGCCCCTGTTAATCGGCTACTATACGAACGACAAGAACTGGATCTTCAGCGACGCGCTCTGTCGGATAGAACGGTTCGTGTTTACCTGCAATTTATACGGGAGCATCTTTTTCATCACCTGCATCAGCCTGAACCGCTACGTGGGGATTGTGCACCCTTTATTCATGCGCAGCTACGTGCAACCCAAGCACGCGAAGGTGGTTAGCCTCGCGGTGTGGTTCTTGGTGATCGGCATTTGCTCGCCCGTCTTCCATTTCTCGATGACGGAGAAGAAGGGAAACACAACGGAGTGTCTGGGAAGCGCGACTCATGATAAAATCACAGAGTACATTCCCTATAGCTTGTTCCTGGCCTCCTTCGGGTGCGCGTTGCCGTTTTTGGCTACTTTCGCTTCCTATTTTGCCATCCTCGTGGTGGTCTGGAAAAACGACAACATTAGGACCGTGGAGAAAAGAAAAATAGGGGTGATGATTTTCACAGTCATTGTGCTGTACGTGGTCTCCTTCATCCCCTACCACGTTCTTCGTAATGTTAACCTGTTTAATAGAGATGATAGCTGCTCCCGGCCCCCCAGCATGACAATCTATGATGCCTACCAAGTTAGCAAAGTACTGGTTACTTTCAACATGTGCATCCATCCTCTACTCTATGTATCGGTTTTCGACAGCATGAGGGCTATTTGTGGACTGCCCACCTCTATAGCGATTAAACAGACTCCACGTACAAATGTGATGATGAAAACTGCTGTGGACTTGTAACTGTTATGCACGTGTCACCTTGCCGCATGGACTGTGGCAACAGTGGCCTTGTGCTGCAACACGGGCGCGTAAATGGAAGTGTCTGCACGCCTGATTTCAGCTTGCAGTTTTATAATGAGCTTGACGGTGTGCAGCACGGACACACATACAGGACTGCATTCTCTGAGCTCTTTTGGCTGCAGGGTTGGTGTAAACAGCAACAAGATGAAAACATTGAAGAACAAACTTTGTGTTTTCCTTTGTTAAAACACACTGTTCATAAAATGTTCTAATGTACTCTGTTTTAGTCTGTGAGAATATTGTAGGATTCTATATTCCTGTTTATTCTAGTATAACAGTAGAAATTATTATTACAGATATCATTGTAAGTCTGAGTAAAGAAGGACAAAGCTGGTTTGCTGGTCAATTGCATCTCCCATTCAAGACCCTTGGCTATGTATAAACTCTTATATTTTACTAGCAAAAAAGTATTGCATGAGCTAGGCAACTGGACACTAACAGATAAGAGAAATGAATCTTGGCTCTCTGCTTTGTTATAAACTTTTAAATTAACTAACGAGAAGTACAAGAAAACCAAAGTTAATGTTCACTACCTCATTATGTTATAAAATTGGTCGCTGCTTGAAATTGAGATGTGGACCTCTTATCTGTAGAGATACCGGTCTGAGCCGTCTCTTGAATCAGGCTAAAGCCTGACTCCATGCGGTGAATTTGGAAAAAGCAGAGTTTCATATTAATCCAAACTAACCTTGGCAGGAGAACAAGTTGCCTGAAACCTGCTTGAACAGGGGATTTTTAGAAACAGAGAGAGAGAGAGGGCAAGCTTAGTTTAAGAATTAAAAAGCTAACAATGAGACTGTTACATTTAGCTGTTTTCTATAGCCTGTATTTAAATGGAAATAACTGGATCTGCAATTATAGACTTAGAAGTTTGCCATGAATCTTCTAACAGACTTTGTTCAGTATTATTATGTTAAAACACATCTATACATGAAGCAAAGCCCGCCTATTGAAAATAATGTTTTGATGTTAAGAGGGAAATATATTTTAAAACCCAGGATGAAATAATCAAACAGAGTCAGTGTTATATATTAAAAGACACCTCTCTCTCTAAAGGAAAAAACATGTGATAATCATATTTATATTGAAGTATTAATGCTGTTAAACTTGTAAGCATTGGATCACCCAGACTGCCTATTAGCTGGGATCTGAAGTGGGCTGTAACCACTCGCTCCACTATTAAGCATTTAATAAACCTAAGCGGGACTAATACTGCTATGATTGGTTAAAACTTCAAATTGAATGAGCCTGTGTGATTGATTAAAGTTGTCTGGCTATATTGCAAGCCCAGTGCACTAACAATCCACTTACAGGAGTCCAAAACATCTCTGAGTCCTCCTTAAACGTCTCCCCTGAGTTTAAGAGTGTTCTGAGAGCATATATATATGTATATATATATATATATATATATATATATATATATATATATATATATATATATATGGCTACGACACAGAGAGGTTGGGTGAGGGTGTGTCGCATCTCTCTCTCTCTCTCTCTCTCTGAGTGGTCGGGAGGCGGGTCTTGAGGGGGCGGGGCGACCAATAAAACTGACGCTCTACTATTCCTTCAGTCTTGCGCTTCTGAAGAACGACAGCGGGAGTTCTGATCAGAAACCTGGATCAGAAAGCAAAGCTCACCAGTGTCTGCAGCAAGAGAAAGAGGCAAGCAAGCGTGGCTGTGGAAGACAGCTGCCACAAGAGGAGTAGTGCTTTGTCACACAGCCCTAGTGGGGGAATAAGAGAGCCGAGAGCGTCACGGAAACTCGGGCCGGCAGCGGGACGCTGCAGAAGCAGCACCTTTTGTTCGTAGTTTTGTTTTATTTTCGTTTTTTTGTTTCATGGTTTGGTTTTGAATTTTACTTTTGCTTTCTAGCACTTGCAGTGCTTCAGTACAAGGGGTGCCCCCTTGTGCCTTAAATAAAGCTTGGGCGCCTGTGAGGCGTTATCAAATAAACTTTCTGACTCCCGTGTGTTCAGTGAATCCCCACACTCTCCCACAATCGTGCATAATTTGTGTGAAACTGTCCCACCTCTGCAAATGTGAGTTAGTAAGTGGAAAACCTCTATACAGAATCACAGTTTCAGAAGAGTCAGAAATTACAGCTGCACACGCACCCCCTCTAGTGGTCATTTCTCAAATGGCATGACCTGCACTGTTGTCGGTAAACCTGGAAGCTGAAGCCCTAAGCAGACCCATCATCAGATAACACGCGCGTATCAGTTCATTTGATCTGAATACTACATCACTACAAAGCACCCCGGCGTCTTAAGTATTGTACACCCTAGGACACAATTCCCCCTCGTCTCTGCGTTTCCCCTGGACCCCGCTGCTGCAGGGGTCTGCACACACGGCACAGCCCCGCTACAGTGCCGGCTGAACCATGCAAAGGCATCTGTTTTCTGCAGCTGTAAAAGGGACACTGCATTCAGCTGCTGTGTAGATTTTAACTGGACTGAATAGAGTTTTATACTGACCTGAGTGCTGCATAGTACCGGTTATTGACAATCCCCGTGCAATGCATTAAAATAACTGCATTGACGTGTTAAGTCAAACAACACACCGGAGATGTTAGTACAGGCAGGCACGCGACACACAGCCGTCCACTTCCACACCATTAAAGCAGGGGTGCAAATCGTTTTGAAAATTGGTGATAAACTGTTTTAAAGCACCAAAAAGCCTACCATCACAAGAAAGTCATCTATGATTGCTGAGGAATAAACAGAGAAGGCTTACTGGTTCGAAAGTATCAAAACCCGCCCTAATCAACCGATTTGTTTATTTAATTTCACAGAACCCCGTGTGGCGCGTTCTCTTTTCCTGTCGTTGTTTGAGGGCACTATGGCAGGTGAAGTCAGTTTGGGTTTATTGCAGCCTGCTGAGGTCCGTGTCTTGTCCATTTTGACTTGTTTTTGCAGGTGTGTGCATATTACTAAAGCTAAGGAGGTGTAACTTTTTTCATTACAGTATGCGGTTGATTCAGCTAACCAGTGATTCTATTAAGCAGCCTTCACCCTATACACGCATTACGCATTCATTACAATACTGATGTGGTTCCAACTTTCTCCAAAACAATTTTTTTTTGTTTTACACGTTCAAGTTAATAGAGCAAGGTAATTAGGAGCGTTTTGGTAAAAAAAATCGTTTGTTTTGTACAGATCTTGTCTGTTTCTGTCTGGAGAGTGTTAAAATGCTGGTTCTTGTTACATAAAAGTCCCTGTCATTTTATAATTAAACGCAATCAAGAGGTCATATAGGCGACACTTTTTAACTGTTCTCTTCACAGGAACCGCGTTTTGATTTTTATACGCCTCTAATAATATTTCGTTGATATTGCCTCAACATTACAGGTACCAAATGGACGCACGGCTACTCCACTCCTGCAGGCGTCGCTGTGAAGTGAGCACCGCACCTTATCGTGCAATTGACTGATCTTCTCTTGCTCAGGTGAAATCTCCCTTTCTGCGCGCAGACCGGGGTCGCAAAATGCCGTCTGGAGAGTACGACGAGTGAGTTATATAGTTATTAAAACAGATATTTATATTTGTGTTGCGATTGACTGATATCTGATTTAACGTTGTTTTTTTTTTTTCACAGTTCCAAGCCCAGCTGGGCCGATCAAGTCGAAGAGGAAGGCGATGAAGGTTTGTAATAAAAGCAAAATTCTCAAAACAGGCCGATTTTTACGCACATGTGTTATTGATAAACGTCTTATAAATACAAAGTGTAGCGAAATATGTTACTGGCGCACTGTAACCGATATGAAAATATTATAAAATGTACATGTATGAAGAAAAAAAAAATGTTGTTTTTGTTTGTTTGTTTTGCAAGTACACAAAAGGTTTAAATGATTAAAACCATACTTTTTCAGGACGTTTTATACGAAAGCAGTAAACTTGTTATGATGTCATGCTTGTCAGAATACAACATTCGCTCCAAGAGGTTTCAAAGTTCCTATCGATATGCCTCGCTCCTTTTTTTTTTTAAGGTACCCTCCCTCCACCGAAAGAGATTCTTAAAGGAAACACCAAAACTATCATTGAGTACAAGGTGGACGAAGATGGCAAGAGGTTTAAGGTGGGTGTGCGCGTATCGAGGAACAATGTGCACTTTGAGAATGATTTAAAATGCATACCTTCAGTATGGGGCTCGTTATCCGATTGACTAACCCCCCACACCAATGCTCGTTTGTTTCGGTTGCAGATTATCCGAACATTCAAAATCGAAACCCGGAAGGCATCCAAAGCGGTCGCCAGGAGAAAGGTATGCTTTTAAAATGTTTGATAAAGTATCTCACTTGTAAACTGTAGGCGATTTGTGTAGGTTGTGTGTGTGTGTTTTAAGTAAATAGTCTTGAGTACGTATTGTGAAGACAGACCATGTAACGGTATGTTTTTTTTTGTTTGTTTGTTTTTTACCCAGAACTGGAAAAAGTTTGGGCAATCTGAATTTGATGCTCCTGGCCCCAATGTGGCCACCACCACAGTGAGTGATGATGTCTACATGACCTTCATTTCAAGCAAAGAGGTGAGCTGAATGAGTCCTTGATAAAGAAAACAGACACCAATATCTACTGCCACTGTTGGTCCAAGCACTGACCAGATGGAGCCCTTCTTGGCTTTCTAATTTCAAAAGATATTATAGTCTGGACAATGCCCCCTAGGTCCGTCATCTGTAACTGCTAAACACTCCTACAGCTAAATGTAGAAACACTAAAAGAAGCATGTTAAATTCAACCTCAAAAGTTTCAACTGGGAGTCTTTTTCAATGTTGAAGATCCTTGAGTAAATTATTATTATTATTATTATTATTATTACTGTTATTTATTTCTTAGCAGACGCCCTTATCCAGGGCGACTTACAATTGTTACAAGATATCACATTATTTTTACATACAATTACCCATTTATACAGTTGGGTTTTTACTGGAGCAATCTAGATAAAGTACCTTGCTCATGGGTACAGCAGCAGTGTCCCCCCCACCTGGGATTGAACCCACGACCCTCCGGTCGAGAGTCCAGAGCCCTAACCACTACTCCACACTGCTGCCTGTAAATCACCCTAATAATACTTTAAACTCCAGTCCTGGAGGGCTGCAGAGTCTTCTGGTTTTTAAGCTCTCAATTAACTTCATTGATCTGATTACTTGTTCAACTCGACATTTCATATTTGTTTCAAGGTCTTTTACACTTGATGCTTTCAAAAATGCACCTTCGCTTTGACACCCTTGCTTTTAAAGCAATGACGATTTAACTCTTTGTCTTCAATAGGATCTTAATAACCAAGAAGAGGAGGACCCCATGAACAAGCTGAAAGGGCAGAAGATCGTGTCGTGCCGGATCTGTAAAGGGGATCACTGGACCACACGCTGCCCCTACAAGGATACGCTGGGGCCCATGCAGAAAGAGCTGGCTGAGCAGCTTGGGCTGACCACTGGTGACAAGGAGAAGACTTCAGGTATCTCACTCGTACCCTTCTTTATTATCTGGAAATGATGTTTCTGGAATGCTGTGATTGTGCCTTTTTAAAACGTGTCGGCTTTTAATGTAAACCAGGCTGCATGAATTGATTATTCGGACACAAATCGGGGTGCTGACCATCATTCGTGTTGATCGGGCTACTTTACCGTTCAGAGTACAGCAAGTGAAGAAACAGCTGCGTGGATTGCTGTTCTCCACACAGTCCAAGCAGCTGCTGTTTCACTTGGAGGTAAATTAGCCCAGTCATGTGACCCCCACCTGTGGAGAGCTTGATCTGTGTAATTGATTCCTTCAGCTCTATTTAAAAGTAATATTGATTTTAAATAAAGAAAGAATGGCAGTTTACAAAGCCAGGTGAGTGGGTGGGAAGAGAACAGCAGTTGTTGAGTAAATGATAAACCAAATAAATAAATCGATTTATATAACTAAGTCGTCAGTGACGAGGGCCAGTTGCTAACCCCTGGAGCGTGTGTGTTTGTTTCAGAGCCTGAACCGGCACAGCCAGCTCAGAGCAAGACCGGGAAGTATGTTCCCCCCAGCCTTCGAGACGGAGCGACCCGGAGAGGGGAGTCCATGCAGCCCAATCGCAGAGGTAACAATCACTGTATATAGGACTGAACATGGGGCTGCTCTACAGCTGTGGCCATATGTTTTGCATTACCATGAATTTTAGGATTGAGACATCATTTATATAAAAAAAAAAAAAAAACTATATGAACATAATCAAAGAAACTACAAAATTATATTGCAAAAGCCCACCGGAAGCCATAATAGTAGTATGCAATTTCTCAGTTTAAGTAATTGGGGAAAACTACAAAGCGGTGTGTAATTTATGTTAACGTAACATTATTCAGCGGGTTTCATTCGACTTTACAAAGTGAGTTGCCTTGCAGCTGATCCTATTAATTATTAACAGACACTTTTATCCAAAGCGGCTTACAGAGACTAGGGGCTGCTGCAGGGTTACAATAGGACTTCACCCGAAGGACGGAGCACAAGGAGGTTCAGTGACTTGCTCAGGGTCACACAGTGAGTCAGTGGCTGAGCTGGGATTTGAACCTCCTGGTAACAAGCCTCCCAAGTTCTTTAGTTGTCTCTCTTGTCACCTCTTTCTTTTCTTCCCAGCTGATGACAACGCAACCATCCGTGTCACTAACCTGTCTGAGGACACGCGTGAGACGGACTTGCAGGAGCTCTTCCGCCCCTTCGGATCTATCTCCAGGATTTACTTGGCCAAGGACAAGAACACTGGCCAGTCCAAGGTAAGTTGGGGCACTTCGAGTAAGCAGCGAGATTCTGAAAAATATAAAATTCTACGGCCCCACATATTGCTACAATTGTTTCAATAAAGTACCTGTAATTTTATTTTCGTTGTTAACATCCTGACAACTTTTTAAAGTCTGTTTTCAAAGCTCTTTTTCAAAATGTCTGCTCTAGTGCACTGGGGTTTGAGATCTGTCCTCTAAATCACTGCAGGAAGAGCGATTTTTATTTATTTTAAACAGGCTTTAAAGTTGTCAGGATGTAACGGTGAAAAGAAACGACAGGTACGTTGTTTATTCACAAAGCAGCACCTCCTCCCAGAAGCGCAAAGCTAGCGGCGTGTTTGTGTTTAATAGTAAAACGGACTGATGCTCATGTTACAGACCTAGAGGGAAAGGAGGTGCATGTAGGCGAGAGACGTTTAAAGAGACAACACATGGTACAAACCGTCCGGTTTTGTAAATTTTAGTTTTGGTTTATTCACTTGGTGCCCACAAGGGGCAGCAGAGGTACATCTCAATAGTGAAGCACTGATACAAAGAGAGACCTGAGTAAACTGTACTCAATAAAATAACAAGACAACAGTAAAATAATTCCAAACAATTACTATACATCCATTTTAGATAGATAGATAGAAAATATGTATATCTATATATAGAGAGAGAACTACAAAGCGGTGTGCAATTCAATATGTTTACGCAAAATTATTCAGCAGATTTCATTTGACTTTACAAAGCAAAATGATTTAATTCTATAAGGATGATGCAAATCTTTTGCCCAGCACTGTACAGCACTTGAAGGTCTGGACTTTGGGTCGTGATGTCAGAGCCCTGGTTCTGCGCTAGCCTGGAGCGATGGTTGAGATTTAGAAACCCGTTTTGATTTGTATCTAAAAGCACTTTTTTTTTTTTTTTCTTTGTTTCCTTACCAGGGGTTTGCCTTTATCAGTTTCCATCGCCGTGAAGACGCTGCTAGAGCCATTGCTGGTGTTTCGGGCTTCGGCTACGATCACTTGATCCTCAACGTTGAATGGGCCAAGTAAGTGTTTATATCAATCAGTCAATCAATACGCCTCTGTGCACTGTGCCTGAACAAGCATGGGCTTCAAGTGTATTAACTAATAATATCAAATTGTAATAATGTTTTCTCCCTCTTTTACCAGACCTTCCAACAACTAGAACTGAAGAATTCAGCCACTCTAAGGATAAGAGTAGTCAATAAAATTAAATACAAATAAATAAAGGACATTGCAAGCTTGTGTGTCTTTTTTTATTCATGGTACACAGTTGTAAAACCTTTTTAATGATATGTTAATGATCCAAGTGCCGTGGCTATATAAATCACTGAATTAGGGACTGCTTCCCTGGTTTGTTACACACTGTATTTTATATGTAACTCTGCCTGCTAAGAGATGTTGTTGAACCAAGATTAGTAGTCAGATCTATCGAGCGCCTTCATTGTGTGTACTTGACAAAATGAATCATTGTATTTAAGTATTCTTGAAGTGGAAAATGTACAAAACGTGGCATGCCAGGATCTTTGCAAGTTTCTATATAAATAAGTAAACAAGACACTCTGAGATCGTGCGGAAGACGTGCGGTTTATTATGAAGATTGGAATGACGACAGATAATGAGGGCAGAGATATTGTATTCCTCACTTTATTTCTTGCATGTGATTATATGGTTCTTTACGTTTTCACTGCCGTGTGAGAATTTCAACTCGATTCCCAATTTATTAAGCTAAAGTACATGTTGTTATTCTTCCTTAACAGACTTATTTATGTAGCCTTAAATAGCTTGAATTCACCCAAGCAATGCAAATCAGGAAGAAACAGTTTGTGATCAGGACACGTGACATAGCAATTGTATCAAGGGAACAAATGAAGGTCAACAAACCTCTCGTTCCTCATTAAAATGTTTTAAGATATGTATTTTGCTGAAACAATCCGAACGATGGATGTAGGAAAACACACATTTGCAAAAGAACAAGAAACAAAATAAAAATAAACTGCCGCCAGACAGTTTAATTGCTTTTTAAAAGCACTCTGAAAATCTTTCGGAAGCAACTCGATTCTAACGAAAGAGCAACAAATAAAACCGCTTTATAGGAAAGTGAGACACTACATTGTTTTTTTGGGGTTTTTTTGTGAAAACATTGGATGCATGGGAATCAGAAATGTGTTTAATCAGTTATAAAAGTGGTTGTTAAATCAGAAACACAAAATTAGACCTTTTTTTTTTTGATTCAGAGTTTAAAACTAGCTCAGGAAATCACATCTCGTCTATGACGTCATTTGGTAATAATCGATGACAATAGTAGTCCCAGTCCTTCGTTTGACATTTTGAATTGCATTTTTAAGCAGAGCGAGCAGATTATACAATGGATACGTGTATTGCGGTTTTAGTCTGATTTGCTAGTTAGTTATATACAAAGTTGCAATTTTCAACTAAGGTATTTTTGCAGAATTGCTACATTGTGTTGCAATTATACAAAAGCGTTGCAAAAGATGAACAAAAACGTTACAATGTGAACTAACAAAACCTGCCGATGTCTTTGAGAACTAGCAGAAACACTAGTTTACCCATCTATATTTGATTACATGTTTCAGTTATGGAAGGATACACCTGAAGAACGAGTTAAAGATGCGATTGCAGGTAGTTTACAAACCTTGACATCTCATTGCACCTGTGAAAACGTGGTTGTAAGGCAAACAGATTGATTGAGCATCTTTTTTTCTTCTGTGTTCGAAAAAGCTCGTCGCCTTTTGACCCATCGTATCACTTTTACTACTTCTGCCCACTTGTCGCACATTGATTATGTGTTGAAATAAAACCTTAACACAAAATGGACAACAAAAAAATCCCAAAACTTAATTGTTATTCGCAACTATCTACAGGTAGGAAAATAAATAATGCAGCATAAATATCAGCGAGTTGGGCATTCAGAGTGCAAACCAGCCAAAGAAACTCCGCTGGTTTCCACGGGCTGTCCTGTCTGAATGCTCCTGTCTCCCGTGTGCGGAGTGAGATTTGGACTTTCCGTATTACACGACATTCAGTATGGCAGAAACAGGACATTTTTGGACATGAAGCACCCAGTAAGTGTTGCCTGCATTAAGGATTATATAAATAAAAACACTTCTCTAAAAACAGAAGAGACCAGGAGGCAAAAAAGTTCCATTTAATAAGAGCTTTATTTGAAATATTACAACATATAAAAAAAAAAACTACATACAATTGTTTCCACTTGCATAAAATGGGATTGGCTTCCAAAACACAATTAAAACATTTAAAAAGAGTTACAATGGCATGGCTCTGAACAAAAAAAAAAAACAGGTATTACAAAATGGCTCAACCACTTTACTACATCCATGTCAATGTCAGCCAGCATGAGACGCTGCACTGGGGCATGAAGTTGGTTTCACTACATCAGAGGGCTTTTAGTGCTGTTACTGGGAGTCCCTCAGGAGGGAGGAGGGAGGCAGGATTTGGAAAACAGGTCACCAAAATAGAAATCAGTCTGTCGTCTCCAACTTCTGTTTCACATCCTCTGCATGGACAAAGATTTTAAAAATTAGACTGCTGTTATTCTGGTCTTGCAGATCTCCATTCAAAAAGCAGTTTAATTCTATAAAGACTCTAGTCTTACCTGTGGGGTTCTCTTTCATCTTCTTGATCATGCACTTTTTGATCTCCAGCCCAATGGCTTTCGAGAGAGGAGGCGGTACTGCATTGCCGACCTAGAACAAGGAAAAAAAATAAAAATAAATAATAATAATAATGCATCAAGACTGCAAAGCCAACGCAAGCTGGTCTTCCCACTTGGTCAAAAACGACTGTCCTTTGCATGTCATTTCGTCCATTACAGACTCGCTTACCTGTCTGTGCTTGTCCAGGACATTCCCGAAGAACCTGTAAGTGTCTGGGAATCCCTGCGACCGAGAGCACTCTCGCACACTGACCACTCTGTGCTGCTCAGGGTGAAGCACACGACCCTGCAGGGAGAAACACAAAAATCCGATACAGGAAACACACTATGTAACATTTCAACACACAGGGTCACTAAAAGTGGTTGAAAACAGAAAAAAAAACATAACTATGAACAATTAAGCTTGGAAAAGCACAGTTATTTAAATTGTGGCAATTGCAGGTTCAAAAGATACATTGTAATTGCAATTCCAATTTACAATTGTCATTGACCCATAGTCTGGTTAGGAACTGCCTTTATATAAAGCTGTCCTACATGAGTTCAAGTGCTAAGTGAAGCGGCCCATACCTGCTTGCCCATAGGCTCAGGGTTAGTCACTGTTGTGCTGAAGAATCCGTCCCATTCCAGTCTTCCATACAGACCGGCCCAGTGGTTGTGTCTGTTCCCAGTGTGGGGCAGGCACCAGGGGATCAGGGTATTAAACTGCCGGTCTGCTGGGTCACATGGCTTACCTGAACAAAGGAGGAGACCTCTGTATTAGGAGAGTGCTGTACGGCTAGCCATAGTTGGACTTGTGTGTGGACTGCCATTATGTGGCAAATGGGAGCCACAACCATGCTGGCTTAACTGTATAAGAAAGGAGCAAGGCTGTAGAACTGAGCACTAGCATGGTAAAAATGGTACAGGAGACCGAATCTTAGGGTTGATGCAAAAAAAGACAATACAAGACAATACAAACTTAAGACAATACAAATTTAAAAGCATGGGGCTGAACTGGTCATAACGGTTCAATTATACCCACAAAACAAACCAGTCAATATACCTATTCACGTGTACACCTATATGAAAAAGCTAATTATACTGTTGTTGTTAGGGGACTATTCAGAAGCCCCCTGGGTATATGCAGAAGCATTGAATTCTCATTTAGGATTGGACTAAGCGGTGGGTGTCTATTGAAGTGTTTGTGGTCTTGCCTCCTGCGCAGGTGCAGACCCCTCGGAGCGCTCCGGTGCTGCTGCGGCCGTTCTTTTTGTCTGGGTGGGTGTAGCGCAGTTTCTTGGTCATGGTGCCGTCAGACAGGCGGACCTCAATGTTGGGCAGGTCACGCCAATCAGAACCCGGAGCCAGAGGGATGTGTCTCATTCGCGCCGCTACCAGAGCGCTCATGTCCTGGAATAGTGGAGAAATGTTTATTAAAAATTAAAGTCTACACAATTTACCAGAATACTGCATGCCAGCTTGAAGGAAATGTAAAAGCTGTATTTAGCAGATCTAAAATCAGAAGAAATTTAGAAAGCCAAGGGGGGTGAACTATGCATCAACTGCTGCTGCAGAGCCACTTCCAATAGGACCTCAGGTTTTACATCTCAAAAGGACAGAGCACACAGGATGTTAAATGACACACAGCAAATCCATGGCTAAGCTGGGAACCTCCTGGTATCGAGCCCCTTGTTTTAAAAAAAAAAAAAAAAAAAAAAAAACACACAACACACACACACACACACCACTGGACCACCATGCCTTCCCCTTAAGTGCAGGATTACCCAAGCTGGAGAAGGAGGAAAAAAAAAAAAAAAAACACACCAATGCTGGTTTTCATTTATAAAACCTGCTGCAGTTGAACCCTGCTTTTAAAGAGCTCCCACTAGACCGAGCCCCACCTTGCAGATGTGCTCCCGCAGGATGGGCTGGTACTGCGATCCTCGGATCTGCCTCTGAAACCAGGACTGAGGCTCTCCGTTGTAGGAGATCTCCAGCGCAGAGGCACCGTTCCGGATCTCGGGGAGGTCCGACATGGTGTCCCGCACCGTGATGGTCCTGTACGGGCCGCAGTTCACCCTGGAAGACAGAAGTTATATTATTGTAGGATGCTAGATGTCCACTAAACACACTCCCTAGCCATCATGTTACAACAAACTACTCAAAACAAAAAAAGCACAGTCTGAGATGTCAGGCCAGTCTTCAGGGATTACTACATGGATTTAGGTACTGTGGCAGGCAATACTGGAATATTTCACCAGCTACACCAAGTCCATGGGACAGCCATTGGGGCGTAGACAATAAGGCTAAACATTACAGCACTGGTTATGCAGCAGTCTAGTTTACTTTAGAGGAGTAATGCCAGTACAAAAAACTCATGCTTGTTTACAGTTATGGCCAAAAGTTTTGCATCAGCTACAATTTTAGAATTGAGAAAAATAAACTATACAAATAAAATTTAGATCTTCTGTAAAATCAAAACTTAAATTATATTGCAAAGTCTACTGGAAGCCATAATAGTGGTGCAGTATTATGTTAAACTGAGAAATTTTGAAAAAGCGGGTATATGGGAAAACTACAAAGCGGTATGGAGTACAGCAGTGTGGAGTAGTGGTTAGGGCTCTGGACTCGACCGGAGGGTCGTGGGCTCAATCCCAGGTGGGGGACACTGCTGCTGTACCCTTGAGCAAGGTACTTTACCTAGATTGCTCCAGTAAAAACCCAACTGCATAAATGGGTAATTGTATGTAAAAATAATGTGATATCTTGTAACAATTGTAAGTTGCCCTGGCTAAGGGCGTCTGCTAAGAAATAAATGTAAAATTATTCATCAGGATTCATTTTGACTGAATCAAAATGAGTTCATTCTATAGCAGGATGCTACAAAACGTTTTGGTCACAGCTGTACAGCAGTTAGACCCCTCGGTGGCGCGTGATACCTGGTGACATTGCTGACGTATCTCTTCTCTCCCACAACCACGCTGAGGGAGCAGGCGCGGGGTGCAAACACATGCAGGGGCTCAGGGTATCGGGGCAGTGTCTCTCCTGGGGCTGCAGCCAGGATGATCGCTCTCCTACGGGTCTGAGCAACTCCGTACTGACCAGCCTGAAAAACACATTTTAAAAAAGAGAATACATTACTTCTGGCAGGACGCCTTTATCCATCCAACGCAACTTCTTACAAGAGTTGCAGGACAATGAGGTTTGTCAAATTTAAAAAACAGTGTAGTTTATATTAAGTGCAAATCCTATTACTTACAAAAGTTACCACTATTGCTGGGACATTAAATGCTTGGCAAGTTTAAAAAGCCCATTCAAAAGGTTACAAAACCAAACCCCACATGGGGAAACAAATCACAAAATGCCATGCATGGAGTGTTACACACAAGCAGACAGATATCGGTTTACTATATTCATAATGTACCAAACAGTAACCATACCGGGTTCAAAATGAATGTGGTTAGTGGCTCAATGTGAAGTCCTCACCTGCAGCACCCCGAAGGTACACTGGTAGCCCATTTGCACCAGACAGCGCAGGGTGAGCTTCAGCACCATGGAGCGCTTGAAGGAGACGAAGTTCCTCACGTTTTCCAGCAGGAAGAATTTGGGCCTGTAGTAGTCACAGTAACTGGGGGGGAAAAGATGAGGCAAGTTTAGAACAGCTTCCACATTGGTCACGCAGTTTGCCTGCTCCTGAACTTATTTAATAGCAATCCCTGTATTACAAAAAGTTTTAAAACTTGGGGTGGGTTTACAACATTGTGAGTTCTACAGATGATTTTAAACACAGCACTGTTTCAAAAGAAACTTTGTTGGAACACTGTTTCATTAAAATGGAGTTTCTAATAAGTAAATCTTAGTTAGCATTAGTAATTTGTTTTATTATGTTACCAACTTGGACATGTAGAACACTGTAAATGACGCCAAGAGATTTGGGACAGAGTGTCACTTAACTGCAACTAAAAAAATAAATAAAAAAACACACCCCACACACCACCCCCTGTAAAGTTAGATCAATTTTACTATGAACACGTTTCTCAGTTGTGATTGAGATACAGGAATTGCTTAACATGTATCAATTGATTTGAACCGGGGACCTCCTGGTTACAAGGCCTTTTCTTTAACCACTGGACCACACAGGTCTATTTGAACAGCAGATGACAAAGCTTACCTAAGATAAGACACCACCAGGGAGTTCTTAAACTTGGAATAGGTTCGGGAGTTGAATCTGTTCATGCCGCTGAAGCCTTGGCACGGAGGGCCCCCGCACAGCATCTCCACGTCCCCCTTCTGAGGCAGCCTCTGCCCCAGCGAGTTTGTCTCCTCTCCAGACATGACCAGCTTCAGCAAGGTGTTGCAGTCCTCCGTGAACACTGTGGTGCCTGGGTTGTTGAGACGGAATGCTTGGGCTGCAGGCTCCCACATCTCAATCGCCCAGTTAGTCTCAGAAATACCTGGAAGGCAAACAAAGTCGAAGTCACGGATTCTGCACAGGGTGGGCTTTACAATAGGAGTCATCTTAGAACCACAGTACTGTATATTAAAGCATTTTAATACAGTGATCAAGTACATTTAAGGCTGGCTTGTGGGTACAATTGACACAACCAGTTCCCTGCTTTGGATTTGTACAGTCTTGGCACCAAGTTCTTGGGAGTACATACATTTTAATTTGACACCACTATATTTGTTGCACTAAAGTGAAATTACTTTTTCCAAGCTGCTTTGTTTTCTTGTAAATAATTCAAGCCGCACACATGCTGGCTGGTTGTGCAGCCTTGCAGATGACCATGTTGAGGGCCCGACGGTAGCACTAGTAGGTTCTGTTTTCTTTGACGTACCTGCTTGATGAAAGCCCTCCGACAGCCCCCCACAGCCAGAGAACACGTCCAGGGTGCGCAGCTTGGGCGGCTTCAACTCCCGACACTCCTGCTCCGTTGGTGCAGAAGACTTCCCTTTACCTTTTCCTGTTGAAGGAAAAGCAATGCAAAATATAGATCATTCAGCTGTAGCCAATAAAACATCACCTAGAATTGCAGGATTGTGAATAATTTCGATCATGTAAAAATCAGAAAAATGACAATTCTATCGTTTAAAAAAAAACAAACAAAAAAAAACACAAACACACAGTCTACCGGAAGCCATACTAGTACAGTATTTCACGTTAGATTTAGAAATGTCACATTTTTTCAATCTGTCAGTCTTCCATTAACCAGATGGAAAACAAAGCAGAATGTAATTCAAGATATTAACATAACATTATTCAGCAGGTTTCATTTGACACTAGCAAAATCAGTTCATTCTATAGGGTGATGCAAAACATTTGACCATGGTTAAAGCAGGCTTGTGCATTACCAATTCAAAAGAAACCAAACGGTCTTTACTGTGCACAAACTTGATCTGGGTGCCACGTCAAGTCTTTAGTACTTATTGTAAAAACCTTTTTAGAAGTCTATTTACTAGGTATTTTTAGGGGGTCCTAAAGGGGGGGGGGGGGAGAAGTGACACTGGTGTGACGTATAGGCTTTCCTGAAATTGTGGTCTTAAGGGAGGGGAGGGGGCAACGCACCTTTAAGTAGGTCAATGAAAAAACGTGTGCATGATTCAGTCTGCTTACCCTTGCCTTTCCCTTTCCCCTTGCCTTTGTTAAAAGCATTACGAGCATGGTTGGGAGGATCTTCAAAGCTCTTAGTCTTGGGATTGTATGCCTGCAAAACCAAACACATTAGGTGTTACACAATTAAACACATTCACTGTATGGATACATGTGGGTTTAAAATCCTAGTGCAGGATCAGGGCTAATGTGACAGACCTACTGGGTACCGGGGAAGAGTCGTTTACCAAATTAACACCAAAATACGTCAAGTAGGCGTTGAAGGAGGTTCTGGATTAAGCGCTTGTGTGTCTGCTTCCACGATACCGACTCAATCTCTGCAAGGAAAACAAGCCTAACCTTGTGCATGACGAGATGCCAGTAAGCCTCTTGATCACAAGTGCAGTTCAGACTGCAGTTACCTCAAGGAAGTAAAACCTGTCCGGTCCCCCATTAGAGTACTCCTGGACAGGCTGGATGAGATCCTCCGCGTACTCCACAGTGCAGCGGCCCTGAACATCCTTGAAGTCCACAGTGGCCTCCTCATCGCTCCAGTACAGCATGTTAATGTCAGTGTGGTAGCTCGCCTTGGCTCCCTTGTGAGTGTTCTCAGGCCTGTACAGGGGGAAAGAGGGAGATGTTGCTTTAGAACAGATCTACTTTAGTATATATATTTAGCAGTTATTTCCCTCTTCAGCCACTGTTTACACAATTGCACCATGTTAAGTTACCTATATCTAATTTATAATGCAATGAGGAGGCTGCTTTAGACAAGACCTACAGTATATTTAACATCCCCTTCAGTCGCTGTCTGCACAATTGTACTGTGTTAAGTTTCCTATCCATGTAAATTTTATAATGCACATCTGCAAGTTATGGCAGGGCAACAAGTATTAATTTCAATTTGCGACCGAAAAGGGGATATAGATGCAACTCAAATGAAAATACATTGATAGATTTTAGGTCTGCCCAAACAAATGGAACCCCTTTCCCCATTAAAAGAAACTGTCCACTCCCTTTAAAAATGCAGCTGGATGCCACGCAGTTGTGTTGAAATAGACACAGGGTTCGGAATCCCTTTAGCACTACAGACCTGCCCCGTGCACAGGTTCCCACACCCTCAGCCTGTCCCATACCTGTAGTACTTGTAAATGCGCAGTTTGATGTCCGCCTCGTTGGCTTTGCCATTGCTGCGCTTGGTACAGAAGATCTCCTTGATGCGGCCCACGCGGAACGGCTCGGGAGCGTCCAGGTTGCTGCCCTTGATGTAGTCTGAGGACTTCCTGTAATACTCCGGGTACAGCTCCTCATCCACATCCTCCTTCCTCTGGGGTCGCTTCACTGGACTGCCAGACTTCACACTGGAGGGGGGGAGAGAAAAAGTCAGGTCAGCTGGTGGCTACACAGTCAAGAACCTTCACACTAGCATTTAGGAATATAAACACTTGTTTTATATTTTTTTATAAAAGCATGGATTAAAAGCAATAGTTCTTCCTTGATATTTTGTGAGTTGACAGTCCATGCAAGCACTATTTTTACTGTCCAGTGGCCTTTCACTATCTCACCGTTTGACGTGCAAATTACACATGCACCAAAATTTACGGTCTGATGCAAAAAGACGCAAGTTAAAATCAGCACTGGTTGATCAGACAACCATTTCTGGCCTCTCCCCTCCGCACTCTACCTGAACGAAAAGGCTTCTGGCAGGAAGTACACGCCATCCCCGACTCTGTACTGCTCCCCGCTCAGGCACGCCAGTGCGTACAAGGTTTTGTTAGAGCTGTTTTCATCCAGGGGATCAAAGACTCTGGGGGTGTCCCGCTCCTCGATCTCAGCTTGGCGAGTGCAGCTGGCACAAAACCTAAAAATAAAAAAAATAAAATAAAATAAAATGCTCTTAAGCACAATAAGAGTCATTTCAGTTCTGCTTTAGGACAAGGTTTGCCACCCCAATTTTATCTCACTGCCTTCCGCCACCTCCACCTGTTTAAGATGCACTTGTAGATCTCTTGATCCACCCCCTACTATGTACTGCAGTCGACCCAAGCACCACGTTACTGGATCCTCAGCCAAAGCCTTATCCTTGCACTACTACTTTGTCATTGTAGATATAATTGGTTATAACCCTAACTTATTGCATCTCACTTCAGTAGTATACTTTGCACTTACTGTAAACTACACTATTTAAATACTGCACTGTAACATTTTGCAAGCCAAATATTTTCTTTCCTGGAGATGCTTCTTCACTTGTTCATAACCGCAAGATTCCAGCCCGTTGCATGCATTTAAATAGCACTGTCCCTGTGTCACTCACGTGAACTTGCAGTCCTCCGACTGGGTGACTGTTGGAGGGGTCTCAAACCGGGCATGGTCAGACTCGTACCAGAACTGATAGAAGTAGCTCTTCCCATCATCATCTTCGACTGCTTTGTCATCGATCAAGCCTCCCTGCCAGAGATTTAAAAAAAAAAAAAAAAAAAAAAAAAAAAAAAAAGCCAAAACGCTTAAGGAGAAGTTCCTTTCCAATTGGGCAAAATTGAAAAAAAGCACCGGCATGCTTGCTCATGCAAATCAAATTCTTGACTGGAATTTCTTTGACAATGGAATACTGTAGCATTGTATTTGAGCTCAGTTTCACAATACCTCCATAAACCAGTTCTCCGAAGGCCCTTTGTAGGAGACTCTGACTTTGCCCTGGACGTAGGCCAGCTGCATGTCCTCACACTCGTCCACCAGGAACAGCTCCAGAGGGTCAGAGGACTCCCCCAGGACAGTGTCCGTCCCTCGGCAGAACCAGTGAGCATGGAACATCTTCTCAGTGCCATCGTCCCATAGGGAAGTAATCCTGAAGGCAGAAAGTTGCATTGTACAGCAATTCTACAGCATTACAGATTTCCAACCTGATGGATATTCCTTTAAACTGTTGCTCCAAGATTTCCATTACACGAGAGTAGATGTTAAAACTTCATGCTGATTTGAACTCGGCTCTCGCCAAGATAAGCACCAACTAAGACGTAGCTTTACAGTAAACTAATGCGATCCATATGCGTCTCCATCCATTTACGTTTCCTTCCATATGATGATGTAGATATCCTTCTGTCTGGTGTTAATGGCTGAAGTGTAATGCTGGCTCCAGGGATCAGCTTATTTTGCCTCCCTGGCGCATCAGCACACACAACGGCTGCGATGCTGGCTCCGGGGATCAACCAAAGTGCGGCCTCCCCAGCGCATCAGCATGACAACCGTCTGGATTGAGCTAAGTAGGGTACATCTCCAATAATCTATCCTGCTCTACAATGCTCTTGCTACATCTGCATGGAGAGAACTCTATACAAAGTGCACTACCCAGTCAATCTGTTACCCTGAGCTTTCAAAATACAGTTTAATCCAATGTACTGTTCTGGTCAAGGTGCTACGAGATTCCACAGTGGGTAAAATTCAGAATTCATGTTCTATAAAACTACCAACCTTGCCAGGAAGATGGGCTCTGAAGGGTCATGAGAACCAACCGAGACGCAGTCGCCAACCTCCAAGACCTCATCATCAACACGGACCTGCATGTAGTAATCCTTCTTACCCTCAGTCTGAAAGCATCAAAACACACAAGCGTTAGTTGGTAGAGGTGGTTAGGATGTGATTCCCACAGGGAATCTTGGTTTGCCAAGACATGAGATTTCAAGCCAATTATACTGCTTTCCCAAGTTAGCTGGTACTTTGCTAACGTTTGGGCAATCGCTGTGCTGACAGAAACAGTATCTACATGACATCAGCACAAAACAAGCCAGACTTATTAGCCTTGAAATCAAAGAAAAGAATTGACAGAACTGGGTGGTAATACAAGACAGCAAATCATTTATCAGGTATAAATCAGTAAAAACAGACATCCTGTTAAATCCTGTAATTTCAGTAAAATTCAGAATAAACCGCAAGATGTGGAACATGAATAATGTTACATAAACATTAATTCCATTCTGATTTGTAATTTTAAACTGAAAAGAAATCTGACATGAAATACTATCATGACTTCCGGTAGATGCTTGCAATACCATTTTGTAGTCCCATTACATGTTAAATAAGATCTAAAGTTACGTTCATATTTCTCAGCCCTAAAATACTAGGCAATGCAAAACTTTTGCTGTACCATTTCATAAAATGACAATTAAAACACCATTTCTAAACGTGTGTGGAGATTGACAAGCCGACAGTCATTCCTGCATCACAGCAGTAAAAGATTAGCAATCTGCAGAGCGAGGATCAGCGACAGGAGTAAAGAGTTCAATGGAGCGTTGCAGGAATCTAGCACTGAGCGCATCTTTGACACAACTCGTACCTTGACTGGCTCTCCCACCCACGACATCTTGCCCCTGCTCTGTTTCTTCTTCTTCTTGACTTGAACCATCTTCTTTGGAGTGGTCTTAATAGGGAGCAGATCCTCCTCTTCTACAGTCTCATCCTCCTCTGCCTCCTTCACGGCCAAGTTCGGGCACCTGAGCACAAAGAGACCAGGATTGGGGTACATACCAATGCTCTTAACCCTTTGCGGTCCAATGTCGGACCCTGTCAGACATCAAAAAAGACAGGTCTCTAGTCGTTTTTTCTCCAGAAAAAGCCGAGAACCATTCAATGGCCGAGTGAGACAGATAGGAGTCGAAAAAAAAAGTGGGCATCTCATGAATACAGATCGCCCTGACACCACATCGATAACATGGACATAAACAAGATAGCTGCTTCTGCATCCAGTGCTCAAAGAATCAATCATTTGCAGAGCTTTTTAGATGTTATAGTAATAAAATAATGACTTTGATCGCATTATTGAGGAGTTTGGTGATAAAACGAGTGATCAGGAGATTTAAAAAAAAAAAAAAAAAAAAAAAAAATCGGTATGTACTACTATTAAGACGTATGTGAAAAATATAGCGAACAAGGGGTGGGGCGGGGCTGGAGATGCAGCACTGAGTGTCCTGTTGATATGCAGTGCCTTTTAAACCTGTTTTACTATGAAATATTTTAACAGCACGTCTAAAATAAACTGAGCATATAAAAATTAATTAGACCTGACCCGCTGAATAAATGGACCACGAAGGGTTAATATCAATTCAAAACACATCACTGATCAAAATTACAAAAAAAAAAAAAAGCAGTATTCTGTTAATGAGCTTCAGTGGCAACAATTACTTCCATTGAAGTCACCATTTGTTGGTCAATTAAAAGTGGCTTCAAAACAAAAAGCAGTTGAAAAAAAAAAAAAAAAAACAAGCCACACAATTGGTTGCTAAAATAAGAAATTTATATTAGGATTTCTTGCGATTGCTCTACTGCTTTCATGAAGCCAACTGGAAGTAATGTGTTGTCACTGAGAAGCTCGTTTTAACAGAATACTGCCAACTGCAACTTTGATCCATGTGTTGGAATTCATTAAAAGGGAATTCAACAGGAACTGACTCCAACCCTGAAAGAGACAAACCTTTATTGCAAGCCAACAGGTTACAAGTTGCATCCCGCAAACCACATTGAAAGAACGATTTACCTTCTCTTCTGGCACGCCTGTTTGAGGCGTCCACTGCCTCCGAATTTGATCATATCCTTGCAGGCATTGCATTTCCCACAATCAGGGGCCTGGCACACCTGCAAAGAAAACATAACCACATTGAGAATGCCAAACAAAAGCTTGTATTGAGAAGAGAGCGCTGCAATGTTTATGGAGTTGGTCATTTTCAGTTTGGGGAAAATTACAGCCAGCCGAACAAGAATTTCCCCCTTGCTGTACTGCAAACTCTCCTTCACGCCAAGGCCTGTCCTTACCTCGCACACACCACAGCGTCTTCGCTTCAGGACGTTCTCCTTGTCTTCCTGATCGATTTGGTCGGAGAAGAAAGTATCAAAGATCTGGGACACCAGCTTGGTGGTGGTGGCTTTGGTGGGTCCCTTGTCCTTGTCGATCTTGGTCGGGTGCCGGATGGCTTGCCTTCGAGTAGCCCGCCTGTGGGAAAGAGTCGGGACACCATGAAAAGCATTTCGGGAGGAGCTCTAGATGCATCTTAGTGAATGAGATAGTGGTGTTCATGCACAGAATTAGTTTAATGCTCATGTCAAAATGCTCATGCTAATGCTCATGTTTCTGAAGCCACAGGCATTACATATAAAACATCCACACACAAGTGTTTGACTTGAAACTGCAGGCACCAGCATGGGCCTTCATTTGATTTCATTTCACCGGTGATAAAGCAGTTTCACAATACAGGTAGATATTTCATAGTTACACCTACCAGTACAGTAACATGCTGCATAAAAGGAAGCCAAAGAAATGTTAACACTACTGCAACACACAGATTACATGTTAGTTTCAGAGCAGGGATCAATTCATTTGGTCGACAGCAAGACAGCCAACAGCAGGCAGCCACTACAGTTGCAGTACAGTAAATGTACACCTTTGCAAGTCTATGCAATGCTTCCAGATCCACCCCACTGGTTTTACCTCTTTCCCAGGGTCACCCCAGCCAGTTTGATCAGGTCCCTCATGCAGGGAGTCACAATGATTGGCTGCTCGTCCGAGTCGCCGGCCTCATCGTAGCTCTCCACCTGCTCAACCACGAACTGGGCGTGGCGCAGCAGGGTGTCCTCTGTGAACTTGTTGAAGTTCAAGCCAGCAGGGGGCACCGTGGTCTAAAACCAAAACGCAAAACCAGGTTAAGCATGCAACTGCTGCAGTTCACTCTAAATGTCAGGACCACAATACTGAGAGTTTAATCCTTTTATTAGGTCCCAGTCCGAGGTAGTGAATAAACATGCACAATATGTTAAAAAAAACATCCCTTTCATGTACATAGAGTGTATTCAGCTGGACAATTCAGAACTGAAAGGGTTAAGTGCTTGAGGGCACATTTCATATTAGGAGTTAGATCATTGAACAGGTTAATCCCAGAGCAGGTGTAACCAGTTCAGTCATTAAGGGCATGGTTGCAACAAATAGCAGGGCTCCAGTAGCTTAAACTGTTTGTACAAGTTCAGAGTGAAGCCTACAGCTCTGGCCAAAGGTTTTGCAGCACCTCTATAGAATTAACTAACTGCTTCAAAGTCAAATGAAACCTGCTGAATTAGGTTACCATTATGAACTACACAGAGTTGTAGTTTCACAAACTGAAAAATGTGACACTGAAATCTAACACAAAATACTACATACGGCTTCTGGTAGACTTTGCAATATTATTTTGTAGTTTATTACATGTTAAATAAGATCCAAGTCATGTTTATAGTTTAATTGTCTCGATCCTAAGCTTCTAGGCGATGCATAGCTCTAGATGCATACACACTGCTTTGCAATGGTGGCACCCCCATTCTGTGGAGTGTTAAATCACCTCAATTTTGTTGAGCAAGTCCTCATAGGTGACCTCTGGGTTCTTCTGCAGGAACTGCACGACAATCTTACTCATATAGATCTTCTCCTGCATCAGAGCGAAGATGGGAGCATACTCCTCGCTAGGGTCCATCAGGATGTAGTCAGCGAAAGCTAAACGAGGGACACCAAAGAATTAGCAACTCCTCCACACGCATCGACAGCTGCTCAGGAGACATTACCCTAAAAAACACAAGCCTACTTACCTGTAGTGAAGCCAATCAAAGCCTTTTCTCCGCCGTCAAACCCAGTGATCCACCAGGCATTGATGGGCCCAAGCTTTTTAGCAGGAACGCCACCTGATGAAAGAGGGCAATTTTATAGAAATTAAGGCAGTAATGATATATTCTCTAAACCACTGTGCATAAATAGTTTGTTTGGCAGCGCAAAAAGGTCACACTAGTTTCAAAATGATCCACCTGTAGACAGGTGTGATTTCGATGGATCGGATTCACTTGGATTAGGCGCGGCTGCATTTTAGCGACAGAAATAGCAGCTGGTTGAATTTGTTGTCGGTGTTTGGAGTACAGATCAAAAAACAGAGACGTTTCTTACTTGCAAAAGAAACTAAAAGGAAAAACAGTGTTGTCTAATAAAGTTTCATTGTTACCCCCTGCATAAGCAAATTTTGAGAGAGAGAGAGAGAGAGAGAGAGAGAGAGAGAGAGAGAGAGAGACCCAACACACCGTCCATACAAGGGTTGTCATCATAGATTGGTTTCACCACACAGCTGAAGTACAGCTCCACATTCTTCTCAATCAGCCCAGAGTCAAAAGGGCAGAGGTGGCCTTTCTTGTCATAGATGCTGCAAGACACAGAAAAATCAGTGAGCGCAGGGTAACGTGGGAGCAAAGCTGTTCACCGCAGCTGCTGTAGCTCAGCAGGATGGTCTCACCTGAAGTTTGTGATTTTGTGTTGAGGCAGGTCGTCGTAGCTCTCAAACCCATCTTCGTTTGCATCGAAGAGAGACAGCCTCTCATTGGTCAACATCTCCGGCTCATCCAGCTGTAGCAGAATTGAAGCGATCAAAAAGAATGAAGGGCAAATTAGTTTCCACATGAATGTAGACAGAGTTGAACTGTATATAGAAAACTAGTAAGTGTGGAATGTGAAATTGTATAATACAAAGTGCACAGTGTAGGTCGAACACTATACTAAGCCAACACCTTTTGTTTGGCAGCAGTTAGGCAAAATTGAAAGCACAACTGGATTGTGGACAAGCTAGCAGTGTCTGACGGAAGTTTGGTGGAAAAAATAAATAAGCCACATGATCAATATGTTGTGTGACAGGTGCAAGTGCATTAGGGACCTCTTTCTTAAATGAGAACCCCAAAAGCAGTTCTAGAACACAAGGCGAGGCCTAGGCGTGGTCGACACGTACAGCGTTATCCGGATCACCCTGGAAAAACCGGAGGTCTGTGTCATCCAGGTACTGCCGGCAGTCTGGGCATTTAGGAGGCGGGGTCTGCAAAAAGAACCAGTCAGAATGCTTGAGTGCTGAAGTGAAAATTAACATTGCACAGGTGTCAGTTGCTAGGACAGATTTGGATAGTCTAGCAAGTTTTCAGGTTGCAGAATTACAGAATAAATCTAGGCAACAGGTTTAAATACTAACAGGATGCCAGAAAGTATCCTTCAATACGAACTCTGTATTGGACACTCACCTTAGCTGGCAGTTCGGCTTTTGGCGTCTGTGTAGAGGCTGCCTCAGTGTCTGATCTGCAAGGAGAAAGCTGGTTAAAGCAGAGTGCATTCATGATAGTGAATAATCAACTTTGTTAAAACATACAACACTTACTTTTGGGCAGGTTCGACTTTCAACCTCTTTTCATCTTGTGCCTTGAAGAAAAAACAAATAGTTATCTAAAAAGCTGTTGCAATGACCCCTCCCCATGGATTCACAAGCAAAAAACTACATAGAATGTGAAGCCTTGCATAAACGTGATGGGTATGCATAAAGCAGAGATTCAGCACAAAACGCAATCTTATCGCTGCCCAATATCAAACTGGGACCATCAGCAGTCTACAAATGTATATGTAGCATGTATAATTCCAGTGCATGCGCCACCTACCTCCCCAGATAGTAGAATAAATTAACAGCAGCATGGAAAGTGAACAATTTCTAGATGCTTATTTTAAAAGACACCCAGATGTACCTTTTCTTCAGCGTTTGCCGAGACTTCATCCTCTTCCTTGGCTGGTTCACTTTCTCCATTCACCTCTTCAGATTTGCGCTTCTGTGAGCTGCAATCAAGTTAGAAAGAACTTGGGCATCATTCTGATTTGCTTTTATTGCATAAACACATGCATTACCAGCAGGTAGATAAAAAGGGGCTTTATAGTTTTCAATGTGGGGCTTGGGAAGCAGAGGACCCATAGTCAGTCACTACAGTCATAATCTACAGAAAACAGGGTTGAGGTTATTTTTATATATATATATATATGTAGTCAAACAGTTTTTTCCCCCCAGGTCTCCCCAATTTGGAATACCCAATTATTATTTTTATCCCGGTTAACCGGTGCAACCCCCCCTCCCCCCCGGGCGACTGAAACACGCGTCCTCCGAAAACGTGTTCCTACCAAATCTGTCATTTTTCGCACTGCGGATCCACCAGACCTATAGCGCCGAAGGACAACACAGATCTGAATGTCTTCTCTGCTGAAGGCGTCCTATCGGCCACTGGAGTCGCGGATTCACGGTGAACCGTGGATTGCCCTGCCGACCTAATCCCTCCCTACCCGGGCGGTACTCTGACAGTTGTGCACCACCCCCTAGGAACCCTCGGTCATAGTCAGCAATGACACCTAGATCAAGCAATCTTGATCAATGATGTGTTGGAATTGATTAAAAGGAATGGGAACTGGTTTTAAAAAACAAATTTAAAAAGTAACACTATAATACATATACACACACAAAGCAAAGAAATCTCCTCCAGTTCCATAAAAGCTTCAGTAGTTGGCTGATCCAACATATTTCTACACTACAAAGGTAACAAATTAACCTAGCATTCATATGTGTTGCAGAATGAAGCACACCGTGTACTTACACTTTAGAAAACATTGATAAGATTGACAGCTGTTTGCCAGAATTTCTCGTGACCCTTGAGCTAGCTGGAGACTCTGCAAGAAACAAAAAACAGGAGAATGTAACCAAGATGCACAAATGCAACACGGTTTCACCCACCGATCTTCACCAGACACAAGGTTTACTCAGGATTTCTCCTCTTGTGTCATAAACCAACTTCTGGTGACCATTAAAAAAAAATAAAATAAATTCAAAAGCAGTATTTAGCACCAGACTAGCTGCCCATTGCAGGACAGGGGCAACCAGGGTTAATCAGTTTTTAAAAATCACTTCCCTTCAAAAGAAATTGGAATTGATATTTTAGCCAATTCTTGCAATTGTTTAACGGCTTTCCATCGAAGCCAAGTTGAGACCAATAGGGACTTCAATTTACGTAATTTGTTGCCACTGTTGCGAGAAGCTCATTAAGATTTTTTGATCAACATTGTTGGAATGGATTAAAAGGGAATGGGAATTGGAACTGGGAATAGATTAAACACAGGAATTGACCCCAACCCTGGAGAGAACAAAAAAATAAATAAAAAAGATTTAATTTGCAAGTCCAGATGCACGGAGCAGCAAGACTCTGACTCACTTTTCCCATCCCCTCCCGTTTTGCTCCTCCTGCCCCCATGAGGCTTGGCAGCGCTGAGAGACTTGACTCCCTCCTCCTGGGTGTCCATCACGTCCTCCTGTCCATTCGCCCCGGCACAGTCCTCATCGCTGACGACAGCCCCGTTCTCAGAGCAGCCATTCGCCTTTCCGTTGAGCACCGAGCTGCCATTCTCGGACGCCAGCTCCTCGCTGAGCAGCGTCTTCACTTGAGATAAATACTCCTCCTGCAAGCGAAGCACATGTACAGGAATGCTTACTCACTGCATAGGGAGTTTGTAAAGACTCGCTGCGTTTCAACACCATCAAAAACAAAGCAGGCGCATCAAGTGCCTGCCATTAGGAATGCAGAATCTTGCACCATTGATGTGACAGGAGATAATCTTTCTTCACGATTGCAGTACAGAGATGTCTTTGTATTGAAGCAGCTTCATTTTTTTTTTTTTTTTTTTTGCTACTACTTGCCTCTGAAAGCTCCTTCTTCTGTAGCTTGGTCTCCAGATCGCTGAGCAGATTCTGGGCATCTGCTTTTAAAAAGCCATGCACCAAACCCAGCTTCTCTTTCACACAGTCCTAGGTGAAATATTCAAGTATATAGTTATGGCCAAAAATAAATAAATAAAAAAAGCAGCTTAGCATCACCCTATAGAACGAACTAATCTCTTGTCAGTCAAATTAAACCCGCTGAATAATAGCACATCCACATGTTGAAGTACATACTGCTTTGTATTGCTCCTACACAACAAAAAGACAAATTGAAAATTGCAACATTTCAAAATTTAACATGAAACCTGCCATCATGGCTTCCTGTAGACTTCTGCAATATCATTTTTGTAGTTCCTTTGATTACATGACGTTAAATAAAAGACCTAATTATGTTGATGTATATATTTTTTTTAAATTGTCTCAATCCTAAAATTCTAGGTGATGCAAAACTTTTGGCCAGAGCTGTGGATGGATTCAAGAGGGACATCAAGTCATTCTCCCATCTATAATGAAGCCATCTCCTCCCGTTGGCAACTTAAACAGGATTTATTATGCAAGATTAATCAAGGCAACTGACTTCCATGCATGCATTTCTACAAGTGGGACTGTGCAGGCAGGTAGGTTTGTGAGCTGGGTGTCTTAACATGGTAGGGAAACCAATATCTAATTTGGATCAACGGGATACAGATAAACAGGTCTAGTGTAAAGTTAAGCATGCTGGAAAGCCATGCAAAACGACCTGTGGGCCAGGCTGCAGTTTTGGTTAGGCAAATGTTATAAAATACTGAAAGAAAGAAAGAAAGAAAGAAAGAAAGAAAGAAAGAAAGAAAGAAAGAAAGAAAGAAAGAAAGAAAGAAAGGAGAATACAGAGAGATAGAGAGATAGATAGATACACACACGAGATAGATATAACCTACCTTTTCTGCTAGACCATCGCTATCTTTATCCAAAGCTTGAAGTCTGTAAAGAAAAACAAGCCAGGTTAGACTAGTTCAGTGGGTCGCAGAATTTTGCCACACAGACCAATTCAAAATTGAATTTCCTCCCCACAGCCTAGCTTAGGACCAAACGTCTTTGCATTTAAGACTACAACAAATATCATAGTAACGTCACAAGACAGCGAGTGGTTACCTACTTGCGAGGATCTTAGGAGCCAGGCTGTTCTGCTTGTGTGTAGTTATTTAACTACCATTGCAAAGCACACATCCCACACTCGCAACCCCCTTACTCAAAACGCAAGGATAAATATGACATTACAAACTTCCAACGAAATCCGGGTTTAGCTCGGACGCAGTCTTTTGTCATCGCCACCAAATACTGTATTTGTTTGTTTTAAATATAATCGGTCCATTATCTAGTTACTCGGTATGATGAATGCTAATCGGCGTATAGAGTACGTTACAAGTTAATAATTAACACGACTCGATGAGATAAACTCAGACAGTACATACAGCTAGCACCAGCATTAGGATGATGCTTAAAATAAGTTAAACTTTACCGAACGAACAATCAGTGTCTCACGTAATGCTGCGTTTATATTACTAGAGAACTGTAAGGAAATGACAATGTTACACCATAGTATGCGTGCATTTTGACATTAATTTACACACACTATCTCGACACTGGGGGCTTGATTACAAATTAAACGCACAGTCTGAGCATCACTACCACTACACGTCATAACTTACAGTCCCCAAATATGTACTACAGTCGTAGTAGAGAATTGGCGCCAAATCCTGCAATAACAGCAGAGCCCGCTCAAAAAAAAAAAAAAATTAAAAAAAAAAAAAAAAACAACGGTACAGTAAGCGACTGGTGTCTAGTGGCAATTCAACTGGAAAGCAGAGCATTTAAAACGTCACATTACAAGGGCCTAGCGTGTTATTTGTAAACGGTAAAAAAAAAAAGAGCACACGAAAATAAAAACAAAACAATATCATAATAATAATAATATAGGTGATCGAAACGTACCTCTTCCTGACGTCTTCTGGGATAGCGAAGGCTGTCTTGGCCGGCATTTCAGGATTGATTGAATAAATATATCTAAAATACAAAATGTATATTTAAAAAAAAAAATGCTAATTAAAGCAAAATACCTTTAAAAAAAATCTGTTAAAATACAAGACCGCTTTCAAATCAGAGCGAACTGCCCTGTTGAAAATGGGACGCTTCTTATAGAATCAATACGCGGCGGCGCGCGGGCCACCTTTTCGCGCGGAAATCGGGGTACACCGGACTTTACCACAGATCAAGCACGGAGGGGAGGCTTGTGTCAAATAATAATAAAAAAATGATTTATTTGCAATATTATAGAGGGAGTAGGTTGAGACACCCTGATTAACATGCGCATGGCTTATGTAGTAGATACGAATTCCCTGCGTCAAATATTATGTTCACATTACTAAAATGATCGAAATATATATTATCCGTTCTCCCCTTTCTCTTGAAGTGGATACATCTGACAACCTACCCTGGGTTTTACCATGCAAATAAAAGCGGGGTGAATTTTTTTTTTTTTAACTATACATATAGTTATAGAAAAAACTTGAAACGGGTAATATTAATTTAAAGTAAAAAATTATACATCTATGTTTACATAGCAGGTGCGGATGTTGTAAATTCCGAAATTTATATTTTATGGACGCCCCTTATTGAAAAATAAAACGGTCCTACATTTGGGAGAAGCCAACTGCTAAATATTAGGGGACTATTTTGTCTGTATTGGTTAAAAACAATGAAGCAATCAAGTTAGTCATTTAAACAAAACATGGTTTAGCATCTTAATAAGGATTTCAAGACGGTTAAAAATACTAGTGTTGAAAGGTATGACTATTTTATATTATTATAATATTTATTTGGTATTAAATGTTACCCTTCTGATTTGAGAATGAATTTGTCCTAGTGTACTTGCCCTGACGCACTAAACCAGGGGGCGGTCATTATGCATTACTTAATGTTGCGTAACGAGCAGAGTGTATGTTATGCAAAATATATACCTATGGAACGCATAAAAGGGAAATAATTCGATATAAATGTCCTATTGTTATAAACTCGGTGATAGGGTGGTTAGTGTTTGCATTATATTTGACTGAAACCACAAATGGGGCAAAGGCCAAGAAGTACTACGAATTGTGGTGGTGTTTTGACAGCGCACATACCCAATGAAAAATGTATAATAATAATAATAACACTGGTGTTGGTGTGAATTTTATTGTAAAAAAATATTTGGAACAGTACGTGGTCTACGAATGGCCTTCCTCCTGTGTCCAGGTAAACAAACGAGCCCCCTAGTAATATCGGGTTACCTCATTTTCTCAGTGAAACACTGGTACGTTTCTTATGATTATTACTATTTCTTCTTCAATTTACTGGTGCCGTAGCAGCTTTGAGGCTGTTAAAATGACTGTCACAATAACACGAACACTGGGTGTATCTATCGTGCGTTTATAAGTGTTGGGTGACCAAGTCGAATCAAGTTGAGTAGATTCGAATTCCCTGCGTCAGCTGTATTAGCCGTGCACTGTCAATTTGATCTGAAGCAGCCACACAACACTTACAAACATACACTTGTTTTCTATTGTCGCCTGACCAAAACATGTTAAATGTACAAAAGCCAGGTTCAAATAAAATGCCAATTAGTTTACTCTCTAATAGTTTTCAATCAATTTATAAAATTAGTTCTATTTCATTTTTAAATTTTAAAGTAGGTACCAATACCTTTGTAGTGGACAAATATTATACATAGTTTTAAAAAAAATAAAATAAAATAATGGGCAGCAGTGTGGAGTAGTGGTTAGGGCTCTGGACTCTTGACCAGAGGGTCGTGAGTTCAATTCCTGGTGGTGGACACTGCTGTTGCACCCTTGAGCAAGGTACTTTACCTAGATTGCTCCAGTAAAAACCCAACTGTATAAATGGGTATTTGTATGTAAAAAAAAAATAATAATAATAATATAATTGAATGTAAAAATAATGTGATATCTTGTAACAATTGTAAGTCGCCCTGGCTAAGGTGTCTGTTCAGAAATAATATAAAGATTGCATGTTGAACCATCAGAAATTGTGCGTTCTGGTCTTTGTCACATTAATCAGTGGCTAATGATCGCTAAATGCTTGTATTTAACATGCTTTCTTGAACTATCTTATATTAAGTGTAGAGTGAAAATACTTTCGTCTGCGACTGTTTAGAAGCTCTTGGATCAGAGCCGGGAGATTATACATGCATAGCATTCAAGTTGTGCAATCGCTGAGAAAGCCAGCGTTCAGTGCGCGGATTAGATAGACATCCTATCATGAGCCAGTCACAGGAACACAGTAAATACACAAGCACACTTCAGTACAGAACAGTAACACACTGCGTTGTTTCCTTTAGCTTTTTATTACATCGCTTCCTTTTGCTCTGTAGTAGACACTTTCTTAAAAGTCACCTGATTTGTGCACAAGCTGTGTCCTCATGTCAGTGGCTTTGTTGAGTACCTTACTGTAAAAAAAACAAACAAAACAAAAAATGGTTTAATGCATTTATAAGTTTCAGCCTGCATCTGAAGGAGAGACTTTTGAGGTATTGAAAGCTTGTCATTTTTATATCCTAGTCGATCTAACAAACTGTATACAATCTTAAAATCTCATAGCACTATAACCTTGATTAACTAAAAAATTGAAATAAGACTCAATGCATAGCAGTTTGATCCATTCCAGTTTTTACTTTGAGACAAGGCACAGTGTATAAAAATCCCCACAGTAAAACATGGAATGGATCGTACTGCTGTGCAATAGGAGTCTGTTTTTCATCACTGTTATGGGACGAGCTACTTGACAACAGTGGGAAGACAGAAGAGGCAACTTCCAGTTTGTGTGAACTCTGTGGAGTTGGAGAAGTTGCTTTGCCATAACTGAAAAAAACACACATGCGTTATACAAGTATAATGGCTTATACACTTTACAAGGGCCATATTTTCGAAACGTTTTCTTCAATTAACTCCTATTTTTTTAAAGAGGTAAAAAAAAACGTATTAATATATATATATACAGTCGTGCTCAAATTTGTTGGTACCCTTACAGCTCATTGAAATAATGCTTCATTCCTCCTGAAAAGTGATGAAATTAAAAGCTATTTTATCATGTATACTTGCATGCCTTTGGTATGTCATAGAATAAAGCAAAGAAGCTGTGAAAAGAGATGAATTATTGCTTATTCTACAAAGATATTCTAAAATGGCCTGGACACATTTGTTGGTACCCCTTAGAAAAGATAATAAATAGTTGGATTATAGTGATATTTCAAATTAATTAGTTTCTTTAATTAGTATCACACATGTCTCCAATCTTGTAATCAGTCATTCAGCCTATTTAAATGGAGAAAAGTAGTCACTGTGCTGTTTGGTATCATTGTGTGCACCACACTGAACATGGACCAGAGAAAGCAAAGGAGAGAGTTGTCTGAGGAGATCAGAAAGAAAATAATAGACAAGCATGGTAAAGGTAAAGGCTACAAGACCATCTCCAAGCAGCTTGATGTTCCTGTGACAACAGTTGCAAATATTATTAAGAAGTTTAAGGTCCATGGAACTGTAGCCAACCTCCCTGGGCGCGGCCGCAAGAGGAAAATCGACCCCAGATTGAACAGAAGGATAGTGCGAATGGTAGAAAATGAACCAAGGATAACTGCCAAAGAGATACAAGCTGAACTCCAAGGTGAAGGTACGTCAGTTTCTGATCGCACCATCCGTCGCTTTTTGAGCGAAAGTGGGCTCCATGCAAGTTACATCAGCTCTATGTTCACAGACAAAAAAATGAAGCTTTCAAAGAAAAGAACACCATACCTACAGTGAAACATGGAGGAGGCTCGGTTATGTTTTGGGGCTGCTTTGCTGCACCTGGCACAGGGTGCCTTGAATCTGTGCAGAGCACAATGAAATCTCAAGACTATCAAGGCATTCTGGAGCGAAACGTACTGCCCAGTGTCAGAAAGCTCTGTCTCAGTCGCAGGTCATGGGTCCTCAAACAGGATAATGACCCAAAACACACAGCTAAAAGCACCCAAGAATGGATAAGAACAAAACATTGGACTATTCTGAAGTGGCCTTCTATGAGTCCTGATCTGAATCCTATCGAACATCTATGGAAAGAGCTGAAACTTGCAGTCTGGAGAAGGCACCCATCAAACCTGAGACAGCTGGAGCAGTTTGCTCAGGAAGAGTGGGCCAAACTACCTGTTAACAGGTGCAGAAGTCTCATTGAGAGCTACAGAAAACATTTGATTGCAGTGATTGCCTCTAAAGGTTGTGCAACAAAATATTAGGTTAGCGGTCCCATCATTTTTGTCCATGCCATTTTCATTTGTTTTCTTATTTACAATATTATGTTGAATAAAAAATCAAAAGCAAAGTCTGATTTCTGTTACATATGGAATAAACAATGGTGGATGCCAATTAATTTTGTCAGTTTCAAGTTATTTCAGAGAAAATTGTGCATTCTTCGTTTTTTGTGGAGGGGTACCAACAAATTTGAGCACGTCTGTATATATAACCAAACTACTAAAGTTAAATATGTCAGGTCCTCTTAAGCACTCTCAAGGCATTTGGGTTTTTCGCAGTAATTACATTATTCTCTTTCAAAAACAATAGGAGCTGATTAAAGAATGGAGGGGACACTTTGAAAATATGTTTAAGTATTGATTCGGTGGCAACCCCGAATCAAGTTAAGAGAGTGTGCTTTCTCGAGCACTCTGTATGCCTGACACAGCAAAGCGCCCGCGAGAAATACACTCTGGAGGCAAGCCACCGGACACTTAGCAAAGCACGCGAGAGACACTACTTTCCAAACAAACGGTGCTCATTCTAAGTAACTTACTCGCCACAGTAATGGGCGCCAGTCATCATCAAAATGCACAGCAATGCGGTGATGCCGAACAGCCAGGGCTTCGCTTTATTAATACCTGGGGAAAGGGACAAACAGGGAAAGGACTAGTGCCATGGCCCTGTTAAATCTGCACAGTAATTTTCAGTTTTTCCCCTCATGATGACTATACGACCCATAAAAGGCGGCCAATGCTTTTAGCAATTACCTAGCGTATGGTTTCATCCTTGCGCATTAGGCGCGTACAGTGTACAGTGTTGATACCATGCTTTTGGACTGCTTAAAGGTATGAACGTGTAAGAGAGCTGCACAGGTTAACGATATTATTATAACATCGAGATTTGACCAGATAATACCAGCCAACTGCAATCCAAGACGTCTCTAGAAAGCTAGGAGTGGAAGGCTATGTGTCTGGTTGAGACTGAAGCAACATCAAGGTTGTTATCGCGTAGATTGTGACAGACAGACGGCCAGACGCGATCAGCGCATTAGGGTCCCGTGTTATGGGACGTGGGCTCTCCTGCAAATAGACTTCTAGCTGATTGAGAGCGCCTGTGCCGAGAGGGCACTGTACCCTCAGAGAAGCCGTCTTTTCCGCTCTGACTCGGGGGAGGGTTTTCGGTGAGGTCAGGAAACGGGTCTTCCGTTGAATCAACCGCCTTCCTTACAACGCTAGCACGCTGGGTGGGCTCGCTGATGCCGTTTTCACCAGCACCTTGAAACACAAAAATTAAGAAAACATCTATTATATTACAAAAGGGGGAGGGGGCGTTGTAACACCTGTGAATTAACTCATTAAGTGCCATTGTCCTCATCTGAGTACAAGGCTACGTTGTAATTTTTTTTAACTGTTATGTTATAGGTTTAACTATATTGTTAATCGCAAACGTTAAGTCTAAATATAATGGATCAGCTTGTGTTGTGATTTTTTTCAAAGACGAATTAATTTGGTGGTTAATGCGTTTTTTTTTTTTTTTTTTTTTTTTTTACCAAGGAGGTTCCGTAACGCATTCTCGCGCTGATGGACCCCAGCATCTTGTAGCTTTACCGAGCGACTTCTTTCTTCAACGTCTGAAAATAAAACATTAAATGAACTAACGTCCATCATGCCAGCTTAGAATATGAATAAAACATTAGCCAGCGGCAACACCTGACACAGTGGTGTCTATTTCCATTAGATACTACTGTCGTTTCTTAAATAATTAAAAGAATAATTCGCCAAACAACTGTTACAAGTGCGTGGGTGCGAGTCTCTTAATTAAGGTGACCATATGGCTGCGTGTTCAGCGGGACAGTTTGGGACAGTTCAGGCTTTTCAACTCGCAACCCAATGCATTCTGGGAAGTGTAGTCCTGCTTTTCTTAAAGGTAAGAATGGTACCTGAGACAGGTCAAACGTACCTGAATGCAGTGGGCTGCGAGTTGAAAAGCCTGAACGGTCCCAAACTGTCCCGCTGAACACAGAGCCATATGGTCGTCTTACTTAAGAGACTTAAGTGTCATTTTGTCTTTACGTAAAATGACAAATTGCTAACATTGACAATGTCGTCAATACTAAATAATACAATGGATACGTCATTACTTTTTATCATTTCTGTTTTTTACTCAAAATCACTTACTTGAAGATAAAAACGTCACCCCGATTCTGAAAACGACGAGCATGCACCCCAGCAGCGCCAGACCGTGAAATGTCTTTCTGTAACGTCTGTTCATTATGAAAAGATAAAACGATACATATCGGGGAATCGCTGTAATTAAATTTCGGCCGCATACTCTGCCCTGCACGACGACTCTACGCTGATAAAGTACAGCGCATACACCTTTCTATTGTGATGTAACAATTAAAACCTGGAAATGAATCGAGTTGGTCTCGCAGCTTTTTCAAAGTAAATGCAATAGGATTTTTCTCTTCTCTCCCCCAGACAAAACGCTCTTGTAGTAGGATTGGACGTTTAAAATATCGGTCGTTTTAAAATACACCTTCAGCACGTACCTCATGTAATCTATTCAATTCATCTAAACCAGGGGTGTCCAATCCAGGTTTAATAGGTAAATAATTAACTGCTTCAAGGTCTGGATGGAGGATTAATCGATTCAAGCACACGATTTGGAACAGGGTTGGAATAAAGGAGTGGAAGGGGTTAATTTGGCCAGCCTTGACCTAAACCAGAGGTCTCCAATCCTGGTGCTGTGTGTCCGGTGCGTCCCTCCTTGGTTTTTGTTCAAACTGTACACTAAATTAATTAATTGGACCCATTAAGCTGAAATAAAGCATGTAGCACACAGAGGAAAAGTGGACTCCACTCTATTTTCCTTAAGTGCACCGCTTTATTTAGTCACTAGGTGGCACTGTAACCCTAAACATGACAAAATGATATATTGTAGTTCGGGCCTGCAGTTTGGGCATGGAGTTTGTCACATGCATGACACGCCTGCCACAGCGTTGGAGATGCAGGGTTATGTGATGCAGAGATACATCACTAACCTCCTCATTGACTCCTCATTTTTATGCCCCTCGGAGATCTGTGTTTGCGCATGGGTGATTACCAAAGTCTGGCTTGCCGGTTGCACTTGCAGAAAGCAATAAGGGCATGAATTAATATTTAAGACTAGGGCAGAAAGACAGGGGCATTTCCAGCTCTGTATATTAATCTGCCGGTGCTAAATTCCGCAAGACATGCCTCTTGCAGAGCGGTGGGCGGGCAAAGGGAGGTTTTGATTCCTGTCTGTGTCAGAGTGGACGAGACAGGAGCAGGGGAGCTATCTGGAGGTGCTGCTGTTCTAATGCTGTGTTTAGGGAATGTTAATGTTTCCAAAATCAGTTTCAAAAGAGACGTTTCCCATCTGGCGTCTTGTGTGGACAGAGACACCTAATTAATGAGACAGTTGGATATGGAGTGAATTCAGCTGTTGAAATGCAAGCAATAAAGAAAATCACAGAATAAAAAAACAATATGCCACGTCTGTCAAGAGAGCAGCGCCTTCGTGCGATCGGCATGTTGGAGGCTGGACTAGGGCAGCGTGCTGTGGCTCGCCGTCTTGGGTGCTCACAGCCAGCGATTTCAAACCTGGCGAGACGGTATAACCAGACACACTCTGCCAATGACAGGCCACCAACTGGGAGACCAAGAGTCAGAAAACCTGCCCAAGATCGGCAGATCATTTTGCAGCATCTTCGTGATGTCAATTGTATCAGCACAATAAAGAACATAAGAAAGTTTACAAACAAAAGGAGGCCATTCAGCCCATCTTGCTCGTTTGGTTGTTAGTAGCTTATTGATCCCAGAATCTCATCAAGCAGCTTCTTGAAGGATCCCAGGGTGTCAGCTTCAACAACATTACTGGGGAGTTGGTTCCAGACCCTCACAATTCTCTGTGTAAAAAAGTGCCTCCTATTTTCTGTTCTGAATGCCCCTTTATCTAATCTCCATTTGTGACCCCTGGTCCTTGTTTCTTTTTTCAGGTCGAAAAAGTTCCCTGGGTCGACATTGTCGATACCTTTTAGGATTCTGAATAAGAATAAATTCTATAAAACATAAATAAAAAGTCACTGCACCTGCTTTAAGTTTGTCATTTTTCAATCACATCTAGTGAATTGTATCCAAATAGAAGTGATACGTTTCTTTTGATGCTCAAATAGAAGTGATACGTTTCTTTGATGCTCGGTACAGATTTAAATCTGAAATTGCCGTTCTTATGCTCAATGATTTCTCTCATCAAATCATTGTTTTGTTGTGTAATTGTCACTAGTTCTTGACAGCAAATGCTGCCCTGGTAGTTCCCTGTTTACACCAATATAATATAAATTTGCTTCAAAGAGAAAAAAGTAACTTTTACCTCTTGAAGGTCACGCTTGGGTTGCAAAGATGGTTGAAATGAAGGCCTGTAGTAACTGTTTCTACCACCAGAGGGAGGCCAGCTATGGTGTAAAATTCGAGCGCTGGCAGTCACTGTGCCCCCCACGTCTCACCGTGCCCCGCTTTCCACTAAATATAGTTAAGTGGCATGAACATTAAAACAAAACACAAAAATAACAAAGCGGTTTCTTTTAAAAAAAAAAAAAAAAAAAAAAAGCATTTCACAACTTAATATTTTAGGGTTCATTACGTACAAAAAAATTACCCATTGAATGACCCTCACACACGTGTCCGAAGCCAAAACCAGAAAAAAAAGTGGCGTACATCTTGTTTCTCTCAAAACCCACAAACAAGCTTACCATTCACACCTATTAAACAAACCATAAACACATTTCAACACTTGTCCCCCGGTCCCCCTTACTGATTCGCTTGCCGTGAGATCCTTATCGATCTGACAGGCACTGAGGCATTGTTCACAGCTTCTGAACGCGCTTTTGTGTTCGGTTGCATTCACCCTTTGCTTTGTGTCCTATCGTGCGTGGATGAAGGCAGTAGACAGTTGTCTGTGTTATTATAAGAGCCCATATCATGCGATCGATCATTACAGGAAGAGTTTTGCTTGTCTTTGCCTTAGTGTACATCATTTAAAATGCACCAGCAATAAAAAAAAGCCGCTTTTAAAAGCGCGTCTTGACAACCGCAACTATTAAACATACGATTCAACACGTCTGCTGAATTTAGAAATGCTAAGACACTAAAAAGCCAACATTTCAGTTGGCAGTCTTCAACGTCTGAAAAAGCACTTATAGTCGAAACCTTTTTGTTGGCGTTGAATTTCAGTTTTGTTTAAATGTCTTGGCAGCAGCTTTCGCTATAATGAAGACTACGTGGTCTATTTTCAAGTCTAAAAAAAATTGACAATTTCCACTCGAAAAGGTATTTTAAGTCATGTATAATGAGGCGAGTCATCACGGCACTAGTTGCGGATGCTGCATTTCTCCGTAACTCATCTTCGTACCTGCAGGGGGCGCCGTTAACTTTCCTGCAGTGCTGGGCCCCTCACGTTGATTCGACTTGTTCACTTTTTAATATTGCTGTTGTTTAAAAAAAAAACGTTAAAATAAAAGCTTACAATGGTTTTGTACGGTAGGTGTTATTATCCAGACCTGCTGAAAAATGAGACGATGAAATAGATAACTAAGGATAAAGGGCGGAACAGACAGGTCCTGTGAGACACCTGCCTGTCAGACAGGCACTGCTGCTCAGAGTCAGTTATCAGCCAGTATGCTCCTGTCTAGAGGAGAGCTTGCAGTATCCAGTCCTGCTGCTCGCTGGGTTCCTCAGTTCACTTACCTTCTGCTCACAAAGAATAAATTCAGTGACACATTTATTAAAACAGCAGCCAGGTCAGGGATGCGAGAGATCCTTGTTGTTTTCAGACTTAAACGAAAAAAAAAAATACTCCTCCAGCTGTAACACCTGAATCATTCGTTTTGCATTCTGTCCTCGGAGATCAGGGATGGAAACAAGACTCCTGTTGCACAGCAGTTGCACCCGCTCCAGGTTTTACAACGAGCTTGATTAGCAGCAGTGTATAGGTAACAAGCTCAGGTGTGTCTTATTAAACTCATAGTATCAACCCGCTATGCAATGGTAGTCTTATTTCCAGCCCTGGAGATGTTGTTTGGACCCTGGGTGTATGACTTTTATTTTGTGATTCCTATATCATCTCTGTACTGGCATAGTATACTGTGGTGCTAAAAGGAGGCTTTTTAAAAAGGATATAAGAGAAAGTAGATTAGCGTTTAGCTTTAGTTTAGTTTTTATTGGATAGATTGCTAACCTTTTGCTCCTAAACAAAGTCTAGTTGGCAATAAACGGTTACAGTTCGGTTACAGTAGTTCAGCCTACCCCCCCAACCCAGACTCCCTCCGCACCAGGAATGTAAACATGTCTGTGTGGACGTGAGGGCCCATCTCAACATCTCTCTCTGGGCATCGGAAACAGAGACGCTTCGGATAGGGGTCATTAGTCATAAATGTGGAGAAAGAAAGAAAGAATGAAAGAAAGAAAGAAAACAACCTCAACTATGTGTTGATGGTGGTCCTTATCGCTCTCACTTCATCTTTCATTCTGGGCTTGCCAATCTATACTGTTTTCTTCTTAAGAATTCTTGTTGTTTTTTTGTTCCTCTCCCCCCTCTCTCTTTTACGAGAAAGAATGCATTCCTGGGAAATGGCTGTGTTGTTGTACTTACAGGAAATTGTGCATGGTATGTCCACATTGTTGGTTATAAAGTGAGGTTAGAAAAAAAAATGTGAAGACAAACTAGTTTAGAAAAAAAAAAACTTGACAAAACGCACATGAGTCATAGTTTGTTCTTGAAATTACATTTTCTTAGTAATTCTCCCGCCAACTACATCAACCGCAGTATACGTAAGCGTATGTAAAATAAAATGTGATATCTTGTAACAATTGTAAGTCGTCTGCTAAGAAATAAATAATAATAATTAAATGTATAAAGAAATCTATTTAACACACTAACATATTCTTAAGATAATACTGCTGTTGATGGAGCTGGTGGGATAATTAGGCACATTTTATGCTGTAGAATATGAGGGTGGTTGAGAACAAGTACCGGTACTGAATAGGTTAACACAAAATAAATCACAACAAACTACACAGTTTACAAGAGAGGGCGTTTCACCTGTCAGAGTGGTACTTACTGCAGTTATTCAAATAATGGTTTGAATTTGCATCTGCATTCAGGAGCTGCTCTTCAGATCTAGTGCCCCGCCATAGATATATCTAACATAGGCTAGATCAACCACAGTGCCTTTGTACACGTTAACAGCCAGCACCATCTGGTGGCTTGGCTCCTAATTATTATTATTATTATTATTATTATTATTATTATTATTATTATTTATTAGCAAACACCCTTTATCCAGGGCGACTGACAATTGTTACAAAATTTCACAGTACAAAGTTTCGCATTATAAAATATCACCTTACAGAATATCATAATACAGATCAGAGCAGTTATGAAAGAACAATAAGATCAAATTTAAGTAAGAGCAAAATAAAGAACACAGTAAGGTATAAGCAAGGGCGAGTTTGACTCAGAGCAGTTATAACTGGGCAGCATGGGGCAGCAGTGTGGAGTAGTGGTTAGGGCTCTGGACTCTTGACCGGAGGGTCGTGGGTTCAATCCCAGGTGGGGGACACTGATGCTGTACCCTTGAGCAAGGTACTTTACCTAGATTGCTCCAGTAAAAAAAAAAAACTGTATAAATAGGTAATTGTATGTAAAAAATAATGTGATATCTTGTAAAAACTGTAAGTTGCCCTGGAGTTAAATCAAATACAAGCTATAGTTATAATTAGGAGCAGTAGTTGAAAAAGGTGTGGAGCAGTTCAGTGCTGACGCAAGCACTGGTACAATTGGATGTCATATAGTCCAGTATAGTTGAGAGCTGTGAGGTTTACAGATGCTGTCGTAATATAAAGACACTGGCTAATCTAGTCTGCATTACATATGTCTATGGCAGGAAGATAAACCTGAAGATCAGCTCCTGAACTCATGGGCAAAGCAGCTTTAACATTGACTTACAGTCACTGAGAAGAGGATTGCTAACACTGTAAAAAGGACAGGGGGACACAACAAAGAAAAAGCATTTTAAAGTGCTTTGAGCGTAACCTTGTAAGTACAGGAGAGAGTGGAAAACCCCTCCACTCCAACACAACTGTGATATCTGACCACATCCTCTGCCGATACCGTTGCATATCATTAAATCTCTTTAGAAATGATTTTGTTTAATAGAAATACCTATCTTTTTTTATCTTGTACTTTCCGAAGATTTGGTTTAAGTGTGAAATCAATAATAATGTAAAAAAAAATCTTGACATTTTCACTACTCTTTTGTAATCCTTGTGGATAGTTTATGGTTGTAAATTTGCACACTAATTTCCCATAGTTATACTGTGCATTTACCATAGTTTGCCATGTGTGGTTTTTTTTTGTTTAATATGCTTTACAACCCTTCCCTATGCTTTATTATAATTATTAATTTCTTAGCAGACACCGTTATCCAGGGCGACTTTGTTACAAGATATCACATTATTTTTACATACAATTACCCATTTATACAGTTGGGTTTTTACTGGAGCAATCTAGGTAAAGTACCTTGCTCAAGGGTACAGCAGCAGTGTCCCCCACCTGTGATTGAACCCACGACCCTCCGGTCAAGAGTCCAGAGCCCTCACCACTACTCCACACTGCCTGCTGCTTCACCATGTTGTGCATCATTACATTTTGCTGTGTTTTCACTATTGGAAAGCTGTATAAGGTAATACAGTAGGTGGTTCTGGAGCAAATGAGCTGTGAAAAAGATTTCTTATACAGATTGTGCAAGTGAAAACAATGTCTGTCTGCCACCTCATCGAAACAAAATGTGAAATGCAAGACTAACATCAACAGTAGAACAAAGTGATGCATTTTTTAAAAAGCAATTTTATTAGAGAGTTACAACTTTCAACCTACCATTCCAAGCTTGTTTCTTTTTTTATTTGTACTGGTTTGACAGCACTAGGAAGTGAGATTAGCTTTTATAATGTGCATTCTGGAGAAGAGATAGCACACACGCAGTGTCGAGGTGAATCTTCGCTCAGGCTCCCTGCCTCAAGCCTGCACTGGACTGCAAGGCCTGCCCTTTCTCTTGGGAAGTGAGGGTGCAGTTCATACTCCACGCCCATCCAATCATCCTCGTCCTCTCTCTTTGGGGCTAGGTGGCGCAATTGGCTAACTCAGAAGACCTGGGTTCAAGTTGTTTTTCAGGAAACGTTTGCAATAAGTTTGAATGTCTAAGTGTAGCCTCTAGTGGACTCTTCCATCCTACACTGGGGCAGCAGTGTGGAGTAGTGGTTAGGGTGCTGGACTCTTGACCGGAGGGTCGTGGGTTCAACCCCAGGTGGGGGACACTGCTGCTGTACCACTGAGCAAGGTACTTTACCTAGATTGCTCCAGTAAAAACCCAGCTGTATAAATGGGTAATTGTATGTAAAAAATAATGTGATATCTTGTAACAATTGTAAGTCGCCCTGGATAAGGGCGTCTGCTAATAAATAAATAATACTAATAATAATAATAATAATACACAGATGTACAATTGGCTGTATTGATTGATAGTCCCAGGATCTAGTTGTGCCAGAACCTTGTTTTCTATAGGCAGCAGCGGTTTAGTTGAACCGGAACTCGCAGAAAAGACAAGCCAAGTCACATGACTCGCATCTCCCGCACAGCTGTCCGATTCCTCTTGCTGCAATGAAAGAAGACCTCCTTATCTTAAAGCTCCTTTACAACTGTGCGGACCCAAACGCAAACGAAGCCGCTGACACACACAGACACGCCAAGTAAAGTTAAGCATTCGGAAAACGATAGAGGAGAAAGACACTTGGTAAAACAATCAGATAAATGCATTACCTGTTATATGTGTTGCTAGAAGTTCAGTATACAAATACATTGCGTATAATCATTGTTTAAGTTTAGTGGCGTTTCCGGTCGCTTCAGATTTAGGACTACAGCACTGGCCAGGACTGAATGCTGGATTCAGTTCAGGGCTGAGGTATGCTTTCTCAGCCTTAGTTTTGACTAATCCTGGTTTTCCTGATCTGGTTTTACTAGTCAGGTAGATCCCCTTCTTATCTGCAGTGTCTCCTGCATCTGTCTGTTTTTGGTTGATCTACAATACGGATCAGCTGTTGTAAGTATCGGTTGTTGCTACATAGGAATTCACTATAGAACTGAATGTTCTTAGTTGTTTTAAGTCAGTGAGGAGAGCAGGTGACGATGGATTTGTGTCGGTACATAGCAACACACTCAAACAAAGACGGACTGAAATCAGACACGACAAAGAAGTCTTGCATTCACTAGCTCTTCTTATTCTTCACTGGGTGGTAGCTTGTATACCGAAAATGGGCATTACAGCTTTTGCCTTAAATGGGAAATAATAAAGGCTTAAAAATACATTTAATTGCCTCTCTGTTGCATTAAAATATTCTCACGAATGCCTAATTGTTTGTCGTATTGTTTTTGTTTTTACCAACTTTTTTTTTTCTAGGAATATCATAGCAGCCATAGGTATGGCAGTGAAATAAGACCAGATCAATTCACTGGTAGCATGGTTGTAGAAAAAAAAAAGTTACAGTTAGATTTCAGTTTGTGGATTGTATGTGTTAGCATTTGGATGTGATCAGACCACTCATTTCTGACCAGACCAATACTCATTTCTAGCCTCTCTAACCAGTGCCTTGCAAGGTTTGAATTAGACATCTTGGAGCATGTGCTGTCTATTAATGTCATCTCCAACTTTGCACTGGATTACAGTCTCGGCAGAGGAGAGAGGGCGAGGCTTGAAGTCTCAGCTCTGTAGCTTCAAAGGGCTTCGTCCCATCTTGGGTGGTGGAGTCGGCACATCTGCTGAGCATGCCTTGGTGTCCCCCCTGCCAGAGCGCGTTTATTGGGGTGTGAAAAGCTGGAGAGAATTATTCCCAGGGATCGTTAACGAGTCAGGCTCGGAATACACTTCACCGTCATCCTCTATATACACCCCGCTCTCATCTTCTTAAAAATACGCCAACAGAACGTTTTGTACCCCATTTTGTACCCCATTTTTTCTTTTGTTTGAATAATAACCTTCTCTTTCTTTTTCTTCTGTTTGAACACAGCAGCATGGAATGCTACTGTTATATTATTATTATTATTATTATTATTATTATTATTATTATTATTATTATTATTATTATTATTATTATTATTTATTTCTTAGCAGACGCCCTTATCCAGGGCGACTTACAATTGTTACAAGATATCACATTATTTTTTACATACAATTACCCATTTATACAGTTGGGTTTTTACTGGAGCAATCTAGGTAAAGAACCTTGCTCAAGGGTACAGCAGCAGTGTCCCCCACCTGGGATTTAACCCACGACCCTCCGGTCAAGAATCCAGAGCCCTAACAGAACCCAGTCCTAAATATGAGCAGGTTTACAAATTCATCACAAAATCAACAAATTGTGATCCTTCCTATTTTGTATCGTGCAATAGGGACGTGCCTTTGGGACACATAACCAAACTTGCAGCATTGCTATTTGTAGTCCGCCAAATAGTGACTTCCTATCTTTTTTAAAAAAAAGAAAGCGTTCTCAATGTATTGATTATTGTTACAAGTTCGATATTAGGAAATTGGTTGTCAATTGCATCTCTGATTTCTACCGTAGTGTACTTGTATATGGGGGAGGTCCCACATGTCTAAACTCAGTCCCCAAGCCAGCGTGTGCTGTTATGTTGTGAGGAGAGATGAAATCAGTTTCCCATGGCAGAGCGTCCCACAGTGCTTTCAGGCAGAGAAATGGGACAGAACCCCCAGCTATGAACCATATGAGCTGAAACGCTGCCAAGAGGCACACATGTCTGAATTCATGTTCAATTCCCAGCTTGGTTGTTGCCTGAGAGGAAGGGGAGGAGAGCAAGAGAGACCTTGGTTTACAGCAGCTGAACAACAACTTCATTTAAAGACGCAGTGGTCCGCATTCCCCTTCAGTTTTACACTTTGCGGACTGAAAAAAAAAAAATCAAATTGTGACCTCCTGTAGCAGGCTCACAAAATTATTTTATGCTGGACCCTTCTTCAAGGGTTGGAACACGTAGGAGAGAATTCTCTTTTGCAGATAAACTCCTGCAGACGTGGAATTGTTTCTGTCATAGTACGAAGATGGAATCTGATCATTTTTCTTTCTCTGGTTTCGCAGATCGCATTTGGGAGTTGCATAGACCCTCCTGCCAATGCTTCTCCTTCAGTCCACATTAACAAACAGATACATGTCTTGTTTATTATGTTCTTATATCTCTGCGTGCAGCTGATTAAGTTTGAACCACACGTGTGTTTTACTGTGTTTGTACTTTGTAATTGCTTTTGTCTTTGTGTCTTTCATTTGTTTTCCAGGACCCCCTTGTAAATGAGGCCTCGGTCTCAATGGGTAAAACTCCTGGTTAAATAAACACATTCTTGTCCCTCTGTGATTTTCACAGACATACAGCTGTTGCCTTCCGGTCTCTTTCCTGTGGTAGCCAGACTTCCATTACTGAGCTCCGTATCTTCTTGTTCACTACTGCTTTAGAATGAGCTGCAACTGTCCTGCAGGTGAAGATGCAAGATTGCTGTCTGTAAGTGTGAAAGCTTGGTGGGATAAAAATAGATTCATTACATATGTTCAAACAGATGATACATTTTTTTTAAAGATCAAGGATATATTGCTTTGTTTTTTCCTCTACTAACAGAGGTGAGGCAGAGGCAAGCTATAGTAACTCTCAAAAGAGAGGAGTCATGGATCTGTGTTGGGCAGGGGTGAGGTCAATTCCTGTTTTTCCATTCCAATTCCAATTCCAATTCCCATGCCCTTTTAAACAGGTCCAACACACCATTGATCAAAATTGCAATGAGCAGTATTCTGTTAAAATGAGTTTCTCGCAACAGTGGCAACAAATTACAGATTATGTCCTGTCCCCTGTCGGTGAGATGAGAGGAGGTTAAAAGCTCTAAAACCACGAGAGATGAACCCAGATCTTTTGCACAGCGGTTAAGGTGCTCGTCAGTTCACGCCCAGCCTCCGCCCTGTTACATTGGTGCCGTGACCCGGATCTCATAGATCGCCAAGGTTAAAAGGGGGACGAGTGTAACGGGCAGTGCTGTGTGATATTCTTCAGCCAATCAGAAGGGAGCAGCGGTCAAGCATCCTCACCTACAGCACAATCACAGCCCTGGGTATGTTCCCATACCTGCTTCATACCTATTTTGTCAGTGTCAAATATATTGGGCACTGGGCAGCAAGGGATAAAGTTGGGTGTTGCACGTCAAATGGTGTGCTGTTACTTTCCTGATTATGATCCATCTAAATAAAATAAATAATATTAAAAGATTGACAAGATGGCTTTGCTGTCTTTAGGTACATTGCACCACCACCAGGACTCCCCTAAATAAAGATTAAATAAAAACAATGAAGAATTACAGTAGCCCCCCCCCCCCCCCCCCCTTCCCTCCCCCCCTCCGGCTAGTGCTTTTCCTCTTCCTCTCACATCTGGTCGAACCAGCGTTTCCCAAACGACCACATTTGTGAACAATGGCCCCTTTTTGCCAGATTGTCATAACAGAACACAGGACTGTTTTTCTTTCTTTTTTGTAGGCCGCTGCGGTCACCACTGATTGCTGTTCTGACACGTTGCCATGGAAACTAGAGACAGGTGAATTCCCAGGCTCTTCGAACTCATCAGCCTGGAAGGAAAAAGGAAGTTCACGCTGGTTTCCGTGTTCCAGGTCATCAATTTGTCATTGTGGTTCATTAGAGTTCTGAAGACCAGAGTCTAGCACTAGATTCTCCAAACCACCATTACCGTTATTTTTTTTTTTTACAATTGTAAAATAATTCTGAAACAATGTTGGACTGCACGCAAGCCCCTAAACTAAACGCTTGATTTCTGATTTGGTAGCTGTGTTTGTTGGGTGTGTTTTTACTGCCTGAAAATCTCGTGCGAACGACGTTTTGGAGTAGCTTTGAGAATCTAGTCCTTACTATTGTTATAAGTATTGCTGTTTGTGAGGCCTGATCTAAATGAAAACAGCTCGGGTCATTTACCATTTTAAACATGTTAAATGCTCTTTGACACACCTCCGGATAACAGCTGAACCATTACGATTAACAAACTGGAAGGGGGAGAATTGTGGGAACAAATAAATAACTGAGTCTGCTTTTTTTGCACGGAAAGCCGTGCTCAACTCGTGACGCGCATTCAAGTCTCATATTATCATCTAACACCGATCTCAACCTTACCACAAAGTTAGCACTAAATTGTTTACTTTCGGTCCTTTTTTTTTCTTCAAAAGCATGTGTTTGTTACACATCAGTTCCCAAAACTGTTTCTGTTCTAAAAAACCCTGGTTACTCATATCAAAGTGAAACCTAGTTTCAGACGCTTCACGGTGACAGACAGACAGACAAAGAAAACAAAACAGCCCGTGGATTTCTTCCCTTAACTTGTTTCCACCAGAAACATCAACTCCGCCCTTGTTTAATTTTACCAGCATTTTGGTTTTGCGTTATGCGTTCACTCATACTGTAATTACTGGATTAATCATGTCGCAATAGCACTCTGAAAGTGTGGGTGACAGTGAGTAGCTCACAGACCAGAAGAGGCTCAGCACTTGGAAATTTGTTGTGACTTTGCAGCGTTTGCAGTGAACGTTTTGTGGCCTCAGAGTTTCAGTTGGGGGTTTACAAACAAAGTACCAAGTCACTGCGGTGGATAGTATTGTATTTTGGTTTTCAATCTGCTTAACCAAGCTGGTTTCTACAGTGCTTTTGTGTGCCCCAGGGAAAATGATACCTTGTGCTGTTTTTAAAATCGTCTCGACGATGTGACCTTTCTTTGAGGCTATGGCCCTTACACAAGTTTGTCAAGGTGAATTTGCATGTTAATTTAGCAGTTTTCCCATGGTTATACAATGCATTTACCATCGTTTACTATTGCGGCTTCTGATCCACTGTACCATACCTCTGGGCTTTACAATTCTTCTGCTTAATTATACTTGGCCATGCTTTTACTATGGGAATTTTTTGTGTTGTGTTATCAAAGCATCTGCTGTATTATCAGGTCTTGCTTCTTTTCTTCTGCGTATCTGGTAGATAGCATTTTTACATCAAAAAATAGAATTGTGAACGCGCTGTGTAATCACCAGAGAAAGGATATGTGTGGGTAGGTTGGCATCTCAGCATGATCAGTGGGCATTGCAACATTGCAAGACATGTTATAGGCACTATAAATAAGGATCAGCGAAAGATGATAAGTTCTGTTTAATTTCCCTGGCGTTAAAACGCATTTAAATGTATAAACTTTAACATAGAGGGCGTTTTTTTTGTAACCAATCACAAAGCACGCCATTAGAATGCTGTTGCTTTGTACTGGTGCCCCACAACACTGATGAGGATGAGACCACATGTGCGCAGTATTCATGTGTGTCTCGAGTTGCCACCTGTCCCTGTTTTCCTGGGATCGTCCCCGTTTTTAGGAAGGTGTCCTGGGATTTCAATACGCCTTCCTGGGACACTGGTTTTTAATCTTATCCTGTTTTTAATCTTATGCTTCCACATCCCTGAAGACAAGATCACCACAGCAGCAGGAGAAACCTTTCCCAGTTCAAGATCACCGATAAAATAATTACAACACATCCCCTGGACACTGTCAATTATCACATGGTTGCATTCAGTTTCGTGTGTGTGTCAAACCATTGACTTAATCCATAAATAAGCCACATTTTCTAAAACTATAGATAATTACCTTCCAAATAACACCACTTGTGAGGATGGTTTGTTCAATTTCGACTGTGACGTTGCCTAATTTGTGGAACTGGCTTTCTTTCCAATCAGCACACGCGCCACCAATTTAGCGAATGGAAACGCCTGAAAGGGAACAAGACTGGTAGAATTGTTTCATCAGCTTTATTTGCAGAGTGCTTTCATTTCACTTCACACTTTAAAGTTCAGTTTTGAGGAAGTTGTTAAGATTCACGAACTTTAACTGTTGGAAGAAATTAAAACATTTGAGAAAATATAAATAAATCACCCAGGCATTATTTTTTTTTTTCCCAAAAATGGAATTTCATTTATTTAATAAAAAAAAAACAACAATTACGTTAATACGCACAAACACTTTAAATACAATTTTTCGTACCTCTACATTCTTTATTTTTACATAGTGTTTCTTTTTTCGTTTTGTTTTTTTAAAAGGGAGTACATGACTCACTCACCCTGCTTGCAAACTAAAATACAATAAAAAAAAATACAGCTCTTTTATTCTGAGGGTCCATCATTTAATATTTTGTGCACGAAAACAACACTGCAGCGTGAACAGTAGTATTATATGCCTCAATACACTCAGAACGTAGCACTGATATCATGCATCGGCATTAGATTACTTGGCTACAGCAGCACTCTGTTTTGGGGAGCAATGCATTACAAGTAACTCATTATTGTAATCTGATTACTTTTTTCCAGTAACTTGTAACTTGTATGGTTCCTTTTTCAGACAGGTAACGCAATGTGGTAACAGATTACATTTGATATGAAAAAATACCCTAGTTACTTTCAGGTGCAAGATACCTGTTAATACTGAGTTTGTGGAAATTGTTTTTTTTTTTAATTAAAATGATGATTATGATTATTTGTTTCCCCTATGCTGCTGCTGCCCTAGATGCTACAGGAAATGCTGTCTCTCAATGCACTACCATTGGTCCAATTGCTGAGTCTCGTCATACTGTTTTATCTGTACCACGCATCCAAGACTGCGTGCAGAAATGTGTGCTTTTATTTGTCAGTAACTGAGACACTTGTGAGCTGTTTTGATGCATGGTGAAGCCAGTGAAGTAAGAAGGGTCTGTTCAATTGATCTGAATACCGACACCCTTTAAATGTAATAGACTAGAACCAAACCTGCCATCTCATGTACTTTTAAAGATACAAGATCTGCTACTGTTTAGATCAATTATACAGCTATGGTCAACTGCTTTGCAGCACCTAGAATGTATGTTAGGAGTGAGACATTCTTTAAAAAAAAACACAACTATATAAACATAATTTAGCCATGATAGCAGTACTGTAGTATTTCATGTTTTGAAATGTCACATTTTTTAATTTGTCAGTTTTTTCGTTAAGCATATGGAAAACTACAAAGCGGTATGCAATTCAATATGTTAACGTAACATTATTCAGCAGGTTTCATTCGACTTTGTGAAGCAAAATGAGTTCGTTCTATAGGCTGATGCTAATAGCTGTAGTTTTTAGTGAAAGGAATGTAAGTTTTGAATCGAGCACTGGACTATTTTAACTGCGCAAACACCTTGGTATAAAAATATATAGAAATGCAATTAAGAGAGTGAAAAACGTTCGCAATTTGGTTTGAAAATTCTTTGCTTGGTTTGTGAGATGCATGTTCGCTCTTTCTATTCCTTTATTCTCTCATCCATTATTGTTTTCTGTGTCGATCTCCCCCCCAAGGTTCCTTTGGGAAGCGCTGGGCTGTTTTGTTACCACAAGACAAGGATAACAGCGTAAAGACATTTGGAACAGGAGCGAAGTAAAAAGATATACGGAAACAGAAAAGCAATGTAATACAGAAAAGAACAGCAGTGCAAAAATACATTGCACCCTTCTGTCTGTTTCCAAAGCATGTGCTGTTCAGATCATTTTAACATAGGAAATGACAAATGCCGATTTTATATTTTAGTACCGTTGATTGTTTTAATAAAAAAAAAGGGAAACATGAAAAAAGCACCAGCATTGCTTTTTTCTTTTTTTCTTGTACCAAATAGAAAACACTGTAGCTTTGAACTGTACCGATGGTACACGTGCTATACAAAACTGGTATACCACAATGCATTGCACACGGAAAGATATACAGTCACATACACACACAAATGCATACAAAAAAAAAAAAGAAAACACATACAAAAGTCCACAGGGTTACATCACGTCAGACACCAGAATGCAAAAAAAAAAAAAAAGTAGGCGGGGCTAGTAATGTCCCTCCAAAGTGCTTAAGCTATTTCTCATTGGTTGTTGAGCTCAATAGACAATTGCTTAACCCCGCAGTGGGGCAATGCTGCCCGTTTTCATGACAGGGGAGTGCTACTGCCATTGTGATTGGCTAATTGTGATTGTAATGGCAGTTCTGATTGGTTCAGAAGAGAAAGAAGCCCCCTCTCTGTTTACCGTTGCCCTTTTGTGGTCTTGACAATGAGTCTGGGGTATTTCAGTGCAATTTTCCCCTTCATTCTTTTCATGATCAGAGAAGCAGTTTACTGTCTATTTTAAGCGGCCAATTAATTTTTCTTTCAACGAATCGGAACAGTTGTATTCATGTAATTTTACACATTCCATTTAGACTTCACTTAACGCTTAACAAAAACAATAGCACTTAATGGGTCAAATACCAAAAAGTATGGCCAGCAAGTTTGCACTGAGCAAACCCAATCTAAAAGCATGTGGAGAAAATGGCAGCATAAAGCTAGAAATCACCGAGAACAGTGAACACCACAAAAAGTACAACAAATTCCAACACGCTGAAATGGAACCGTTTTGCTTCTTTCTCTTCAATATTAAATGACTTGGCATTGAGGACTGCCAAGGTTAAGACAACCAAAGCCTCCCAGATTTTCTTAAACAGATGTTTCCCTCTAATATATCTCAGTGCAGTTCTGCTTTTCATCTTAAACCACAGTTACAGCGGGCTGATCTCGAACCCGATACGCAGTGGCATTTTCCTGAGAAGAATCTGTATCTGCAGTCTACAGTGATTACACAGATCTACATTGAAACATACAGCTGTTATAGATTAGCTGGACTGCAGTTACAGTGCAATAGGGAACTATTTTCTTAACTATTCCTCAGTCAACGTGTACATATAGTCTTGGTTCCAATTTCATTTAGTAGGGTTGCCTAAACATGGGACGTGCTCTTAAGGGTATTTTCCCATGGAGTAACACAAATATAATACAGGTAGTTTAGTTGTACCAATCAGATTGGCTGGTCATGCACCTATTGCAGGGAAGGAAATAAGACCCCCCATTGCATAGCAGTTTGATCCATTCTTGGTTTTACTATGAGTGTAATAAGACACAAATGAGCTTGTCACCTACATACTGTGGCTGATCAAGCTTGTAGTAAAACTTGGAATGGGTGAAACCGCTATGCAGTAGGAGTCTTATTTCCATCCCTCTATTGGCTTTCAAAGCGCAGCAAGCTTGCAGAAATGAATGAGGCACAAGGGACATAGATGCTATTTTTCTTGTTTTTGCAAGGAGGTGTGCGAAACAGGGTTTAAAATGTACTGACAGGTTGGATCTGGTCATCCAAATGGTCATTTCGAACAACCGCTCAATTCCTTGTGTACCTGAAGGGGTTAAAAGAGACCATCTCCCCATCATCTGTAGGGAACGTGCAAGCAACAGCTCTCTGCGAGTTCAGAGTTCTGTCGGAAATTCAGACCAATGTCATCAAAACACTTTAATAATAACAGTATCCTGTAAACAGCAGGAACTTCCTGGTGTAAAACACAGGAATTCCTTTGAATAAGTTGGGCCAAAGCCCTTTCTTATTCTACAGTAGGATACAATGCTTTTTTTGTGTGTGTGTCGGTGGGTTTAAACAAAACGAAGGTACGGCATGATTATTATTATTTTTTGTTTCTATTTTAAGGAAGGGAGGGGGGGGGGGCTAGTGGTTAGGGTCGCTTTTTAATTTTCTAAATAGGAATATGCTGAAAATCTCAAGAGAAAAAAAAGGTTTCATGTTTTTTTTTTTTACTGCTTAACGTATCCTTTGGGGACATCCTAGGATGCAATCAGGTATTACTAACCATTTCTAATTTATCACATTCAAAACAGATAGAACATATTTTCTGTCCAGATTAGATTGGAATAGATCAAATCTTGTTTCTGCTGCCCCTGATGAAAATAACTGAATCAAAAGAGAAGTCAATTGGAACCAATGGCAATACAGATGCGTGACTGTCAGTTAATCTGCACTAGCTAGCACTGTAACTGCAACATATCACAGTAATGCCATTGCAATCGTAGTTTTAACATGCATTGAACTGAAATTTACAAACCGCTTGAACGATGTCGCCTTTGAAATCACATTAGCAGATTGCGTCCTTTTTAAACAAAAACAAAAACGCCAACAAACAGTCTGGGTATGACTTCAATATATCTTCAAATTTCTTTTTTCTATTAATTTTTTTTTTTTTTTTGGAAGTGCTTTAAAAAATTACGATTTTTCTACACATTAAAAACTTCTCATCGAACAACAATAATACTGTGCTGTGACGTCACACTTTCACATTAAACATTCTAGACAAGAGTCGGATTCAGTACAAAAATACAGAGCAACTTTCTTTTTTCCCACAGCCCTACGGCACTTACACAAGGGCACACCCTAAACACAAGTAGCAACAGTGAATGATTCTGTTTAAGTGAGTCATTAGACCTAATTAAGGCTGAACACGCACACACAGTGTTATGGAACAATACGGCATGCAGCGTGGATCTTCTGTGCTACAGTATGCATGCAGCATGCAACTTCAGACTGCAGTGCAATGCATACATGTCTGTCACATGACAAGAAGATGGTGTGATGCATTGGTAATATGCTAAAGGTCTCAGGACCACGGTGCAGCGTTTGTTCAGTATGCATCGCCATGGCTGGTGATGGTCTGCTGATGGATCTATCTCCAGGGTAATACACTGGGATTACAATAGCATCCCAACACAGCATAAACTCCAGCTCAGAAAAAGCCTTGCACCATCGGCGTATTGGTTTCCACAGTACGGTACATTATAAAATGAAAACGGCTTGTCTTTCTGTACCACGTACTAACTCTTCATACTGCTTCACGTGACATGTGTGTCCAGCCTGTACAAGTTCCTCTGTATCTTTTCAATTGAATCTGCCTCCAACTCTAGCTATATATATATATATATATATATATATATATATATATATATATATATATATATATATATATATCCTCAATAGTGGCAATGGATTGAAAAACATATTTCTGTTAACATAGAGAGTAGGCAGGAGACACATTGAACACATTACATGCAATACTTGCTATATATACTATATATATATATATATATATATATATATATATATATATATATATATATATATATATGAATCATCCCCAAGGATAGAAACAAGACTCCCGTTGCACTGCTGCTTGATCCAGTCCAGGTTTTGCAATCAGAGTAAAACCTGGAATGCTTCAGACTGCTTTGCAATGGGAACCTTGTTTTTTATTTTGTTCTTTAGAAGAACGGACACTTTTAAGGCTGCTCTCCTATGAAGACTGTAGGTTAAACCAGCAGCGACAGAAGGATGCCTTGCTCAATGTGCTTTTTCATTATTTAAGTTTCACAGACTGTGTCGGTTTTTGTACACATGCGTGCGTCGGCCCAAGATTAAATAGATAACAGCTCCGATGCAGCGCTTATAGTCAGACTTTAAATTCTTTTAAATCTGTATATTACTTTTCTTTTGCTGCTCTAAAACATTCCAGCCACAGCCACTGGTCAGCGGTGCTCAATAATGGTTTAATCCGTGGGTATTAATAGAATGTTATCACATTGTGTTATAATGGTATTTTCACTAGATTCACGACCACCGTGCAGCATACAGTCTGTTCAATTAGTTAATTGTTAGTTTGTCTTATGACTCCACTGGGTGGTTGTGCATGGAATGGACAGAGGGGTGGATATTTAGTCAGATCGAAAACTGACCCAAGGTGTATTTTCTTTTGTTCTTGACTATAAAACACAAGGGGTCACAGCGACTGTTTGTCAGCGAAGCAGGAAACCCCCCATTGAATGAGTGAGTCCAGATTATTTTTCTAACCTTGCTGTGTGTACAGCAAAAAGCATCCCATCGAACCAAAAACCAAAATACGGGGTTATGCTGAGAAACAGATCAAATCACTTTTTTTTTTTTTTTTTTTAACTACAAATCTACAGATTTTGTGGCTGCAGTAAAAAGGGTCAAGATTTCATTGTTGCAGCAGAACTTGGGCAGTCCTGCAAAACCATCATTCTGCTGCAGCAACTAAAACTATGTGAACTGCAGCCGCTAAATATCAGTGAATTGTTGTGGGCTTTCCCAGATTCACTCATTCTGGTTTGGCATTTACTCCTACTAGTACCGTAGTGATGAGGGGGGTAGATTTCTGTATTGAGCCTGATTAAGCAGGGTCTTACCCTGCAAATCAGAAAAAACGTTTAGCCAAATTATAGTTTTAAAATAATAAATACTGTTTAAAATTAGGGTTTGCCGTATGTATGTCATATTAAGATAATGTTTTGTATTTTTAATTAAGTGTGTTTTATATATATGATCTGCTTTATGCCTTTTAAAATCTCCTACATTTTTATGTTTATATTTTCAAGCATGATAATAGAAGCAAGGTTCAAATATATTTATAGCCTGTTTGTGCCTAAAGCAATCTCCTCCCACCTACAACAATGGGTTGCAATGTTGTGTCTGTATTAACCCTTTCCACTCCTGGCTGTAGGCTCTTGCCTTGGTTAGTAGTGGTTTTAAAGTCAATTCCATATTCTCTACATATACAGGGGCCTAAGTGAAATGCATTTTAGTGGATTAGACAACTTTCTTGGATGGCTAAGATGCAAACCATTGCTTGAGCATGGGGACTACACTTCAAGGTCCCTCCAGTCCAGAGCAGGCTTGAGGCATGGAGACTGAACTGCTCCCTCCCTCCCTCACCCCCCTAAGAGAAAGGGTGCTCCCTCCAGTCCAGGGCAGGCTTGAGGCATGGAGACTGAACTGCTCCCTCCCTCCCTCACCCCCCTAAGAGAAAGGGTGCTCCCTCCAGTCCAGGGCAGGCTTGAGGCACAGAGACTGAACTGCTCCCTCACCCCCTAAGAGAAAGGGTGCTTCCTCCAGTCCAGGGTAGGTTTGAATTATAAAGACTGATCTGCTCCCTCCCTCACCCTGTAAGAGAAAGGGTGCTCCCTCCAGTCCAGGGTTGAGGATTCAGTCTCCTGTCCTCTCAGTCTTCCACCTATAACAAGATTGGATTTGTTCACAATTTCTTAAAACAAAAAAAACCCAGCATAACACAAAACCTCCCTCGTCCTGCTTTTGTTCGCTTATACTTCCACCAGATTTTGTACGATATACTGCACTGAACACAACGGCACAGACGCTTGCAATTGATCCCACAAGACACATCCCACACAAGACTCAAAGCGACAGCAGAACCTCACTATGACGGTTACTTTGGTATCAAAACTCATCCCTGTGTGAGATTCAAATTGATGGAAATGAACCTCAGGACCTAATCTGATGTACCTTTTGGTGAATGCATTCCTAATATCTCTGAGCAGCTCGGCGCAGCATGACTGGACTGAATCTTTTCTGAATTTCACCTCTTGGGTTAGAATTGTCTCCATGCAACTTGATCTTAGTGGGCTGTTTGTTTGACAAGCACAACTCTTCTCCTTATAACCTGACAGTCTTTGATATTTGATCGCCCTGTATATATAACACCCATCCCCCAACAAAAACTCGGGATGTAGACTTAACACTAAAGCTTATACGCACGTTGTACAGTCCTGCATGATGGGGGTCTGGTGTTCGTGTTTGTGGGTGCAGTGTTCTAAAGAGCTGGAGCTCTTAAGAGGAATCATGCAGCGGTCCTTGGAGCGTACGTTTTTCAAGATCCACCAGCAGCAGAGGACCCTCAAGAACTCCTTGCGCATGTCCTTGCTCCTCAGCGTGTAAATGATTGGGTTGAGGAGAGAGTTGAGGGTCGCAAACCCGAAGGTATAATGTGCCTTGTAGAGTATCGGGCAACCCTGGGCCGGGCAGGAGACGTCCAGGATGAGCATGACGAAACTGGGCAGCCAGCAGGCGATGAAGACCCCGAGAACGATGGTGACCGTCTTCAGCAAGGCGTAAGCCGGCGACGCGGCGGCCTCCCGGCGGCTGGACTTGACAATCAGGTAGATGCGCACGTAGAGGATCACAATCGACAGGAGGATGATGGAGAAGATGGTGACCACAAACAAGATGTACATCTTGGAGAACAGAGGCAGGACAGCCGAACACAGCGGAAGGTTGTTCATGCAGTTCCACCCCATTATTGGTAAGCCGCCGAGAACTATGGAAGTTATCCAACAAGCGCCGATCAGGAAGAACATCCGACAGCTCTTGTTGCTTCCATAGACCTTGACCTTGGTGATGGCGATGTAGCGCTCAATGGCGATGGCCAGCAGACTGAAAACAGACGCTGCCAAGGCTATAAAAGCTGTACCTTCCCTTATAAACCACTGGACAGGGAAGAGTTCAAAGGTTCTGCGTCCGGACCACAAGATGTTTGCAATGTAGGCCGATCCGGCCAGAAGGTCTGAAAACGCCAAGTTGCCGATGAAGAAGTACATGGCGGAATGGAACTTCTTGTTCTGAAAGACCGCGATCAGGACCAGCAGGTTTTCCAAAATGATGACGCAGCACACCAGTACGAACAAGATGGACACCGTGGGGAGGCCGTCCTTGGTGCTGGCCATGACGCCAGCCTTGGAGACATTCTTTGTGTATCTGTAATGCTCCTCGATGACGGACAAGTTGTAATACTGTCCATATAGGCTCCTCATGGTGACAGTTTTGCAGTACTAGAAGGCTTGGCAGGGAGTCATTCTTGTCCTGGGGTTGTTCCTGACACGCAAGCAGTGGTCATGTCAGTGTCGTTAACCCAAGGAGCCAGGAAAGCACTTGAGGATCACCTGTGAAGGGAAACACAAAGATGACTATGAGTCTAATGAGTCAGTCGCCAAGTGTAATACATTTCCTGGAAGGCAAGTCACGCAAACAGAGAACTTTTCAAGTGTAGTACACATGTTTATAACACACGTGTGCAACATCTTTGCCATGTTTTTATTGAAACCGCACATTTCAAAGCTGTACAGAGAACGGAAGTGCATGCAAAATTTATGAAAGGAATTTTATAGCTGCAGTCACTTTACCCAGTAATGCCCACACATTTTTGAAATTTGAAAAGCTACTTTTATTGGATGGATTTAAAAAGAATAATAATATAGGGGGGTGGCTAAGCATTGCATCGTACAGTACGGGACGCAGAAATGGGAATTACAGGGTTAAGGTAGTGGAAGGTTATGGAACTTTTCCAGATCACTGTTGAAAAATGAAACGCTGTTATATAGTCTGTGTTCACAGTAGACGGTGTGGGAGTTTAATAAAGGAGTCTGATACACACACTTAGCATGTCTGGGAAGCGGGCCAGCATGAAGAGTAAGAGAAAGGTCAACTACAGATGTATAACCCACAAGGTAAAGTTAAACTGTCTCTTGCAAAAACCTTAAGCGCTGGGAGCTAAAACTGACAAGGAGGTTTTCTCTTTATTGCAAGCAGAACAGGAACTGTACAAACCCAAATCTATATAAAAAGAAAACGTCATGTTGCTGAATAGGCAGATCTCTGTGTCCCAAAGAATTGCATTGTACTTTCCAATAAGGAAGCAGATGGTACTGTATTTAAATGCCTAAAAAAAATAACTCATTTTCAAAGTTTTTTCTTGTTATTTATTCAGATATTTGCATGCTGTTGTTGTTGTTGACAATAATAATAATAATAATAATAATAATAATAATAATAATAATAATAATAATAATAATAATAATAATAATAATGCATGTTGTATTAACTGCAAACGATAATGCAATGCAATGGTTCTGTACTGAGGTGCAATGGTAGAATAAGGGGATCTGAAATGTGATTAGCAGAGTGTACCTAGTAGAATACATGCCACTGTGCAGTGCACAGCCCGCTTGTTAGGGTCCTGGGGCACAAACGTACTGCTGGTGATCAACTGCAGTCCAGTACCTTTGTACCAGTGCTTCAGTGGCAGGACCACTGCAATATTTGTTCCAAATCCATGGTGTTGCCGTTTCTGCAGATGCTATGGTCTGCTGGTGGTTCTCCACTCCTCCCTTCTAAGCACACGGTCTGCCTCCTATTACAGTAGGTGGTTCTAAACTTACTTTTACACAGCTTCCATTCATGCTCTTTGGTTCTACTCTCTGTGCTGAATGTGAAGTCGAAGACTTGGTTATCTGTACCAGTTTGCATTTTACAAACCCTTTTTTGTAATCTCTAGCGACGCATCCTGTTTGCATACATCGTGCAGCAGTGCATTCAAATCTCATCAGTGCAACGAAGGGTTAACAAAACAACGACGTTCCAATGTTCTTCGCCTGATCAGTGCTGCAGATGTAATAAATGAAACCGTTAATATGAAAATCGGATGTTAATTCTATGTGACCGAATGCAAAACCTTTGATAAAAACATCAAACGTTAAAAACTTTAATATAGCCATGGGGTTCATTTTCAAACAAAAAGGTACCAGATCTCATATTTATGATTCAAGTTCTCCTCTGCTTGTGGATCGGAGTTTCATGCCTTATTGATTGTGTCGGTAGCTGCATGCTGGCCTTTGCCTCGCTGTGTTTAAACATAATCTCCAGGTTTGAACAATACCAGCGGCGGGGCGACTGATCTGATGAACAGGAGCGATGATACTGTTGTTGTTAAGAGCTCTAGTTTTTGGGGGCTTCGGGTGTAAAAGAAAACCTGGTAATTTCTTATTCATAAACACCCTAAAATATATTTTTACAGTACACTTTTGTCATTCAATTTGTGGAAAAAACATTTTTTTATTGTGCATGTTATGTATATAGAGTTCTTTTTTTGCAACAATGTTGCTACTTACAGTTTTGGAATTTTTAAACCCATTTGTGTCGATGGCGTTTGAGAAGTTACCCTGCCAAAACTTTGATGAAACACCTATGCATTATAAAATATATACATAGATTGCAAACGTGGTACAATTATACACGCAGTGACTGAAGAGAATATACACAATATATGCCTTGATCTTGTGGTTTTTCAGACTACCAAAAGCAAGGTTTATAGAAAGCTTAGAGGCTTGGAGACAGGCAGGCACATGCATGCATGAGGGTCTGCATTTCAACAAGGCTATAAAGAATGAGAGCATGAAGGCAGGAGGGGTGGAGTGTGGATGCTTGTGTCGTTACCTTAGATATTCTACACCTGGGGATAAAGTGATAAACTAGCATATGATTTCTTGTTCCAGGGCATGCCCAGATGAGCACACAAAGAGATAAAAAAATTTAAAAAAAACAACGGCTGCCCAGTGTGTCTGCATGCCTGTCTGTGCCTCACTCGCTCGTTCAGATGCGGTTTCAGTCACTCACTCTCTGTTATTTCATTCGTGTTCTCTTACCCAGTTGAGTGTATTTTCAGCTACTTCTTATTTTGAAAAATCTCTCGGTTTCATAACCTGTAGCATCACAGCCGCGAGCGACAAGCTACAGTTTTTAATTTGACACCTAAAAATAATTTACATCATCCCAACATGGCTAAAAAATTCACATCACCTTGAATTTTAGGATTGAGACATAATTTAAAAACTATATGAAAATAATTTAGATCTTTTGTAATCAAGAAACTACTACATGATATTGAAAAAGAAAAAGTCTACTGGAAGCCACAACAGTAGTACAGTAATATTTCATGTTCGATTTCGAAATGTCGCATTTTTCAATTTTGTGTCAGTTTTTCGTTAAGTATATGGAAAACTACAAAGCGGTGTGTCATTCAATATGTTAACGTGACATTATTCAGCAGGTTTCATTTGACTTTATGAAGCAACATTAGTTCATTCTATAGGCTGATGCAAAACTTTTGGCCACAGCTGTAGTTCAGACCTGTAGTTCACACCCACTATATATTTGTCAACACAATTTCAAAGGTGTCAAAATGAACAGCCTATATCAAAAGCAGTCACTTTGTCAGGCAACTCATCCCATAGATTATTTATTAAAGCTTAGATAACACTACTACATTATACATATTTTTACACTATATTCTTTGGTCTTGCCTTTCCAGGTATCCCTAAATTAGCTCGCAGATAAGTGGAGAGGCTGACCGTGGGGAAGCCATGAGCAGGGGGGCAGGATAGCTGCCCTCCCCCGTTAGACGAAGCCGAAAAGCAAGTGGAGGCTGGGGAGGAGGAGGTGACAAACTCTGACGCACAGCGGGGACGCAGCGGATTGAGGTATATAAATCCCTTCCTTGTCGATCATTGGACATATTGTTTATCCGAGGACAAACAAGATACTAGCTGTTTCATTGACGATTTGATCTGGTATTGGAAGCACCTAAAATAGACGTTTACGTGATTTGATCGAAGGTTAAGAGTGAGCTCCCTGCCTGAACCACCGCTTTGGAAACTGAACTTGCGAATATGCAGAGACTCAACATGCCTGTGCTGAGACAATGTTGACAGTGATAAAAATGTGCAGCCTTGCCTGTCTCTACAATGCATCCATTAAAACCGTTTCGACTGACGCCAGAAGCACGGTATTCAGCCCCTGTCATCACTGAACTGAATTCCGCGGCGCTATAAACTCGACACACTGGTTCTGTTGAACTAAAACTGCATTGCATCGCATTGGAGGAATGCAGTGTCTTATTGGCTCATTTCTGTTGCCCATGTGGAGTGAAAACCAAATGCTGTAAAACTGCATTCCGAAGAGTGCAGTAAAATTGGAATGTGTCAATTTTTGTCATAGTTTTTTTAAATGCTTAGAGCTGTCACTACCATTTTAAAGAAGTAAAATCACCCTCATCTTCAGCTTCTGTATTTTGATGTTGTCGGGCATGGTTTACTAATACATAGCACACACTAATATTGATGTGATACTGTACAGCCATCTGAAATAAGCAACAATAAAGGCAGTCTCAAATATATCTGAGGTTTTAAAGGGACTTTTTGTTAGAAAAAAAACCACGCAAAAATGTAATGCCCGGAAACAACAGACAGGCAGTGAAACAACTTACTCTGTCAACAACTGCGGTTGGGTTGAAGAAAGATGCACTGGAAAGATTACAATGCAATGCAATTATAATGCGATTCATGGAGAAGAAGAACGTGGTGCACAGTGTATCTGGATTCAATTTAGCTTTGTTTTGTAAAACATTCACTGCTGATGTCAGTTAATTGCAAACTGAGCTTAAAATGTCCTGCAAGATTCCCTCTAAATTATTATTATTATTATTATTATTATTATTATTATTATTATTATTATTATTATTATTATTATTATTATTAATTAATTAATTAATTAATTAAATTAATTAATTAATTAATTAATTAATTAAATAATTTTGCAGATGCCTTTATCCAAGGTGACTTACAGGGCAGTACAGGGTTACAATGCAAGATTGACATATAAATACAGTGTAGTTTGCAGTAAGTGTAACAATACTAGTAGAATACAATATGAAATGGGATGCATTAGGATTACAAGTCATTTCTATAATGACACATTAGTGCAGTAATACATTAGCTGAGAACGTGGTGTTTAAGTCAGGCAAGTCCAGTGCATAGCAGGAGGGATAGATCATGATAATCAATATCATAATAATAATAATAATAATAATAATAATAATAATAATAATAATAACTGAACTTTGGTTGTGCAAATCTTTTAAATCCTTTGACTTGCATGACAATCAGGGGCTGTTACTTTGCATCTAAAACAATGGCAGCTCTCTGCTTGACTGTACAGGCTTTCTAAAATAAGCAGAGAGGAAGATCTAGCTCCGCTGTATATGACTAAACTGCATCCTGTTAGTGATTTGAGCTCAGGGGGAGTGCAGCGAAAACAGAGGTCTTGTAGCCAAGCAGAGCTATTGACCAAAGCCATTATTATTATTATGATTTATTTCTTAGCAGACGCCCTTATCCAGTGTGACTTACAATTGTTACAAGATATCACATTATTTTTACATACAATTACCCATTTATACAGCTGGGTTTTTACAGGAGCAATCTAGGTAAAGTACCTTGCTCAAGGGTACAGCAGCAGTGTCCCCCCCCACCTGGGATTGAACCCATGACCCTCCGGTCAAGAGTCCAGAGCCCTAACCACTACTCCACACTGCTGCCCATCACCACAACTGCAAATGACCTTCCTTGGCAATGCAGTATGATAGTAGCTCACTGGTTCAGCATTGAAGGGCCATGTCAATGGTATGACCCACTGGTACCATGGCATCCCAGTGGTGATATCTCCACATTCACTATGGCATGAACCAGTGCCCTTCTAAAAGCTTCCCATGGCAATTTAGCAACCCCCCCCCCTTTTTATATAATATGCATTTACTGGGCTTTTCAATGCTTTCACTGCTTTCTTACATTTTGCTCCTATGGTAAACTTTTTGCAATGGGTTTGACCTGTTTTTGTGATGCTGCACCACTTTTGTTCTGGAGGATTCTTCAGGGTGATAAGTCAGTATTACAACAAGACCTACTTTTCAAACTTTTCTGTCAAAGTATCTACAGCTGTGGCCAAACCTTTTTGCATCACCCTACATAATTAATTTTTGCTTCATAAAGTGGAATGAAACCTGCTGAATAATGTTATGTTTACATGTTGAATTACATACCACTTTGTAGTTTCCCATATACTTAACACAAACAAATTGAAAAAATGTGCCGCACTGCTATTATGGCTTCCGGTAGGCTTTTGCGATATCATTTTGTAGTTTATGGCAAACCGCAGCACACCATAGCACACTTTTAGAAGCGTAGACTGTAGTGTTTCAGGCTGTTTAAATAAAATGAATAAGGAATTTGATATCCACGTTTCTAGATAGTGTTACATGGAAGTTATGTAAATATCACACTCCTGAACTTACTGTGGAACACTGATATAAAATTAAATATATCTGTGTGTGTGTGTGTGTGTGTGTGTGTGTGTGTGTGTGTGTGTGTGTGTGTGTGTGTGTGTGTAGGTAGTTATATATATATATATATATATATATGTGTGTGTAGGTAGTTTTATATTTAGTAACAGGTGGGCAAACTCTGCGTTAATAAATGTGGTTATCGTGGGGGTACGAAAGCACTTTCATCTCAGGATTTAAGATCTCACTTCCAGGAAAGCTGTGCAGAAGTGAAATTGAAAACATCACCAGACTGTAGTCGGGTTTTCCCCCCTGTGTGCCGCGGCATAAAGCCGTCAGACACCCATGAAATGTCTGGGCCTCAGAGGTACAAACTCCTACTGCTGTGCTGAGCAAGTCATTCAAATCCAACGGGGGAAGAAAACCACTTTTGAATGTCAAATGTGTTTTCGGAGGCGCTTGTTCCAAATTGAAAATGGAAACTTCAACTACCGCACGATTACATTTGTTAGTCTGTTAAACAATCTCTCTCTCTCTCTCTCTCTCTCTCTCTCTCTCTCTCTCTCTCTCTCCTCGTAATGTAATTGCCTCCTGCCCTCAGTCCTGTCTTACTCAGCTGAATTTCTCGGAGTCTCAGAGCTTTGCTTTCATTATTGTTAAGGGTTAAATGGCTCAGCCAGGCCCACCGAGGGGGCAGAGAGGACAGGGAAATTTCCCCGGGGCCCAACGCCTCGAAGGGAGCCCAACGCCCCGAAGGGGGCCCTGATGAAGAGGGAACTTATTTTTTTAAATATATATAAAATGTTTTAAAACAACTAGCCCTGCTCAAGACCCTTTGCGTTCCCACCACCACATTAAAAAGAAAAACTCCTGTACTGCACAGCGAGCCGATGTGCTTCTGTGATGTAATGATTGTGTATCCAGGCGCTGTCAAACACTTCCTTTCACTTCCTTTTATGTATTTTTTTTAAGTCTTTAAAAAACTTTAAAAGAACCCTAAAGTTGCACAATATATACCACAGTATGAATTATTCTATTACTAAGATCTATAATTTGCTCAGAACAATGTGGTGCTGCAGTTTGTTAGAAAAATTGTATTGAGTAAAATAGATAAAGTACTTTCTTCAGCTGGTGGTAAACACAATTAGAGAATGATCGGTTATATCGCTTAAAATACAAATATATTTATAATACAGGCTATTAGTTAAGAGCCGAGATGAGGCTCTGGATATATAAAATAAGTATTACACGTGGAGTTTGTACAAAAAAAAAAATTTATTCACTTACCTAAAAAATAAATTTGAATACTGTAAATAACTTAAACATAACTACTTTGAGAAAAAGTAAACTATCCTGCTGCAGATTTTAATAGAGATATTGAAGCTTCTACGCGTCGTTGACAGTTTCCTTCAAACTCATTATCAGAATACTGTATCGGTTGAAATGATCTCCCTCAGACACTGCTAAGATTTCAGATATCATTGCTTGGTTTAGAAGCTTGGTTTAGACTACAGTATACTACAAAGTCGGATGAATGTAGTATCATGGGGGGGTGGGGGGAGTGGGGGGGGGGCGACAGAGGGACATATCAATCCTTCCCCGGGGCCCATGATGGCTCTCGGTGGCCCTGCACTCAGCTCCTTAGGATTTTAAGAATTTCAATCAAGTGTTCCATAACCCTTCTGAGCTTTAGGCTGAGCAGATACTCTTAAAGCCAGAGGACAAGTCTGGTTTCTCTATGCTGTGGCCATGATAGGTTTTCACTGTACGAAAATACTGACTTTATTACAGCAATATTGACTGGAGTTAAGTCTGGCTCACTGGGGGCCTCTTTAAGGTATGTGAGTATCAGTTTTATTAATTGTAGCTAACTAAATAGTCCCATGAAATGTATCTGCCACGCACATCCATTTATTATGGAGGCTGTGTGGTCCAGTGGTTAAAGAAACGGGCTTGTAACCAAGAGATCCACAGTTCAAATCCCACCTCAGCCACTGACTCATTGTGTGACCCTGAGCAAGTCACTTCACCTCCTTGTGCTCCGTCTTTCGGGTGAGACATAGTTGTAAGTGACTGCAGCTGATGCATAGTTCACACACCCTAGTCTCTGTAAGTTGCCTTGGATAAAGGCGTCTGCTAAATAAACAAATAATAATAATATAGAAATGCAATCTAATGGGCAGCAGTGTGGAGTAGTGGTTAGGGCTCTGGACTCTTGACCGGAGGGTTGTGGGTTCAATCCCCAGTGGGGGACACTGCTGTTGTACCCTTGAGTAAGGTACTTTACCTAGATTGCTCCAGTAAAAACCCAACTGTATAAATGGGTAATTGTATGTAAAAATAATGTGATATCTGTATAATGTGAAATAATGTATAATGTGGTATCTTGTAACAATTGTAAGTCGCCCTGGATAAGGGCGTCTGCTAAGAAATAAATAATAATAATAATAATAATAATGGAATTATTTTGTTTGATGATGTCAGAGGGTAATAGTGTTCCGGCTGTTGACTGCTGAGTGATGTCAGAGGGCAAAAGTGACTGTAAATGACCTGCTGAGTCCTGTAGGCCACATGGTCTAATTGCAGATGGACCATTGGAGTGAGTTTGAATGACAAAACACATGAAATCTCACCAGGAAGTGGCAGGCGCATTTTCATATATGGTGTTGTCTTTGACATATCAAAATTAAAATTAAAACAGAAAGACCTAAGGACCAAGTTAACACTCCTTTAGTTATGGATACAGTTCAGTCTTGATATCAATCTGCTCTCAGAAGATAATGGGGCAACTTTGCTGTATCAAACCCCAAGTTTCCCCCGGTGTGTTGTGCAGTGGCCTGAAACCTAGTCTGCGGAAACCAGGTTCCAAGCCACAAAGTGTCTTTCTGTTCCCTCGGCTTTAGTTTCAATCAGGATGTTTAAACGTGCTACCAAGCAACATTCTGACACACAGAGCAGCCTTGAAGTGTGATAGATATCTCTGTCATCATCACCCAAAGCACAGCGACACAGCAATCGAAACCGCAAAGGAGAAGTGTGTTAAAGAAACACTTCTCTTCATAGAAAAGGGCTGTCTGGCCTACAGTAGAAACTGACTCACACACAGTCTAATTGCATCGTTCTTGTTACAGAAATGACTTATGATTCATCTTTCTGTGTTTGTCTGTTTGATACAGGAATGGTAATATTTAAGACACATGTTTTTTTTAATTGGATTTACTGATAATTAAAAATAAATTAATTAATAAATAAATACACACACACAGGTAAGTGTTAGCAACGTGACATTTCGAAATCTAACATGAAACACTGTACTACTAGTATGGCTTCCGGTAGACTCTTTGCGATATCATTTTGTAGTTTCTTTGATTACAGGATGCAAAATAAAAGATGTTTTTTTTTTTTTAAATATTGTTTCAGTCCTAAAATTCCAGCTGATGCAAAACTTTTGGCCACAGCTGTATTCCGCAAGCATTGTGCTGTATCTCATGTAGTGAAGTTCTGAACAGCCACACAAGAGTTGTTTACAAAGCTGACTGTGATCTGAACTTACTGTGGTTTTGTTGCTGTTGTTTTTTTGGAGGGCTGGTAAGACCACAAACACTGGTATTTCTCTCTAGAGGAGCGGGTCTCGTTTAAAAGATGAGAACATCAAATGTTAAGTGTTATATCTAGATATAGATATAGATATAAATATCGCTCATCTCTTTCCACTGCAGTTAGTAATGCTAGCAAGGTGCAGAGGAAGTCACCCTTGTGTGAAAAAAAAACCCTTATAAAAGTGGCCCATAGTATGAGAACAGCAAAGTGTAATAAAGCCCAGTGCAAGCATGGTAAAGCATATTAATAAACATGTCAAGCAAGGGTAAAATATGCTAAATGCCTAGTATAACCGCCAGAGGAGCATGTTAAAACTGAAAAATAAAATGCTGTGCAAAAATGCTGCGGTAAGCTTTTATAAAGGCGCAGCGGGGTGATTCAGTACTGCTGCATTATTCAGAGTCATCGCTGTTGAAATGACTGCAATTCACAATAGTCTTCTCATCACTAATTCTCATCACCCTGCGAAAAAAGGACTTTAGATTTTTTTTTTTTTTTTTTCGTGGGACATCTGTCTCTTGTGCCTTACAGCGGTTAAAGGCGACCAGTTACAACTAACAGTTAACTCGCATGCGATACAAATTGCCTTTAATCCAAGCAATATCCAATCATATTTAAGAACTACGTCACGTGGTTCTGGTTTTCAGGTCATACACTTACAAATACCAAGCATCAGTACAACTATTTAGTATTGCTGTCATCTTTAAATAATTGAACAACTAATAATTATAATAATAAAGTAATAACGTTTACAGAATAAAAGCAAATAAGCCAAATATGTAAAACTCAGTTTAACATACAGTACTACACGTAGATAAAAATGAACGGTAATTCTTTTTAAATGCTGTAAAATACCTGCTGTTATGTGCTGTTCCCGTGCCATTAACGCCTAGAATCGCACTGAGTTCAGAGAGTTTTGCCTCTCGTTTTCCTCTTCTAAAATATTGTTCATCCCTCGGGTCCCAGAGGAATGTGTGCTCTAAACAGTTCAATTAGAATAATTAAATCCATATCTATATCTATATCTATCTCTATATATCTATCTCTATATATCTATCTATCTCTCTATATATCTATATCTATCTCTCTCTATATATCTATATCTATCTCTCTCTATATATCTATATCTATCTATCTCTCTATATATCTATATCTATCTCTCTCTATATATCTATATCTATCTCTATATATCTATATCTATCTCTCTCTATATATCTATATCTATCTCTCTCTATATATCTATATCTATCTCTCTCTATATATCTATATCTATCTCTCTCTATATATCTATATCTATCTCTCTCTATATATCTATATCTATCTCTCTCTATATATCTATATCTATCTCTCTATATATCTATATCTATCTCTCTCTATATATCTATATCTATCTCTCTATATATCTATATCTATCTCTCTCTATATATCTATATCTATCTCTCTATATATCTATATCTATCTCTCTCTATATATCTATATCTATATCTATATATATCTATATATATATATATATATATATATATATATATATATATATATATCAGTCATAATAAAACAAACCGGCCTTTTATGGTTATATTATCACAGTGCTGCGGAGTAACAGTTTAAAAAAAGGTAACAAAATAACATACTATGGACATCGGTTTAGCAGAGTTACAGTAGCTACGTTTTTATTCCCCTATTATTATTATTATTATTATTATTATTATTATTATTATTATTATTAATGAAATTTATAATTAAAGTTCGGGAGGAGGGTCAGACACCAATCTCCGCGTCACGAAATTGAATCATTCAATTTACACATTAGCTAATTTAAATTGTTGGCACTATAAATACCCTCTTCACTTATCTCTCAGTTGCGTTTTGATTTCATCGTAACCCACCACCTCCTCATCTCCACCTTTCTTAATAACAGTTTTTATGTTTTATCAAATGGGGGTCTCAGCCTCGTCCAGTTGGCCAGGCAGCGAACCCTCAAACCAAGTTAGGTTTGATGCCAAATGAATGTGTATATACAGCATACTTTTCTGTTAAATCGCATACTCCGCATTCTCTACAATAAATATTTGTACTAAAACATTTTGTGATTGGTGTTTGTCCCGAACTACTGAATTATTATTATTATTATTATTATTATTATTATTATTATTATTATTATTATTATATTGCTGTCTTTTATACAAAGGTATTTTAAATATTAAGAAGGGGAGACCTGAACAAAGGTGCAGTTCGGGCGTAGTTAACGATAGTTGGACAAAGATTTTAATTAGTTTTAAAAACTTGCTAAACAGTAACTCTCCCAGCATTGGTTGTTATCAAAATAGTCCACTGCCAAAATAACGACGTGTTGACCAACCTTCATAAAACTCTATGAGAATTGCGACTTTCGTTTCCATTTCCAAGTGTTGTTTTCAATGTAGCAGACAGAATCACGTGACACACACCAGTGCTCTGATTGGATATTACCTGGAATCTGTTGCTCGGACTCAGATCGCTGTCCACTCAAGCCATCGCGTTGCCAGAACTTTGACAATAAGTTGTCAGGGCTGTTACACGGGGCAATCCTCACTGGATTTGGTCGCAGGCGATAAAAGTTGCTAGTAAATTGACTCGTGTAACAATTACACGGGGTTCTAAAGATACAGCAATCCCAGCTAATAACCTGTATCTTTTGTTTTGTCTCCAAAAATGTCTGTACTTTTTAACAGCGTGGGTGGCGTGGGCTAATCAGTTCCTTCAGAAACACAGTTTTGTATTCCTCTTCCATTGGCAGGAATGGAAAGTATTTAGAGACATGTATTAACAGGTTAGAAAAAAACACCCATGCGATGCCATAAACGTGTGTTTTGTAGCGTCGTCCTGTATTCTTTTTAAAATGGTCCTTTTTTCAAGACCACAACGGTAAACACCCCAAAGTAAAATATAATAATGAATAACAAAAGCGACTTACATTTTTTTTTTTTTTTTCGGTTACGGTGGGAATCGGTAAATGCTGCTACACAATCTGGTCATTCAATAAGTCATAAGAATCCTTAGTATCAAGAACTCTTGCAGTCCAGTACAGCTGACGTTCATCCACAACGCATATGCACAGCATCTCCCACCACGAACAAAAAAAAAAAAAACTGGACGGCAATCTCGATATCCCGCACAAAAGTAAGCAGCTTCTCCTTTGGGAGGGGAAAGAAGCGATCTGCTGACATTTGTTTTCAAGTCTGGTCTACCTCACAGCTGTTGTAGTCGCAGCGCTTCCCCACAGGTTTACAGGAAGTGAGAGCCGTTTTTGCGTTGTCAGTACTGTAGCATTCAGCCTCTGTAAAGTTGTGTTTGTGGAACCGGTATTGCCAGTCAGGCTGCATGAGCAGCACTTGACAAACTTTTTTTTCCCCCTCTGGGCTACTTACAAAGGGCTGGTGCACGAGTACGTTCATCTAAGGTAACCGACAAAAAAAGACTTTTTTTTCAATGACAATTTGTAGGTTTGCAGTTATGGCTTTGTAAACGGACACATTTTGTCCTATTTGTCACATTTATTAAATAAAATTTGCACTACTTTTTGTGTCAAAGGAAAACATCCTAGCTACATTGCAAGACTATTTTACGAGTCATACAAAGGAAGGTGTATTTAAGTTTTTTTGATTGTTTGTTTGTTATGACAACTATTTAAGTTTCTTGTGGAGTATAAAAATGTAACTTTACATAGTACGGTGCCACACTTTCCTTTGCTAATTTTTTTTTTAAACAAGTTTCTAAAGAATTTGCTTAAATGCTTTTTCAAACATTATTTGAATAGCTTGTATTGAAATAAAAATTGCATCGCATTAAAAGATTAAGCACAATATTTAATCAACGGGAACATTACAAATAAAAAAAATCAACACTGTGGTATAACTGCTCTTAAAGGAATCACAGTTTGAAAAAAAAATAATAATAATTATACCACCGGGTGGCAATGTGTGCAAAGTTACAAAAAACAAACAAACAAACATGTGCTGTTCAAAAAAATGATTTGCTATTTAAAATGCAAAATAAATACAGTGGCACCAGAATTGAGCACCACGATATATTTGCACAGTAGATTTGCAGTTTTCCCACGCTTTACGCTTTCCCCGTGGTTATACAATGCATTGACCATAGTTTATCCTGGTTTGCCACCCTGTGTGGTGTACACCGCATTTTAGTTTTGCTTTGTATGTGGATGTTTACTTTCTCTTTTTGCGATTTCACTTTGATCTTTACAAATATATTTGCATACTTCACAGGTTTTAAAGTCCTTCAGTGTGTCTAGGATTAATTAATGCATATGCTGCACTGATGAGCCCCAAACAGGACGAAGCACGCCTGCAAGTTGCTGTGCTTTGACTTCTAAAACACTGTGAATGTAGACTTTCACACTATTTGATTGGCTCTTGTAATGCTGATATTTGCATATCCAGATTACCCATAATTCTATAGTTACTGTTTTCTACCACCCTACCTTGAAAGCTACTTGTCTTTATATATTTATTCATGGCTCATAAGTGTCACTTTTCCTAGACCAGAGAACTTGTTTCTTGACTCATATGAATTGAAGAGCCAGTAAATACTAAACCTCTGCTTAACCTCCCTCTCTTCAATCCCCCCCCCCCCTTCCTCCCCTTCCCTCCCTTCCCCACCCTTTTCCCCCCTCAGCAGCACTGTGTATCGTGTTGACAGGGCAATGTGCTCTCCAGTGTGTCCTGTTGTCTTTGACCCTGGAGGAGGAGGAGTGGAGGAGTGGAGGGTTTATCTCTTCAGTGTTCGTTAATGAAATCTTCTGCTAAGTTAGCCAGAGAAGGGCTTGTTATTAGTGGTCTTTATCAGGACTGTGTGTTCTGTGAGGTCGCTGTGGGCCAAGACAGCTGCAGCTTGCCCCTTTCAGACACGACTTTGTGCAGCTCAAACAGCATCGATTAATATTACAGTGCTCCCTTTCATAACGCTGTAGCTGGGAGCCGTATTGTTTATTAATGTATTTATTCCAAGGGGTGAAAAAAAAAAAAAGAAAAAAGTATGGAGTAGTGGTTAGAGCTCTGGACTCTTGACTGGAGGGTTGTGGGTTCAATCCCCAGTGGGGGACACTGCTGCTGTACCCTTGAGCAAGGTACTTTACCTAGATTGCTCCTGTAAAAATCCAACTGTGTAAATGGGTAATTGTATGTAAAAATAATGTGATATCTGTATAATGTGATATCTTATAACAATTGTAAGTCGCCCTGGATAAGGGCATCTGCTAAAAAATAAATAATATATATTTAATATCTAATTTTATATATATTTAATATCTAATTTTTAGTGCTTGTGGTTTTAGTGGCCGAAGTGGACAAGATCAGGTATCCCACCCTAAAGCACTGAACATTTTTTATTAAGAAAGAATAAGACCAGTAGGGTACTAAACCATTTCCAAAAAAAAAACCCACGAAAAAAAAACAAGATTATAAACCTATTTAAAAACAAAACATTACTAACATATACTGAGTTATCCTGAATCTGTGCTGGCTTATTCCCTTTCTATTCCACAAACACTTAGTTGTTAGTTTATCAGTCATGTGTAAGTGGGATGGATGCAGAAGCAGAAAACCGGCAGCGGTGATTAAGCACTTCCCAAAACCCACCCGACCTCCCAAGTTTCAAAGGCTATTTATGTGTATTTTTCTGTAAACCATTAAGCGTTTGCCAACAGAAATGTGCACAGATTTCTATGACCTCCTGACATGACTGATTCACAAGTTTGCATCGGGATCGGGAAACCAAAGTACTGATTTTGAGTTCTGGAATGGGAATGAGAATACTACACAATGGGGGGCGGGATCTTTAACCCCACCCCCCATTACATCATCAATTCCACGTGGCAGTATCGGCTTACTTAGCAGGGAGTACAGGATATGTGTTTTGTCTAGAGTGCTGATCGTAATCTATACCATACAAAACATATATACAGTAATCGCTTTGTGCATTTTTTGGTATTAAAGATACAGGTTGTCACGGAATATCTACTTTGTAACCCTCACGAGAATCGGACCAGTAAAAAAGAGTTTCGATTCTTGTGCAGCGCTGTGAATTATTTACGGAATTATGATAATAAAGTTTGATTTCTGTAACTGCTATTGGCACACATTTTTATGAGTGTTCTGACTACCAGGGTTAGGAGTGTACTGTGCATTCGCGCTGGAGGGTCTTAAAACATCTGTTTAATTTCCTAAACGCTTAAACTTTGATATCACGCACGTTTAAATATGAACATATTTTGAAATTGTTAACCCGTCACAATAAGCACACCACCAGAGTTTAAAATAAATGACTGCGCTATTAACGTGCATATGGACTGCACTATGAATAAACACTGAATGTGAAATAAGCAAACTTTATAGTTACTACTGTAGAAAACTAAGGCCAACATCCTGGATTTCACCCGCATATTTCTGATCACATGAAATCATTAAGGCAAAATGCTAAACGTTTCCCATCCGGCTAAGACTCCTAATGCTTATTAAAACACATTGTGGGCCCTGTTCAGTCTGCGTTTTTTCAGCTTTACCGTTCCAAACCACCGCTTTCTGACACATGGCTCTAGCCAGTTTGAGGTGTCGTTTTGAGTGACATTATTTTTTGGGGAAGCATGTCGAAAGGCAATCAAAACCACAAACCATCACGAGTTTGCCCTAGATGCAGGGTGATATAGTTACTACAGGTGACCTAAATTAACCGAGACACTGAGCCAACCACACACACCCTGAGAAAAGTGTGCCACAGCAATGGGGCCCCCGAGTGGCGCATCCAGTAAAAGCGCTCCGTGTGGAGTGCAGGATGTGCCCTATAGTCTGGACGTCGCGAGTCCGAGTCCAGGCTATTCCTTTGCCGACCGAGGACGGGAGCTTCCAGGGGGCGGCGCTCAATTGGCCAAGCGCCGCCCGGGGGGAGGGAGGGTTAGGTCGGCCAGGGTGTCCTCGGCTCACCACGCATCAGCGACCCCTGTAGTCTGGCCGGGCGCATGCGGGCTTGCCTGTAAGCTGCCCGAGAGCTGCGTTGTCCTCCGACGCTGTAGCTCTTGGGTGGCTGCATGGTGAGTCCGCAGCGTGAAAAAAAGCTGTCGGCTGACGGCACACGCTTCAGAGGACAGCATGTGTTCGTCTTCGCCCTCCCGAGTCAGCGCAGGGGTGGTAGCGGTGACCTGAGCCTAAAAATAATTGGCCATTCCAAATTGGGAGAAAATAATAAAAATAATTGGCAATAAATAAATAAATAAATAAGTGTGCCACTAGTCAAAGTACAGCTCTGGCCAAAAGTTTTGCGTCACCCTGTAGAATTAGCTAATTTTACTTCATAAAGTTGAATGAAATCTGCTGAATAAAGTTACTTTACCATATTGAATTACACACCGCTTTGTAGTGTTCCAGATACTGAAAAATGTGACTTTTCGAAATCTAACATGAAACACTACTGTAGCCTACTAGTATTATGGCGAGACTTTTGCGGTACCATTTTGTAGTTTTCTTTGATTTACATGATGTTAAACACAAGATCTAAATTATGTTTATATAGTTTTTCTCACTCCTAAAATGCTAGATAAAACTTTTGTCCATAGCTGCATGTTAAAGCATGGGTAAGCATTGTAAAGCCCTGAGATGCATGTTAAAGTGTATTAAAAAAAAACGGTAAACTATGGTATATCCAGAGTATAACCATGGTTCAAACACAGTGCAGATATGCCGTGGTTAACCGATACTACAAGAAACTAGCATTCAATGTCACATGAATCGACTAGAAGTCAAAAATCAATTCAGCGCTATTGAATGATTTAATAGTTTTTGGAAGAAACTTTTTTATAAGGATAATAAGGATCCTGAAATAATGACTGGTTCTTAAAAGATGATCTCCACTATAAATGATTCATTTTTTTTCCCAATAAATTAAGTAACATTTTATTCCTGTTGAAAATTCTGCATTCCTTCCAGTGACTCATTTTAAATGCGTTGTGTGAAAAATGAAGATAAATCTTATATAAAGATTGCCATTGTGTTACCTTCTGCGTGCTCTTTTGAGGAGTCTGTGCTCCGACTCACTGCCAGACTTTGAATAGCTTAGTGACCCACACACCTTATTACTCACTTGATCCTTCTTGTAGTAAAATATCCCTTTAATAGTGGGGGTTCGTACAGGACTGCAATCTACCTTTTTCTGCGTGACAGAGAAATATGAACATGCCGTTCTTCTGTGCTTCCTCAGGACGCTGTGCAATTAGAGCCTGCACACGGATCAAAATTACAAGGCCTTCTCTTGCTGCAAAGCTGGCGATGAACGCAGCAGAGCCAGATAACCCCACTGCTGTGCTTCACTGGAGTGAAGGGGAAGCAAACATCCACTTATAGTTTCCTGTAATCCGTTGAAAAAAGATCGTCTCAGCCAAGCAGAAGCACACAATGCATGCAATAAAATCCAGTTACACCAATAACTTTTATCATCTCAACTACACCATCCCTCATTGGACAGGCGGTTCAATGGGCGCTCCTGCTGATAAGCACATCCAGATTGTTAGTCAAGGTCTAAGGGTGCTTTTGCAACACTCTCATTAAGTCCCAGTTTGTTTGCTCTGAAGCGCATGCCACTGAGTCACTCTGCAGATATAAACAGATTGTAGACTACAGATCGGCCTCTGGAAAGAGAATGCCAAAAGGTATGTTGCAATTTCTTGTAAACAGTCCCAAGTGCAAGAAGCTCTATCCCATTATCTTTGCAAACCCCCACGGCTTGGAAAAAGACTGACCCGACTATGTTCTGATTAACCATTTGTAATCTCCCTTTCGGTCACTCATTTTTAATTTCATTTTTGAGAAATTTTAAAACAGTTTGTGTGAACTCTACAGAGTTCAAGAAGTTGCCCTGCCATAAAATAGATACACAGATAGGAAACATAACATGGTACAATTGTGCAGATAGTGCCTGATGGGGATACACTGGGCTGGTATAAAGCTGTTTGACTTGGGATGTGTCCACACACGCTTAGCTAACTGACATAGAGTGCCAAAGAAGGCATGGGGAACACAATGCAAATACCCGCAGGAGTGAACACTAACCTACATGGGTACAGTAATTCTGCAGCTCAGTATGCTTTTCCAATTCTTATTCTGTGCATGCGACATGACAGAACATGACAAACATTTAAAATGGAGGTGATCTCATTTTCCTTGTTGGGAGGGGTGGGGGGGGGGGCTGTTTTTGATGAACTAAACAGTTACTAATCAGCTGCTGGTTAATTCATTAAATGAACCCCAGACTTCTCAAATTTTCTGTACTTGTTGGTCAGAATGGAATTCGGTCAAAGTGTAAAACTATTCCCACTTCCATATGAAAATAAAGCGACGAAGAGAAGCCTGTTTTCTGTGTCTCAACTCTCCAGGGTGTGTCTGTAGCTTAGCACAGCAGCTGGAACTCATTAGTTAGCAGGAGCAGCTCAGATTTATAACTGCCCCTTTTTTAATTTTTTTTTTTGTTCTCGTTTTTCACACAAATCACAAGCCATCTTAATACGTTCAAACTAGTGTTCCACCCAACCTTGACCATAGCACAGCACCATAATGTACAGCATAGAATTTCATGGTGAAAGCCCATGGAATTTTTCAGTTTTGCTACGCTTTTAAAAAAAAAAACAATTGCACATGTCATACCATTGCTTGCGTGACTTGCTGTATCTATCCTGATTCCTGCTTCACCATGCTTTCACTGTGATAGATTTAAACCATTTTGACATTTCATAAGGAATACCCAGGTTAGATTATTGAGAATGATGCATTAGGGAGCCCCTTTTGAATAGGGGTGTAGCAATGTGATACGTATCACGAAATGCGTTTCCTGATATTTCAGCATCAACGACACGGCCATTCCATAAATGCACCCTTTTCTGAGCTCGCTACTCTCCGTCCTTCATTTGTATCCACTTAATTTCCTAGCTGTGTTCTGGTTTCTGTGATGCATCAGTCTTAACTGTGTCAACTCCTCTAATTGTTGTTTGCTGTGCCATATATCACAATGCACACGGACCATGTAAAGGAAGTATCACAATTCAACGATGCACAGCGATGCTTCTTTAGTTTTGACCCGTGCAGGAATTTGACCAGGATGTCAACACCCACCCCCCCCCCATCCCCTGCTTTGAACTGCAAAGTCACCCCAGCTGTCTAGCACATGGGTGCTGGTTATGTCTCCAGCACACTGCTGGTGGACACAATTTAGCTCTCAGTGGACAGAAGTCCACATGACAAAATCAAAATCACCATTCAGTCCAGTGTTACAACCACTATAAAGTGTTCCCATTGTATTGCATAGCAAAGTGTAATAAAGCACAATGCATGCACGGCACAGGTAAGCATTGTAAAGCACAGAGAGGTCAAGCATGTTGAAAAACAAATCAGGGTAAACTAACTCTTATAACGGTTTACCGCAGTAAAAGCATAGCACAGTGTAATCAAGTATAGTGAAAGCACGGGTATAGGTAAGCATTGTAAAGCTTAGAGAGGTACCGTAAAACATGTTAAGAAACATGGCAACCTGTGCATAATATAACCATGGGAAAACTGTGACCTTGCAGAGTTACTGTAGTAAACTTTTATAAGGGAAGTCGCTGCATTTTCAATGAGCATTATTAGTAATAATAATAATAATAATAATAATCTCTCTATATAAACATATGACACAGACTGTGAAAACTTTGCCGAGTACCAAGGAAATGTTAACACTTCAAAAAGAAAACCATGAACAATAATGACTAAGATCCTTCCTCCTCTTGAGACGTCTGCAATCAAGATACGGCAGGGAAATTAAAACGCATGAAACTAGAAACCTGATCTCACAGAGAGAGCTGCACATAGCCGTGGAGCTACTCAGAACTGAGTAATTATTTGACAGCGCATAGCTGATATTTGTTGTCATAAGCAAAATCTGTTGAGTCCGCTGTAATGCATCCTTTTAAACAAGCAGCACTGTTTCTGTGAAAGAAAATACCCCTTTTAAAGATGCGCTGGGCCGTATTTTCAAAGCGTTTACTTGTGTTGTTCTCCCTGTTCATTTTATAGAACTAGAACCAAACAACGAAGTGATCTCTTAAGCACTCTCATTTGTAAAGATTCGTGTTTGTCCTTTCAAAAACATTGTTTTATTAAAGAATGGAGGAGACGCTTTGGAAAGGACGTTCTGTATGTGGTACAGTCTGTTGATTCACAAGGTCGCACATTCACCGTGGTTTTGTTCGTGCAATTTTGGTCATGCATTTTCTAGGTATATTCCCTTAAAGAAAAGCATGGGATTTGTCAAGCATGTTACCAAACTCATGACATTTCATTTTGAGAACTTCTTTTTTTTTTTTTTGGTTTTTACAATTTTTTGCTTATTCATTTGCACCCAAGCAAAAAAAAACAAAAACTTGAAGGCTTTCTTCAAGCTTTACTAAGTTACACTAAAAATAACATGCTTATTAGTTTTCTAAGCAGATAAAAAAAAAGACTAAATCTTAACCCTTTAAGACACAAGGGACATAAGTGTCCCACAAATTATGCCAAACTTTTTTATTTTTGCAAGGAGGCGCACGAAACAGGGTTTAAAATGGACTGACAGGTTGGATCCGGTCATCCAGATGGTCAGTTTCCTCCTCGTGATGCTTGAGTCGCTCTCAGATGTAATTTTAAGAAGAAACCATTTGAACAACAAGCGTTCAATTCATTGTGTACCTTAAGGGGTTAAAGACACTTGGGTGCTGTAAGTGTAAATGTAATAGATTTTGTACAGTGGCAGATCTCAGTACTTCCACTGTTTTAAATAGGCGACAACACAGAAGAGAATACACTTGGGAGATGCTGGCTTTGTCGTCACATTTTAATGATTTAAACAACGATGGTATTTAGATGTGCCATTTATTAGATCAATTGAACAGAGACTCGTGTGTGTGTGTGTGTGTGTGTGTGTGTGTGTATGTATGTGTGTGTATGCACATCCACAAAGCCTTTTTCTTTTTATTGGGGTGTTTTTATTTCTTGTTAAGAGCGTCTTGTGCCTCCCTTTCCCGTCATACACAAGGCATCCTGTTTCCTTTCCTTTACAAAGAGTCTTCATGCATCACTCCCGTTCAGTTAATAACTCCCTCAAGCCCCCCCATAGAGAGATAATTGTACTGCATTGTTGGCCATGAATGAGTCCTTTCTGAAACTTTTTCTGAGGCTGTAAAATACATGGAAAGGCAGGTCTGGGGTCACGTCAAGAGTCCCACATTCCTAATTTATGGAGTCCTGGTTTTTAAAGAGCTCTTAATGGTGTTCCAAAAAGAACAGCGTCTATTATTTATATTTTCTCTCTAGGGTGCCACTGCCTTTTTGTTTTGTACAGTTCTACATTATTGAGGAGGGAGAAGGGGGGAGAGGGGAGAGGGGAGAGGGGAGGGAGAGAGAGGGGAGAGGGGAGGGAGAGGAGAGAGAGGGAAGAGGGAGAGGGAGAGGGGAGGGAGAGAGAGGGGAGAAGGAAGAGGGGGAGCAAGGAGACATTTTGTTTGCACCATTTATTTTCTCTAAAGTTGCAAAACCTTTTTCTTTTCTTTAACGAAAAAAAATCTGTCAGGTCGTCGTAATTCTGTCCTCCACAGAATCATTAGAATATCAATTTTCATGGCAGACTGCTGATAGATAGTTTTGAAGGTTGAACATCCCTCCCCTCCCCTCTACTCCACTCCACTCCTTTCACAACCTAATCTGGCCTACTTTCATTCTGTTGACTGTCTTAATGTACTGGATAGCATTTTCAATGAAAGACTAGCTTTCCTGTATCTGTAACTGGCTTCAGCGCTCCAGACAATCATGCTATACGCACAGATGTGTGCATGAGTATGTGTATAGAGGAAGTCATCTCCACCTGACACTGTATGAAGGCCGGGCAACAGTGCAGGTGTGGACGGTGGGCCAGTGGGACCCCAGTTCAGACATAGTGGTTTGATCCATTCCTGGTTTTAGTTTAATAAGAGCTTGTCGTCTACACACAGTGTGGCTAAGCAAGCTCATATTGGAACCTGGAATGGGTGAATCTGCTATGCAACAGGAGTCTTATTTCCATCTGAATATGCCTCAACTGTTTGGAGCAGTGTCGTCCAAACAAATAACTTAATTTAGCTTCCCGACCTCTTTGTTAAATCCATGGCTTAAACAATAATCTGTGTTATTTTACTACCACGCCTATTAGCACACAGTGGAAGTATGTAGGTTTTGAAACGCGAATGCTATCTGCATGAAGGCCAATGCTATGCAAAAGCAGTGATTGAAAAACAGATACAGGACGTCCCGTATTAGATAAGATATGCTCAGTTTGTTCAGTCTTTTTTTTACCCTGTGACTCGCGTTGCCGCAAGTAAACCCAGGGTTGCTATACCGGGTCTATAGGAATGCAGAAAAGGGTTTTTATTTTACCTAATCCGAGTCTGTACGTCTATCATTGCACGTCTTGATCTGTTGTCCTGAGCTAAACGAAAGCTGGAGAAACTAGCCCAAAACAGAGCCAGATGGAGGATCAAAGTGGATGACCTACGCTCCCTAAGGAGCAAAAAGGGTTTACCCTTAACCTAGCCATGTCTTCAGAAACCCTTTCATTATGCAACGGCACTCATCTCTCTACTGGGTTTTTTTTTGTTGTCTACCTATGCTTTTATGTATTCGTGCACACAGTGAGTGGAGAACTACAAGTTTATTAAACCACACTGATAAGTTACTATGCTTTTTTTTTCGTGGCACAAGGAAAATGAAAGAAACACCCCACAAACTCAAGGTTACCACACACCAGCTGGCAGGCCAACGTTGTTCCGGGGGCACTGAAGATGAAAAGCACACTGTTAGTGAATTGATATTTGTGTCAAGTCATTTTCACTGAACTGAAAGTGCATGACCTTACTGTGGCTGCACAGTGATATCCTTTGAATGAGACGTTAAACCGAGGTCTTACTGTAAGTGACTCTGCAGCAGCAGTTGTGGTGCATAGTTCACCCCCAAGTCTCTGGAAGTCGCTTTGGAAACGTCTGCAAAATGACTAAATAATAATAATAATAATATGCAGTGAAGATGAATTGCTTCCATAGGTAATATAATTATAATGCAGGTAGCACTGTAGACACCAGGTTTGGCATACTCCTAAATTGCATTTACAGTGCAGTGCATGGGTAGGTATTTAGTTTTTTATTTTTCGTTCAGCTTAATTGAAAATGAAACAATAAAGGCACATGACAACGTCAGGCTTTATGTTACCACTGTATGCATGTCCATGCAAAAGAAAAACAACAGATTAATCTTTGCACGCAAACACAGTTAACTCCCTTATCCCCATAAGACCAACATTTTTCAGCAAGTACAAAGTCCCACAGCACCCCTTATAGAGTAAAAGATGACTGTAGTAAGTGCAAGCATAAAAAGGTGCATTGAAAGCATGGTAAAGCATACACTAGGGAAGCACTGTACCAAGCTGTGTGGTAAAGCACATTCAAAGACAGGGAGAATCACGGTAAACTGGGAGAGGGGAAAATGAAAGGGATAAGCTTTGATAAGATGAAGAGAAACGGTAGCCTGGGTTATTGTGAAGCTGTGGTCACGTTGGTTTAAATGTTAAGCAAAGAAGTGCACCAACAAGCAGTTACCTGCAGCTGAATTCCGTTTCAGGTTGCAACCATGCTCAGTGTCATCTAAAACCACATTCTCTAGAAAACCGCTGTCTTTCAGAGTAAAAAGGGTAAGCGACTGCTCTGTTTGATGCTGCAGTAGAGGAAAGCATGCACAAAGTTCACATTTAGTTTCTAAAATCCAGATTACAATACTTGATGGATGAACAATGTCTCGTTTTTCAGTTTAAAGAAAGTTGTGTTCATTTTATTTAAATGCATACCGGGGGGGGGGGGGGGGGGGGGGGAATCAAAATATGCAAATCTTACATTTCAGTTAAACCGATCTTCCTTTAACTCTACTGATGCAGAAAAATGCACTTGTGCAAAAATAATTGATTTAAACTTTGGCCAGATGAATGAATTGAAGTCTATTTGTAACTTGATTCTGGTTGACATTAGGCAAGTTGAAACAGTGGATTAGTTTAAGTCTAAATTGAAAACATACTTTTTTGAATGTGCTTGTCTATTATTGGTTGTAGCTGAAGAGTATTGTACATATGAGCTCTCTTGTTTTGTTTTAAACTTTGTACAGCGCTCTGGGATGCCATGGTGTGAAGGGAGGGCGCTGTATAAAAATACATTTGTATTGTATTGTATTGTATTGTTTTGTATTGTATTGTATTGTATTGTATTTGGAGCCTCAGTTCTGGCAGAGCAGTTTCACAAACTGTTAAAAAAATTCTAAAAATTGTGCTTGAGAGAGAGAGAGAGAGAGAGAGAGAGAGAATGAGCTATGGCTAAAAGTTTAGCATCACCTTATAGAATGAACTCATTTTGCTTCATAAATTCGAATGAAACCTGCTGAATAATTTTACCTTAACATATTGAATTACACGCCGCTTCACTTTGTAGTTTTCCATATACTTAACCAAAAACTGACAAAAGTTATCCACTTTTTGAAATCTAACATGAAGTATTGTACTATTATTATGGCTTCCGGTAGACCTTTGCAATATCATTTTGTAGTTTCTTTGATTACATGACGTTAAATAAATGTTCAGTTTTTTTTTTTAACTTTTATTATATCTCATCCCTTAAAATTCTGGGTGATGCAAATATATATACACAAAGGAAATCAATTACAAAGGATATTGCCTTTTGACCCAACTGCGGGTGGAACACTGGCCCAGGGAGGCGGAGACTCTATTGTAAAATGGGATTTGTTAACACCGCTGATTTCAATGATATCAAATCTCACTGCGGAACTGAAGATTAAGAGTCTCGCCGCTGAGCCAAACACATTAAACAGTGACACGCCGGGTACCCTTGTTAGGAACCAATGGCATCCAGCCAGCCTCCAATGTCAGGCAAGCATGGCACCACATGACTGCTGGTCAGGGATTCCCCTGTTCCGTGTGCTGTCTGAATGCTTTCCTGTCAACCTGCCGTTTTTCTCCTCTCAAACTTTTCACACTTCTTTGTACTGTATACAGTTATTACTTGCAAAATGCCTGTTTTGCATATAGGGCACCATTCATAGCACAATTGACATTAGTCAAGGTGTTGGCGATATTGTTTTAAGCTGTTTCTGGTTTGAAGTGGGTTTTATAGTGATTCTATTGGTGGAGTTACTTTTAGGGGAATTAAAATAAAGGAACTATTGAAAAAAAGAAAATAAAGAAGGTGTAACGCCATCGGCTCCACATCTGCGGTTACATCCAGGACAACTGTGTTACATTCTAATGACAACGCTACAGGTTCACACTGCCTTTCATCATCAGAAACCGTGCGCTGTCAGAAAAGCAAAGCTTGAGATCGTGTCTGCTGTTTTCACCTGTATAATCAAATTCATTTTCTTTTTTTTTTTAGCGAACACTTTTAAGTTGTAGTCTGGAGCCATTCAACTAGACTTTTGCATGCCACTATGCTATCTTCTCAAGCTGCACAAGTTAAATTGTCTGTAGTATTCATCTGTTCTGTTTGTTTTCTACTACAAGGCCAGTGTCCGAATACCAGTGCTGTAGTCAAGGCTAAACTGACCTTACCCACTTCTCAATTGGGGGGAAAATATCTCCTTTGAAGGAATAAAGCATTTACTCGCTCCTGTGATCATGGCTATTCCAAGGCAAAGCATATTCCAATTTTAAAATATCGAAATGTATAAAGTGACTCAGGCACATTTAACAATTCTGCACGCCCTTAGTGCCTACCAACCAACCGCCTGGCCTTGAGCACCAAACAGGACAGTCAGTTTACACACTTTTTCATCTTCTTTGACCACTACACCACTGAGGAGGCTGTGTGGTCAAGTGGTTAAAGAAAAGGGCTTGTAACCAGGAGGTCCCCGGTTCAAATCCCACCTCAGCCACTGACTCATTGTGTGACCCTGAGCAAGTCACTTAACCTCCTTGTGCTCCGTCTTTCGGGTGAGACATAGTTGTAAGTGACTCTGCAGCTGATGCATAGTTCACACACCCTAGTCTCTGTAAATCACCTTGGATAAAGGCGTCTGCTTGTCTTAGGCTGCTGGGAGTGAGTGGGTCTGCAGACGCTCCTTGCCTAGCGCAGCAGTCAGATCGGACACCCTGGAGTCCTTCAGAGCTGCCTTTACCTAGCTGGCTATTTATCATTATTAATAACACGGACAAAACACGCACTAGCTCAAGTCAGATACAAATATACAGCACCTGCCGAACAGGTAAAACGCATGGGATTATTCTGTTACAATCACATTAACATGTCCTTCTAAAGGGAGACTATTGGTGTCATCACACAAGAGCCTTCAGGCTGCAGGACTCATGGTGGCGTCCAAATCCAGACAGCTGTGGCTTGCGCATTCAGTGCAGAACATCGTCAAGAGGATCATTTGTTTCCCTGAACTCAATTTTACATTTTTTTTTTTTTTTTTTAGCAGACTGGTTTGTGTCACAAAGCTGCTGCTGGCTGCACCCTAACATCAACCTTCCAACCAGTGTTTCTTGTGGGCGATTTGTTTTCCATGCGTAAAAGATATTTAAAGGTATTTATAGCTGGTGGTTAGCCTTGCAACTTTTTTTATTATTTTTTTTGGCTGCCACAAGAAATATATTTTCAGCACCACAACAGAGATTCAGGGTCAGATGCCTTGTCCATTATTGTGTGTTGCCCTGCCTGTGTCTCTTATTAGTGCTGGGATAGATACGCACAGCTTATAAAATGAGGCAAAAATCAAAGAATTATTTAATAACAAAAAAAGTTTTTGTAAGAATATTTGCATACGAAAATAAACACGTTGGTCCCAGTACTACCTATTTTATTAAAGAGGTGTGCGTGAGCCGACGCCTACTTAACGTGCAAGATGTTTGCTTTGTGTTTTCCACACCGTGGATGTGTTGCTGTAGTGTCCCTGTTTAGTGATCACATTTCACAAGCCCCAACACGTCTGTGCGTCACCGGTTCGATGCCTCAAACATGCCACTATTGTTCAGTGTGGTTCTAGAATGGTTCTATACAGCCAGTCTATACAATGAGGGTCCCATCACCTGGTTCTACAACACAGGAACCCTCTTGTTACACATCTGTAGAATGATATTGCAGGTGCATTATTTATACGGCTAACTGTGACAACCGCCCACCAGTAACCAGACAAACAGACACGTTTCACCTGCTTGTTAATGCATTCTGGTAATCGACTTGAGGTTACACACATATTAAAAGAGAACTATAAGGACTGGTTTAAGAGCTGTTTTGTTAAGAACAGTTTTTAAGCGACCTTTGTAACCCTTTTAAAACACGTTGGAAAGGGTTCTCTAATTTAAACAGCCACACTGGTGCTGAAAATGAACGAGCTATTGTATATTAATATGATTTGAACTTCTGTTCAGGCGGCTGTCGGTTCTTTTGCATTCTGAAAATCTGCATAGCAACTCTGTTTATTAAAATATAGTCGATTTGTGTGTTATGTTGTATTAGACTGATCCAGTGGCGCTTCTCACAACGCAGGTGATGCCAGCAACTGACAGTCTGAGGTCTATTAATGTAATAATAATAATAATAATAATAATAATAATAATAATAATAATAATAATAATAATAATAATAATAAATGAAAAAAATACATTGCAATTCGGCATGCACTTTTGTATCGATGTATTTAATAATAATAATAATAATAATAATAATAATAATAATAATAATAATAATAATAATAATAATAATAATAATAAAACATGGATGCACGCTTACCCCATGTATTGCAATTTGTAATCCAAAGATTATTAGTATTTTAGTTTTTTACTCTTTCGAGAAGTCTTCTCTTGTTTGATTTCTTAACTCCAGGTTGATCGTTCGGTGATTATAACATTTCAACACAGCTTGAAAAAGGTTTTTTTTTTTTTTTTAATCGTCCAGGCACGTCGTTTATTAACTTGAAACTTCACGGAATCCAAATGCAGTGTAAGTCAAAGTACAACAAATGTGAAAATGTCCCAACCGCAAATTAATGATAAATGTCATTAAAATGTTCTCGTTTACGCAGTTGTGGCGACTTGCGCAGTCATTTCGTATTAAAAAAATAGAGGAAAAAATTAGCTATGCAATATGCTGCTTTTCCAAATGTTGAAATCTGTTGTCTCTTATTAAAAATCCCCCAAACAATCCTGTATTGAGCAAAGCAATCCTTTTCACACACGGAACCCGCCTCTCTGAGTTGTGGAGTATTAACGCATTTTTCCACCAGGCGTATGAAAACCTTGTTGTATTTAAAACCGCTCCCCCTTCGATGTGTGTTACTACTACAGCCAATGAAAACGTCTTTCCTTCTCTCTTTCTTTGTCTTGCTCTTTTTCTTCTGGCAGAAAATCTAATCCAGATGTTTTGCTTTCACCAGCAGCTCCCTTGGTGGAAGCTGAACGTGAGATATTTAATAACCCGCCCTCCAGCCCCCTGCTTTCCTCCGTTTAGAAAGTTTTTGAGAGGCGCAGTATTCCACCTACATACGCCGCACGCAGCCACAGCCATACATCCAGATATTTTTGACATGTCCTGCTGCACTATCCACTGTTGTCAAGGCCATTACTTAGGTCCAGCTATTGGATTACAGATCAATACGGACTAGGCTAAACTGAAGGTCTTATCAGACAGGTCTCTCCCACGTGACTGATAAAAGGACCCGGTGACATCATTTCAGTGGTGCACTCTTGAACCACAAGTTGGGCAATAGTTATTTTGGTCGCTGTTTTGTGGGGGGGGCATAAACACAAACTGGACTGTCGACAAGGCCTTCTTACTGATAGTACAATGCACTGAGCTCTGTGAACTCAACTATGTGAATGGAATGTGAACAGCAGAAGAGTGTGCTTGTCCAAACCGTAGTACTTATTGTAAACTAGCTAGGGTTAAGAATTAGTTTTTTTTTTTTAAAAACTGTTTAAAGGGGAGGTTCTTTTTTTTTTTTAGCCACATTGATTAAATTGTTTGCACATTTCATGCTTGGATCCCATTGCTTTGGCTACTTAGTATCACAAGCAAGCCTAGTTCCAGAGGAAACGGTCTCCGGGAGGGACCGAGGGTGTGGTTTCAGCTCAGGGACTGCTGTGATTGGATGTATCTTCTCAGATTTTTGGAATCTTTTTTAAAACTCCCCTGCTTTCCGTTTTAACCCCCCCTAGGTGGATCTGAGATCAAAATCAACGTTGTCTCGGTGTTGGTTATATTAGGTTTAGGGAGGGAGGGGTATGTTTAGAATATAATCACTGGTATCACAGCAGTCTCTCGGGTGAAACCACACGTCACATGACACACAAAAGGTCCTTTCCTCTGATGGGAACTGGACTCAGCCCCCGTGTCGCCTCAGGGCTGGGACTGAAGCACAAGCGGAGGTCACGTGACTTGACCACAATTCCGTCTTACCCTTATAAAGGTACTACCAAATGTTCCTGTCAGGACACTGCACTCTGATTGGTTATCATATTAATAAAACAATGAATAATCCTCTCCAAACACCCAAACCCTAACCTTAAGGTCAGTAAGAGTGACCGGAGGTGCAGACTACCTCAGCTGTCCTGACAGGAACATTTGGGTTATTGTGCATATTGATTACCTCTGCAGCCGTTGTCTTCCCATCATCCTCAGGTTTATATATACAGATTACATAAACGCAGTAAAATGATGGACCCAAAATTAAACACTGGAAATAATGCCTCCTTGCAGCCTGCAGTGATATTATTACGGGATGACTATGCATCAACTGCTGCTGCAGAGTCACTTCCAATAGGACCTCAGTTTTTTCCCAAGGACGGAGCACAAGGAGGTGAAGTGACTTGCTCAGGGTCACACACAGTGGCTGAGCTGGGATTGAACCTGGAACCTCCTGGTAACAAGCTCCTTTCTTTAACCACTGGACCACCAAGCCTCCCATAACCCCAGCCATGAGTCGCACACCAGCTCTGAGGTGCTTTATAATTACAATACAACCTTTGAAGATCTAACCCCTTTTGAAGTGGCGGCGGGGCTGTCATGAGGTCACTGGTTCAAGTCCAGCCCTTCCTTTCCATTCAGTTCACTGGGCTGGGACGCCAAACCATTACACAGCACCGGAAGCTGTTAAGTGAGTATATCCTACCTTTCCTGCTCCACCAGTACACAGTAGAGTGAAGCTGTAAAACCAGTAGAGAACTCCTCCCTATGCTCCACCAGCACACAGCAGTGGGAGGCTGTTTAGTGAGTATAATAGCCTAATCTTCTCTGCTTCACCAGCTCAGAGCAGAGGGAGGCTGCTGAGTGAGTATAAGAGCCCAGTATAAGAGATTTTAAAGAGAATATTTAAGCAGTAATAAAAGTAGGAGAAAAGTATTCCAAAAGATAATGAAAGCTAGGAAAGCAGGTAGCAATTTGAACCTCGCTTATCTTTTTTCTATTTTCGTTTCTCTGACGTGGGATTTTATGTGAACACACAAAGCACCACGCGGTTTGTTGAGAAAGGCTTTTTATTATTTCTCAAAAACAGCCTCAGAAGCGCGGGATGTTCGCCAAACAAAATCTCAGGTCACAAGCACTATGTTTTGATAGCAGCAAATATAGTTCCCCCATTTGCGGTAAGGAAAACAAAATTGCTGTTTTGGAAAAGGGCCCACTTTTGATAATTGCAAATTAGGCGTTTACTTGAAAAAAAACTTAAACATTAGCAGCTGCATCTGGTACTGTATTTGCAGCTGGGAAAATGGTCATATGACAGTCTGAACAAGTCAGCCATATTCATCATGATGGATACACAGTCTCAAGAGTATGTGTTTTGTCATGATGAAGCAATCCCTACAACAACTGGGATGTGAAAAATCTACGTGGAAAGGATCAGCGAGACACTGAGGAGTTCATTTATGCTTTAGTCTCCTCAAGGGTTGATTCGTCCGTTTGTCTCTCATTTGCAGGTTGCAGTTTGCGCAGAATATTGTTGCCAAGGTGCATGCTCATATATTTAATCATATATTAAATGATCCCACCATGTCACTGTAGTGATTTCATAGTTTTACTGGTACAGAGGTGGATCATGTAAACTAAACACGGACATTGCTGCAAATTTCATCACATGCATCTGGCACATTTATTACTTATTGAGGGATCGAGGGGCTGATTTCGATCCACCCATACCACGGCTGGATAAACTACAGCTGGATTATTTTTAGAGCATTTTACAGCACTGTGGAATCCCTCAGGATTGAATCAATCACTTATTTTGAGGTCCTGGGATAACCACAGATGGGTGGGTGATGCAATCCGGGGGATAGTGTCAGTGTGGAGTAGTGGTTAGGGCTCTGGACTCTTGACCAGAGAGTTGTGGGTTCAATCCCAGGTGGGGGACACTGCTGCTGTACCCTTGAGCAAGCTACTTTACCTAGATTGCTCCAGTAAAAACCCAACTGTATAAATGGGTAATTGTATGTAAAAATAATGTGTAAAACATAATGTAATTGTATGTAAAAATAACGTGATATCTTGTAACAATTGTAAGTCGCCCTGGATAAGGGCGTCTGCTAAGAAATAAATAATAATAATAATGATACATCTACTTAGCAACTTATTGTGTAAGCATTAGTGATAATTTCTTTAACCGGGTTACGTATAATGATGAAGGTATACTACAGTATGTGAAGCGAGGGCCACGGATTGCTATCGCAGCTTTTCTGACACTCAAGTCATTTGCACATGTTGGCCCTTCACTGCAGAACTCCCGGCCTCTTTGATTAGCTTCAAGACAGGGCACGCTTAACGTCAAAGAGCCCTGTTTTACTTAAACAAGTGCCAAGACAAAGGTAGAGTCACATAAGGCTAGCAAGAGGCTTTTCATTGCTTGAAGGACAGGTTTGTTTGTTAGTTAAGGTCCTGGTTCAAACAACGTCCATCTGTGTGTCTGTCTGTCTGTCAAACTCTACATGGTGAACATGATAATTATCACAAATCTTCTCCAAACTTCTATCATAGACTAGTCTCCGAAAGCATTCTGAGGTTTGTGTGTGTACAGCTATGGCCAAAAGTTTAGCAGCACCTAGAAATTTAGGATTTAACATCATGTAATCAAATAAACTACAAAATGATTTCACAAAAGTCTACCGGAAGCCATGATGGTAGTACAGCAGTGTTTCATGTTAGATTTCGAAATATCACTTTTTTCAATTGTCAGTTTTTCGTTAAGTATGGAAAACTACAAAGCGGTATGCAATTCAATACTTTAACATAACATTATTCAGCAGGTTTCAATCGACTTTATGAAGCAAAATGAATTCATTCTATAGGGTGATGCAAAACAGCAGTAGTTTTTATGTGCAACAGACTGTACAGGTGCACATGCAGGCTTCCTCTTTGATGAGTGAATATTGTGGTCTAACTGTCTCTTACCCTCTCTCCGCTGTTATGAAATTAATCTGTAATAACTGTACACAGCAAGAAACCGTCTCCTGCCATCATTAAGATAACACAGCTGTGGTTTTGAAACCTTTGTATAACGAAACCCCTCCGAGCAAAAATACGTTTTCACTTCTTATTTATTTATGTGTTTTTTGCTTTCTTCTTATCATTGTTGTCGGTAATTCAAATCTATTTTAGTGCTTGTGACGACGGCACCGCTTACAGCCAGATGCGTTTCAGGCAGGTGCATTTTTTGAGTTTTCCCACAATGCTCTGCTAAGGCCAATGTGCCTTAACACTGACACGAAGGACTCCACCCCCCCCTTCTAGTGTTTTCAGCCCTGGGCCTCTCTCTGTTCGTTCTCGTCTCTCTCTCTCTCTCTCTCCTCTCTGAATCTTGTGCTGAATCTTGTTGATTTTGTAATGGACAAACTGCACAATTCACCGGTCTTGCTTCATATGAACTGTGCTATGATTTAAACACGGTACACCACGGAACACTTTCATAAGGGTTAATAATTCAGTGGTGTGCAAGAAGTAACAATCGGACCCAGGCAGGGCCGGATTCGACATGGGGGCCCTACGATAACCCATATTTTGGGGGCCCTATGCATATTATGGCGAATGGTGTTATTGGTATATTGGTTAATATGGGGACAGAAAGTGTGAGCAGAGTGGAGCGAGCCAATTGTATATGGAGCGGGGGAGCGGAGTGGGGTAGTTGCTGGAGCAGAGCGGGTAGTTGCTGGAGCAGAGCAGGTAGTTTCTGGAGCAGAGCAGGGTAGTTGCTGGAACGGATCGGATATTTCCAGCCCGCTCTTTCACAGCTTGGAGAAGAACTGAGCACGGTTTTATTTTTCTTAAATACATTTTCGGCCATGGAGTTTGCACAAAAAAATAAGGTGACAAATACAGATGCAGTCACTGTACGGTATTTTCCATCATGCCTGTGCATGGTAACCATTCATTTTCCAGTTTCAAACCAAAATTAGGCACTTTTATTGTTTTAAAAAAAAAAGCTTTTGTATTCAATGTGATTGTGCACTTTATAATTCAGGAGCTGCCATATGAAAATGTGAGAAATGTCATCAGTGTGTCCATCTGTCTGCGGTTATTACATAGCCTGTATTGTTCTTACACAGTTCTATGGTTATGCACCAATACAGTGCTGTGAACACGGGTTATATTTTCTGCACTCTTAAGGATAGTTCATACACTACAGGGAGGTCCGTCAGCCCTGTTGAGACTCATGTGTGTTCGTGGGTTGATTTGAGCTCCCTGTGAGATATTCGGATACAAACAAGCCCATCATAAAGCTCATTTGTTTTATTAGTTTACCAGAAAGTCCATCAGCTAATATATGCAATAGCAGAAGAGAGAGAGAGAGAGAGAGTGAGAGAGAGAGAGAGAGAGAGAGAGAGAGAGAGAGAGAGAGAGAGAGAGAGAGAGAGAGAGAGAGCAAAACAAAAACAATGTTTTATTTTTTCTGAAATGTAAAGAGGCATACTGTGCACATTTGAGACCGGACAGGTGGCCCTAAAACTGAAATAAATTGATTCATACATTTCATCCTGATGCCTCTGACATAGTAGGACTAGGGACGGATCTTTCCCAGGAGGTAGAGCGCGTGAGGCATTTGGTATTGTTTGTACATTAGCAGGAAGCTGCTTGCGTGAGAGACTCAGAGACCAGGTGTGCTGTAATCGAGAAAGAAATGCATAGCCGTCATAAAAGAACAAAATTACAAAAGCAAGCTTCTTTACGCCTCTTTTCCTGTGTGTGTGGGCCCGTCCGCCTGCATACAATTTTTGTAAAATGCCCCAAACAAATGGCGACCTCGCGGGGGCCCCAGTTCTGCTGGGGGGCCCTACGCTATAGCGTAATTTGCATATAGGTTAATCCGGCCCTGAACCCAGGACTCTAGGAGTTGAAGACCAATGACGCTGCTTGGAGCCGCACTGCCCCGCACAGCAACCAACAGTTTTGCACTATTGAAAACAGAAACTGTGGAAATGACATGTGACAGAAGGGTCTCATTTTCTTGTAAGTAGCATCATGTCCCCCGAGGGCCAGCATCCTGTAGGCATGTTGACTGTGAATGGTTTGAACTGCGCACAGATTTTCTCATGGGCAGCAAAGCTGGGAGTTCACATGAGCCGACTGAACTCCAACCTGGAGGGCATAGCATTTTTATTGGATAACCCTACTGAACCAAGAGTCCACAGGGAATTGATTTGATCAGCCTACTGTACTGTATAGCCCTTCACACACCAAGTCATGCCTTTCAGGGCTCCCATAGATAATGGTATTAGGAGACTAAGGTATGGCGGTTTTCTAACATGACAAATTGAAACACAAAACAGTGGATAATGATTTTAGAAATGAAAGGTTTTTTGTTTCCAGGTATCCGGATCTGCCTTCAAGATTAATCAGGAGTGGATACTGTGAACATGCAGGTATTTCTCATTCATTTATTTCTCATAAAAGTTTACCTCGATGAATGTGCACCGTATTTCTGCAGTTTTTCCCCCATGCTTTTCACTGTTCTGTATTGCACTTTGCTATGCTTTTACTATGGGGGATTTACATAAGAATTGTGCTGGATTAAATATTGGAATATTGTAGCAAACTCTGCTGGGAAATGTATTGCGTTCCTTCATATTCATAGCATAATTTTGAAGTGATGATACAGAAAAGATACCATGCAAAAGAAACCAATGCATAAATGACCTCTTAAAGATCTTCAATGATAATGCAATGGCTCCACAATTGCATTGCAATAGTTCAATACTGGGGGGCAAAGCTGATGCTGGCAGACTGACCCCCACAATGGTATAACCCAATACACACTGCTAGGCGATGCTGCCATCCCTTATAGAAGTTTACCACGGTACATTTGCATGGTATTTATACATGCAATTCCTGTATGCTTACACTATGCGTTTGCCATAGTATACCCTGGTTTGTTGTGTTTTTTTTAAAATACGTTTTACCATACCTGTCTGGTCTTTACAGTGCTTACCTATGCGTTGTGATGCTTTCACTGTGCTTTATTATACCCTGATGTGTTTTTACTATGGAAAACTTTGATAAGGGTTTTTTCCCCACACAAGCTTGACTTCCTCTACCCCTTGTTATGTTAACATTACTAACTGTAATGGAAAGAGATGAGCAATATATATATATATATATATATATATATATATATATATATATATACTGTATGTAGGACACTGTTATATTTGCCCCTGTTCACATCATTAAATGAGACCTGCTCTTGTATCTAAATATCTCAGTGTTTGTGGTCTTACCAACCCTCAAAAAAACTACTACTGTGCAGTTCATTGGGGGTTTCATTGCTGGAGATGCTGTGTGTCTGTTGTTCTGAGAGAGATGCTCCAGACTCTTCTGTAAGTGCACACACGACTGCTTTCACTTCCTCTGAGAAATTAAACAAAACCTTTAATAATTCACGTAGCCTGGTTTTGGGTCAAGCCAGCCCCCCAGAGGAGATTTTCCCAGCATCACCCCGGCTCTTGATATCCTAACTGTAGGAAGTATGTTAAGTATGTTAAGGGGATCCATCCTGTTTAAATACACAACGCTGAACCAGTCCCTGGAGACGAAATCCACCAGAACCTGGGAAGGAAGCGAATCCACACAGATGATATTAAAAATCGATTGCTGTGTACACACGATAAAGAATTTGAGAATAAATCAAATGAGATGATGTACAAAAATATAGAATATACAAAATATACAAGAGTAATAATAAATAGACTAGGATGAATATTATATAATAGTCTAGGATGAATAGACGCAATACCTGCACGATGCCTGCATGTGTGAGTTAGATAGTGAAATAAAGAGACAGTTTAAACAGTATTTATGCACACATATAATCTTTTTAAAAACATGTTCCCTAAAACCTGCCATTGAACTGTAAGATTTGTTTTATTCTCATTGTCGTTACTGCCGTACTCTCAGTACATAACTCATGTGCTCTAGCTTATGATCGAGGACAGAGGCAGTTTCAAAGTTCAATCCTTTGGAGTAACGCGGCTTTGACTTGCCCCCCCCCCCCCTCCCCCCTCCCTCCACTTTAGAATCTCAGACTCTCAGTCTGCAGCATGTTTGTAAGCAAAGCAAAGCAAAGCCTGTTTCACAATGATTCTTCACATCAACAAGCTGCATTTGAACTGATCTCTGGTCCTGCAGCAACTAAATAGTATCCAGCAACTGCACCATAACACTGAGTTAACCCTTTCCAATCCAGTGCAGTCTAGATCTGCACTTGTAGAGCTCTCCGCCCCTCCTGTTCGGCACTGGACTCTGCCCCACGTTACTGGATCCTGAGCTGATGCACTCTCCTTGCACTGCTGCACTGCTGATCTGTCACTGTAGATGTAACTTGTTGTAATCCTAACTTGTTGCATCATATTTCATATTGTATTTTAGGTATTATTATTTGCACTTACTGTAAACTATGCTGTATTTAAATATCTTGCATTGTAACCCTGTATATACTCCCAGCTATATTACCCTCTAAGTACAAATGAACTAACCCAGCTGCTGCATTTGTTCTAGGAATGCATCATAGATCATGTCGCACATCACAGAATGCCTCAAAGTATAAACACTGCTTTTAAAAAACATTCCTTACATTCCCTCTAAGATTTACATGCACATTCCAGAGAGTCTTGCTCAATGACAAAATGCCTTGTGGTCATTTTTAAATGTATTAAATTGAATGCAAATCAGACTATAACTCCTGGGACTAAGTTTACTGCTCCATGCTAATTTCATCTGGTCATTTTTCCATTTACAGGCTGCTGTTAATTATTATTATTATTATTATTATTATTATTATTATTATTATTATTATTATTATTATTATTATTATTATTATTATTATTAATAATAATAATAATAATAATAATAATAATAATAATAATAATAACAGCATTCTACTAGGTACACTCTGCTCATCCCATTTCAGATCCCCTTATTCTACCATTGCACCTCAGTACAGAACCATTGCATTGCATTATCATTTGCAGTTAATACAACATGCATTATTATTATTATTATTATTATTATTATTATTATTATTATTATTATTGTCAACAACAACAACAACAGCATGCAAATATCTGAATAAATAACAAGAAAAAACTGTTTGAAAATGAGTTATTTTTTTTAGGCATTTAAATACAGTACCATCTGCTTCCTTATTGGAAAGTACAATGCAATTCTTTGGGACACAGAGATCTGCCTATTCAGCAACATGACGTTTTCTTTTTATATAGATTTGGGTTTGTACAGTTCTTGTTCTGCTTGCAATAAGGAGAAACCCTCCTTGAAAGTTTTAGCTCCCAGCGCTTAAGGTTTTTGCAAGAGACAGTTTAACTTTACCTTGTGGGTTATACATCTGTAGTTGACCTTTCTCTTACTCTTCATGCTGGCCCGCTTCCCAGACATGCTAAGTGTGTGTATCAGACTCCTTTATTAAACTCCCACAGCGTCGTTTCTTAGCAGTCGCCCTTATCCAGGGTGACTTACAGTTGTTACAAAATATCACACTACAAAATATCACATTACAGATAATAGCAGTTATACAATAGTCAGTAGTAAATAGGAGCAAATTAAAATAAGAGAAAATAAAAGACAAACAGTAAATAATTATGTTTGCGAACGATTTTGACTAAGAGCAGTTAAACTTATAGTACAAATATTTGCTTATAAGAGTAAATTCCAGTAAAAGCAATGACAAAAAATGTAAATACGGTTACTTTCAAGTACAAGATACAAAAAATAGTTATAATTGAGAGCAGCAGTAGTAGAATACAGCAAAGTGTGGAGCAGTTCAGTGCAAATACAAGCTGATGCAAGTACTGGTACAACTGGGTGCCATATAGTCCAGTATAGTGGAGAGTTGTGAGGTTTACAGATGTTATCTGAACAGGTGTGTCTTGAGGAGGCGCCGGAAGGTGGTCTGGGACTGAGCAGTCATGATATCCGTGGGTAGGTCGTTCCACCACTGAGGGGCAAGGGTGAAGAAGGAGCGGGCTCTGGAAGCAGGGGAGCGGAGGGGGGGGGGGGGGTACAGCTAATCTGCCGGTGGCGGAGGAGCGGAGGGGGTGAGAGGGGGTGTAGGCAGAAATAATAGTCTGGAGAGAGGAGGGAGCAGAAAGGTCAAGACAGCGTTTGGCGAGTACAAGAATTTTGAATTGGATGGCGATAGGGAGCCAGTGCAGAGAGCGGAGCAGTGATGTAGTGTGGGCGAAACGACAAGGGAAAAGACAAGGCGAGCAGAAGAGTTTTGGATGAGCTGGAGCGGACGAATAGCGGCAGCGTGGAGGCCGGCCAGGAGGGAGTTGCAGTAGTCAAGGCGGGACAGTACCAGGGCCTGAACTAGGAGCTGTGTGGAGTAGTCGGTGAGGAAGGGCGAATTCTGCGTATATTGCTGAGGAAGAAGCGACAGGAGCATGCCAGAGCAGAGATGTGCTGAGAGTAGGAGAGGGAGGGGTCGAGGGTGACACCGAGGTTCTTGGTGGATGAGGAGGGAGAGAGGGTGATGGATTCAAGAGGAATAGAGATAGAGAGATCAGCGGTTGGGGGAGGAAGAGGGGGGAGGAATAGGAGGTCTGATTTGGAGAGGATGAGTTTGAGATGATGTGAGTGCATCCAGGAGGAGAGGGCCGAGAGACAGGCAGAGATACAGGAGGAGATGTGGGAGCCAGAGGAGGGAAAGGAGAGGAAGATCTGGGCTAATAATACATTGTGCTGTATTTTTATTTTGCTCATGCGTCTGTGTACTTTTCCAATGCATTCCTAGGCATGCTCAAACAATCCTAGTCTGCCATAAATTTTTATCAGCCCCCGCTGGGGTTACATAGTGGAACCGTGCAAAGGTATGTGCGTACATCGCAGTGTAATGTTTTGCATTTGCTTCGAAGGCCACTTATCTAATGGATATGAGACTAGCTTAGGGCATTCATTTAACGAAAAGAAATTGAGAATACCATCGGGATCTAAGGACATTTTTTTCCCCTTCTGACTGATCTACAATCCATTGCAGGTTTTTATATGGGGCAGCAGTTATTTTTACCAGCAGTTTACCCCAGTAAATGTTCCTTTACTTGCTGATGGTTATATTATGCTTTTATCAGAACTTGCCATGGTTTGCTATGTTTTTTTTAATCTTATTTATTATGTGCTTTACCATACCCCTCTGGGCTTTACAATACTTACCTATGCTTCACCACACTGTCACAGTGCTTTATTACAATGTGCTATGCTTGGAGTGTGGTTTAACTTTTTATAAGGACTTGTTTACCATGGTTTGTCTTTTAAAATGCTTTACCATACCTCTCTTTACAGTGCTTAACTATGCTTTACCACACTGTCACCATGCTTTTTTAGAAGGGTAGTCGTTCCTGGTTAATAGATCTGGTAGTACCAGGAGGCACATGACTGAGAGCATGTCCTGGATTCGAATCCCAGATCAGTCACAGTTACTTCCTGTGTGACCCTGGCACAGACAGTCACTTGACCTTCTTGTGACTTGAGGTCCGTGGGAGTAGACATTCACTGCAAATAGATGCTGCCTGCCTGACAGTTGAGTTGAGCAATCCCGGGCAAACAGTTACCCAAGACATTGGGACAAAAGAAACTGATGCATCTGTTAATAGCTGTTAATTCTAACATACTGGAGGTTTGATAGGGGTGGGGAAATGTAACACTGATAAAATACTGACATTACGGATTGAGAAGTAAATTGAAAACACCAGCTGTACCCTGGTTACTGACATAGCAAATGCATGCTCATTTGCTGACATCAGATTCCCAAGGTTATAGTTTAGGAGGGATTCTTTATTTCAGTGGGCGAGGTTACATTTTACACGGGGCCCCACAACAGGAAAAGGCTCTGAAGAGCCTGGCTAATACCATCCCCACATTGGCGCTAGGGAGATGTGGGCTGACAGGAGGCCAGGCTTTGAGTTCTTAGCTCTCCTTTCTAGGTTGTGCTGTATACAGTTACAAAGACACAGAGTCCAGCAGGGAGGGAGAGGCAGAGAGAGAAAATTGTCATGTTAAAAATGTGCAGTTTTCCCATCGCATTTCTGTACTAATCATTTACCATAGTGTGCAATATTTGTTTTAATTCATACCTCGCTATTCTTTACAATGCTTACCCCTCTGCTGTACCTTGCTTTCACTATTTTTTAAATGTGGTATTATAAGGGAAAACTGTGCCACACTAATTTTTGTGGCTAAACTTGCCTTCCCTGTAATCCTTTCACAATGGCCAAGCATTAACAAAAGGTTTAAAAAAACTATAGCTTCACATGATGCTTCGACAATCTTGTGAAGAACAACTAACAGATGATTCAGAGAGTGGTGAATCTTTTTTTTTTTCTTCTTCAAGGCTCGACAGTAACAACAGAGAATATTGTCGCCTGAGACTTATTGCGTTAAGCAGTGTTTTAAAGGTGACAGTTTTCCTTTGTCTGTCATTTCTTCCACATATGATTCAGCATGCCTGGTGTCTGAGGCAGAGGAACACTTTTACACCCCAGTAGGTGCTCAGTGCAAGTGTGAGACACAGGAAAGCTCTCCCACTCAGAACCGAGAGTAGAAATGTATCGGGTGTCAGTGAAACAGAAGGCATTCGCCGCAAAGTCACGACGTAAAAAACAAAAAAAAGGAATGTGTGGTCCTTTCTTTGTGCGTGTTAAAAGATTCTGCAGAGACTTAGAGATACTCAGGGTATCCTGTTTATCACCTAGAATGTACAGCTAGGGCCAGAAGTTTTGCATCACCTTGAGTTTTAGGATTGAGACATAATAAGAATTAAAAATAAACCATATGAACATCATTTTGATCTTTGATTTAACATGCAAGCAAAGAAAGTACAGCATGATATCAGAAAAAGTCTACCGGAAGCCATAATAGTAGTGCAGTAGTATTTCATGTTAGATTTCAAAATGTCACATTTTTCACGTTAAGTATAGAGAAAACTACATAGCGGTATGTAATTCAATATGTTAACATTACATTATTCAGCAGGTTTATTCTCTAGGGTGATGAAAAACTTTTGTCCATGGCTGTACTTTGTCTAGACTATTACACTTTGATTAACTCTGTGATTAAATCAATTAATCAAAGAGAACTAGGTCACCTGTCGTAACAGTATCACCCAGCATCTAGGGCAAACTCATGATGGTTTGTGGTTTCAAGTTCCTTTCGAAATCCTCCCCAAAAATAATGTCACTGCAAAACCAACTTTACCCTAGAGCCATGTGTCAGAGCAGGAGTGGCCAAAGTTAGCCGTTCCACTCCTGGTCTTAGTTCCAACCCTGTTCTAAATTGTTTAATTGAACCAATCCAGACCCTGAAGTAGTTCATTATACCATTTTACCTGCTAAACCTAGAGTGGAATAGCCCTCCAGGACTGGGATTGGACACCCCTTTGAAAGCACTTGACATTTGGAGCAGTAAAGCTGAAAAAAACGCAGACTGAACAGGGTGTTTTAATAGGCATTAGGAGTCTTAACAGTTTGGAGTTTAAAAAAACGTTTAGCATTTTGCCTTAACCATGTGATCAGAAATATGCAGGTGAAATCCAGGATGTTGGTCTTAGTTTTCTACAGTAGTAACTATAAAGTCTGCTTATTTCATATTCAGTATTTATTCATAGTCCAGTCCATATGCACGTTAATATGCAGTCATTTATTTTAAACTCTGGTGGAGTGCTTATTGTGATGGGTTAACAATTTCTGTTCATATTTAAACGTGCAGAATATCAGTTTAAGCGTTCAGAGTGCACGTTATTCAGCAGGTTTCATTCGACTTTATGAAGCACAAATCAGTAGTTCTATAGGGTGATTTAAAAACGTATCGCCATAGCTGTTGATAACAGACACAGTTTCCTATCACTGCTCTTGCAGCAAGCTTGTCCGAAGCCTACCATAGACTCAGTGCAGTGGTGTTGGCGTCCATTCAGCTTTTGGATAATGGTTAAAATCCTGGATTGTATTTTGTGTATGGCAGATTTAAGCATAGAGAGCATGGCGTTCTGTCCAGTAAGGGAGATCATGATAAATAGAGGCCTTTAGGTTGTGTGGTCCAGTGGTTAAAGAAAAGGGCTTGTAACCAGGAGGTCCCCGGTTCAAATCCCACCTCAGCCACTGACTCACTGTGTGACCCTGAACAAGTCACTTAACCTCCTTGTGCTCCGTCTTTCGGGTGAGACGTAATTGTAAGTGACTCTGCAGCTGATGCATAGTTCACACACCCTAGTCTCTAAGTCGCCTTGGATAAAGACGTCTGCTAAATAAACAAATAATATTGGCCTAGTTGTTTGCGCAATTTTGTTAGCAATGTCTGCAATGGTTGAAGCCATGCGTCAGGCGTGCATCTCGGTGTCATTTTTTCCTGGAAAACACATTTTAATGATTAAAAGGATGTGGAAAGCACAGCGCGTTAACAAGCTGGAAGCCTGTCTGAGCCTCCAGCCCAGGTCATGCACTGGTTTGCTGGTTTCACATTCAGACTACAAGGAGCCCCGGTATACCCCTGACGATCGGTTCTTGGGGTGATGGCTTTACCCCACTTAAGTTATTAAACCGGGGTTGTTAATGAAAAATGCATGGGGGGGGGGGGGGGGGGGGCACGTTCCCTTTGCTCAAACCATATGGCATAATGATAACCCTCGGGGCTGGGATGTGAGTCTGACTGGAGACAGAGGAAACGTGATTCCCAGCCAGCCTGCTGCGCGACCCCAGCACCTCAACCTCCAGCCTCCAAGTTCGATACGGAGCCCCAGAGCTAAACCAAACAGCAGCATACTTCACTGGAACTGAAACGAGCGATCCCACATGGAGCACTCGCACCCTGACCCTCGCTTGTTTGTTTCAGCTCTACTTGTGTTATTTGGGATAGTTTTCAGCTGTTGATACTTCAAGAACAGCCTGTTATTACAAAACTTTCATTTCAATTTGAGAGACAAAAACCACACCGATGCCACTGCTTTTGAGTCTCTTTAGCCTAGAAGGGAAAGAAGGGACTTGATTTGAAGTCTTTAGAATCATAAATGGTCTAGACAAAGTTAACCCAAGACTTTAGCACAGAGAGAAGAACAGGAGGGTGTAAATGGAAGTAGAGTTTAGAACAGAAGGTAGGAAGCACTGTTTTTACACAGAGAGTTATAAATGCATGGATTAGCCTATCAGGTGACGGGTCTAAAACACTGGAAACATTTAAAAAAACAAATCCAATAACTTTAAAGTCTTTTAAATACACCAGAACTAAAACACAGCTGCCCTATGACTTCAGACTAGCAGAGCTGCAGTCTGAGAGTTTTCCTGTGTTGCACGCTACAGGTAAACTACAGTAGACTAACACATTCACACTCAGTCATGCGAGAGTAACGTTTCTGGTATCTGTTTGTAACTGGTAGGGAACAGAAGCCAGACAGATTATCAAACACCTCGCCGAAGCGGAAGAAAGCAAGAAGAGCACATTTTCCACTCAGTTGCGCCTGCAAAGTGGTTGAGCTTGCTAAAGCTGGCGTGCCGCGGTGTGCAAGGGGACATTGTTTAAGGGCACGCGGATCAGAAATCCAGCCGGCTTATCAACGCGCATCGCTGGGGGCTTATCTGTGGAATAGGACTGAAAGAGTAAAGAATACTATAGCGTCAGCCAGGGGTGACAACTTGATGCCTGTAACTTCTGATATGCCCTTTTGGTTTGATCTGAAAGTGTGTTTATATTTCATGGTTGGGGGGAAACAGGCACTCTTCTAAAACCAAGCGTTCCCCAGAATTGAAAAGAAAGTTTATGTAAAAATGTCAGCGCCCCGGATGAGAGGAAAATAAACTTCAAAGCTGCTTTTAAAACACTCGCCACGGAAGCCAATAGTCACTGATTGGTGCTCAGTTGTAAACCTGAGGGAAGGACAGCTTGTCTTGTTTTGAAATCCACACATTAATAAATGGATTTAGTGAATACATGCCGATAAATTCCGTGTAAGAGTAGCAAGTTTTTGCACAACCATATTTGTTATGCTTTTACAACGGCTTGTATTCAAAAAAGCCATCGTAAGAGGACCCTGCATTGATTTTTACAAATGGCATGTATTTCGGTGCAAGATGGTACATATGCAGCGTTTGATTGCATATGAAAAAGTGGAGAAATCATAAACATTAATTAACTGCACTACACTGTCCGCCTACTGCTGTGTCCAAGCTAGTGGCTGGTTTCACAGACCCTGATTATCACTAATCTTATACCTAATACCTAATGTTAATTTAGATACACTAATCGGGGTCTGTTTGTATGGCTTGCATGCATTTAAACTCGAAGCCATTATCAGCCCTAGTAAGTCATCTCTCCAGGGCTAAGTGTTTAGTACTTTTCAACCACAGTCACAGGCAAACAGTCCCCGGCTGCTTTTCATATGGGTTCTGTCTGGTTGCAATGAGATATGCTTGCACAGATTCAAGCATACTGGTTCAACAGTGCTTTTGATACGCTGCTGTCTGTACAACTCTTAAAACCACACACTCACACACACACATGCACACACATGCGCACACACACAGATACACACAGACATGCACGCGCACACACGCCAGAGCCCCTGATCTCCTGTGATCAGCATTGACAATAAAGGGTTAAAGGTCTTGCAGCATATGTGTGCCGATCAACGCCGACCATCAGATAACAAGCCTGTGCTGATAAGCAGTTAAGAGATAATGTTTTTCCCGTCAGTTTGTGAAATCAGATAACACATGACGAAACACCCCCGGGGTTATACAGAGAGCTACATCGGGGAGCATGGGTAGCGTATTGACTTGGATTATACAGCCACTCTGATTTGATTTTATCACCAGAACATGACTGAATACGCTCCAATTCCAAGATACGCAACACTGAGAAGTAACCAATACTGTAGCTTAAATACAGTTGAGTTCTGCGATATAGACATCTGGTTTCATCGACCCCTTAAGTAAGGTAGCCCAAGACCAGGTCTAATCTGTGAAAGACTCTGTCAAAAACTCTCCTGCATCTGGCATTTGTGTGCACAGACAATCCATTTCAGACTCTAAACAAATCCTGGAGGTGAGGCTTCGGCTGTGTTCAAGCAGCTGCCAGCTTCAGAGCATGGAAAGCTCCTGACCGTACTTCAGTAAACCAAAGTGATTTGCTTGTTTGTTTTTTTGGCACAAATATTTATAGATATTCTACTCTTAATTAGGTGATACTCGTACTCATTAAGCGGCAGGTATTAAATAAATCCATTTGTTAATGCAGTGATTTGAAAAACGAGAAATGCTGTCCTTCCCTCACCTTTACAATTGCGTGCCAAGCAAATGGCAATTAACTTTGAAAAGCCATCAGGAAGCCAATAAATACTTGTTACAGTAAAGGAAATTGTGGGTGCGGGTATCAGCACACGCCATCATAGTTTTTTTTTTTGTTTATGTCTGTATATGATGGTCCCAGCATGCTACTCTTCATAATTAAACTGGCATATAGAAACCAGAAAAGGGTTATCCAGTAAAGGCTGTCATTTAAAATTTTGGTAATCCCCCCCACCCTTTTTTTATTTTTACTGTCAGCCTAGGACTGATGTTTGAAAGCTGTGTTGAATTCCGAGGTGTGGTTGAATAGGTAAATCCAGATACATCCGACAAGCTTGGAGAAACGGCTTCTCTCAGTGTGCTGTGAGTCTGTTTTCTCATTCGAATGGGGTGTTTTAGAGATTAATCACTGGACTCATTTCACCATATGGAAAAGATTTGGATCTGGCTGTTAAAAGAATAGCATATTCCATCATTCTAATTGTTTCCACACTTTGTTTTTTGTAAAACAGCATTATATTTTAAAATGAAACTAGGTCAAGTAGACACACCTTTAGAAGGACATTTAAAGCAGATCAATTCAAAGAAAAAAGTCGAGTGATGACTTTTTCGTAATTTTTCGACATAGTATGAGTCCACGCACCAGTTAACAAAATATTTCAGCTCAACAGTGATAACATTTCTCGAAGGTATTGGAAATTATACCTTTAAAATATAATATATATATAGTAAACCCACAACAGTAATAAAATCAGACAACCGTTTTGACTAGAAGCCATGTAGTGATGAAGGCGCTTGCCCAAACTGTTGTCAGCTTCACTTCTAGTTTCTGACAGGAGGAAGAATATCAGGTTTGACTTTGAACCCTTGACTCTATTTTCCATTCTCCCCAGCAGCTTGACATTGTATTCCTGTTTGTTGTTTTCCTGTTGATTCTCAAAGCCTCCCCAACTGCTGGCCAGCCTTGAACTGTATCTGTACAATGACCTTCTGTTCATAATTTGAACTTACAGTATTTTTTATGATGACAGCACAAGGAGCCTAGTCCGGAAACAAAGAACCTACAGCTATGGCCAAAAGTTTTGCATCACCCTATAGAATGAACTCATTTTGCTTATAAAGTCGAATGAAACCTGCTGAATAATGTTAACATATTGAATGACACACCGCATTGATGTGTCTCAATTCTAAAATACTAGCTGATGCAAAACTTTTGACCATAGCTATACATGTTACTTACAGCTGCAGTTTCTATCCTTGACGAGACCTGTTCTGATTTTACTCAGCTGGGTTTTTCCTTCTCAATAAGTGCCAGGTATCCACTCCTAAAGCAGCTACAGACACGATATACCAAGGTGAATACGATCTGTAAGAAGCCAAGCCATGAAAAGTGTTTTATAATTGAGACTATTGAGAGTTCCCCAGGCACTGTTATACCATAAGAGACCGGGTAAACTGTGCAATTTTCAGGAGCGAAAAACAGTATAAGAGAGAGAGAGAGAGAGAGAGCGAGAGAGAGAGAGAGAGAGAGAGAGAGAGAGAGAGAGAGAGAGAGAGAGAGAGAGAGAGAGAGAGAGAGAGAGAGAGAGAGAGATATATGCAGGGTAGTGTGTGATATGAGAATTGAATGCCCACCCAAGGGATGGGATGTTACATATCCAAGCATCCCACCCTGAGGGTGGCCATTCAGTGCTCATTTCTCACACACTGCTCCATGCAGTATTTTTTAGAATCTCTGGTGAGCCATTCTGGCCTGGCAGAGTTCTAAAGTTGTGTGTTGCTTGCTATGGGCGGCTTCCTCTAGTTGGTCTGTATCAGTGAGTTATTGGCTCACGCTGGAGTCGCGCTCTGTTGCTGGTGTTAATGAGAGCGTGTTTCCTGTAATAACCAGACAGTTATTATGGGAAATATCAACTGGATGAGTCCATTAAAAAAATGCTAACCTCTTATTATATATATATTGGGCAAGTGCTGAGTTAAGGTATTAACAACAAACAATTTACATAGCCAGCAGTTCAAAATGTGATTGTTGTCTTGAATGAGTTTCAAAGGCATTTTACGTAATAAAATCCTAATGCACCAAGCTGTGATTTTCTGATAAAACATTAACCTAATTGAGTTACAAAGACATTAGATCTTAACTAGAGGAAGATAAAAGGAGTCTGTCGGAATGGATAAACGAGCTGATTTGTTTCATGTTTGGAAAGTCCAGTCTGATAAAGCGGATTTGCAGTGATGAAATGAAACAAAATGACAGTAAATACAAATTCAAACTCGTTTCTCCTGCCTTTAGCCTCCTTGCAATGAAAATAAAAAAACACACAGCAAAAAAAAACTGTTTTGTTTCTATAAATAGTAAGTTTAAAATTAGCTCGTGACAACCTTATTTTTCATCTAAGAACTCTGGCTCCAATTTCCATCAGACTTCCTATATTTTAAAACCAAAATCTCTTTCGAAGTGGCACCCCGCCTTGTGACCAACAGTCAGCAGGGTTTCCTGCGTCTGCTTGCGTTTCGGACACACAGCTTTGATATTGTCCTTTCTTCCCTGTGTCACACAGATGCCTTTCTTGTGTCTCGTGCTTCAGTGACTGATTGACTGAATCAACCTGTCAATATAAAAAGTAAAAGGTCATTTGCTTCTCCTTTCTATTTTAAGTTTCCTCAGAATTGATCTGAAAGAAAGGGGGTGTTCATTGCATGCTTATTGTATTTAGACAGTTACTGCTTCATTGCAAAGTTTTGGCGCCATGTTTCCTTATTAAGGGATTATTTTTTTTAAACAATCTTATTTAAAGGGCTTAGCACAGGCCACTAAGCTGTTGTCTTGAAGTGTAATGGATTGGAACCTATTAAAATTGACCATAGAACACTTTCTGGGTAAATTTTGCATTTTCCATGCCTAGGTACATTGTACAATACTAAAGATAAACCACAGTGTTCCCAATGCTTTAGCATACATATCTTTGCTATTCCAGGCCTGTCTGTCTGCACTTAAAGACTTTGGTGTACTGTATGCTTTTGCTATGCTTTGCCACATATTTTAACGCTTTTACTGTGGCACACCGCAGTGTATTTGTGTCCAAGAAACGCTGACCCACTGAACCAATGAACCACACTTGGGATTTCAGGGTAAGACTTGTTTCTTTAGCTACGGGAGAAGAGTCAGAATCATTTTAGAACTGAAGTTCGGAAGCACTATTTTTTATCAGAGCCTCACAAAAGTATATGCAGAGTTTAACCTCAACTAAACATGGTGTGCTATACAAGCACTTTCCACTGTGTGCTTGCTGAAAAAACAATTCGATTGTGTCCTATTACATTAGATCTCTTCAGCCAGGGCAAGTGGTGTGCTAGAAGGGGCGAGTCTTGCTGGGCTGAACAGCTTCTTCCAATGCAAAACTTTACATTAACAACATAGTAGTTGCTTACTAAATGCATGTGTACTTACACATAATTGCAATGTTATTATGCATGGTTACAATGTGCTAATGTGTCATTTTGTTTTGATATAATCCTAACCCTAACGCTTTTCTGATACAATTGTGTACTTTGTCCGGCAAAAAGATTTACACATTGAGTAAATTGTAACTTTGCATAATAACATTGTAATGATGTGTAAGTGCACATGTATTTACTAAGTAACTACTATGTAAATACAAAGTAATTAGAGACACTTAATCTACAGTGTTGCCAACTTTTGTTTGTGCTTTTTATGTTTTAAATGTGTGTGTGGATTCAGCCATAACAGTAATATTTAAATTGCTGTTTTTTATTAATACACTAAAGCAAGATCTTGTCTTGTGTTCGGTGTTACTGTGCTGTTGGACAGCACTTTTTAACAGCACAGTGGCACCCTAACGAAATCCTGGGACGTCCCATAAGAAAGAAATGGTGAGGCCCCCATCATCACCTCATAGACGACAGCAGCGCCCCGTGTTCTTTGGAGGGCTCCCATTCAAGCAGTGGCAGATTTGAATAATATGTTGAATCAGTTCCATTGAGGAAATGCACCTCATAACTTGTACCGCTAATCAGCCCAATGGCTTATGTACGAGGGAGCTTGCTGTAATCATCTTGGCTCCTATGTTTTGTGTTTTATCAGACATTGGCACACCATCTGACATGTGAAACAGAAAGGAGTATCTACATTTAATCAAAGTGTAAACCTTGTCCTGTCGTGATCGTAAATTGCAGCTCCAGATTCAGTTCAGTGAAGGTTTATTGTTTAAGTGCAGTCATAGCTGTCTAACTTCAAAGCACAACCCAACATACTTTGGTGAAAGATTGTTTTCAATGAATTAAAAGACAAACACATTGTGGTAATATGTAGGCAATATAACATGGTAGCTAGCCACCCCACTTATCTTTTATGATTTATTGCAGCACTTTCCATAAGAATTGCATTTTTCTGTATTATTGTAATATTTGCTTTAATGGAGGGGAAATGATGTAATTATTTCACTGCATGCAGCTGTCAAAATAAGAGAAACAGCTGCACATGATCTCCAGTGTACTAAATCCACCCAAACTAATTTAAGGTGGAATTATCCCGCCCAGGATTTAGCTGAGAATCTATCATATATAATTTAAGGTGGAATTATCCCGCCCAGGATTTATCTGAAAATCCAGCAAAACTAATTTAAGGTGGAATTATCCCGCCCAGGATTTATCTGAAAATCCAGCAAAACTAATTTAAGGTGGAATTATCCCGCCCAGGACTTAGCTGAGAATCTATCAAAACTAATTTAAGGTGGAATTATCCCGCCCAGGACTTAGCTGAGAATCCATCAAAACTAATTTAAGGTGGAATTATCCCGCCCAGGATTCAGGTTTATCTTTTTTCCTTGACTGCACCTCCTGTTTTGGCAGGGCTAAGTCAATTTCAGATTTTCCTGATTGCTTTATAACCCTAAATAAAATAAATAAATTACTGCTTTTAGTACACTCACATAAAAACCGTGGCGATAGAGAGAATTCATTCTGCATGAGCTTTTACTCTACCTACCAGCCTTCACTTTTAAAGTGTATCATTTTTCTTATGCTTTGCATTTGTTCCACTCCCAAATATGACAAAATGCAGCTGCTAGAAGAAAGAAAAGTTTAAAAAGGCTGTCCCTTATAAAGGTTTTTGCACGGTAGTTTTATCATGGTTATACTATGCATTTACTATCATGTATTATGCACTTTCCACTGTATTTAATGTATTATGCTTTTTAAAACTGCATAGCATGTATTATGCATTCTTCTATTTAAAGTATTATGGATTTTCTTGTTGTTACTGCATCTTGTAAAGCACTTTGTGATGGTGGTCCACTATGAAAGGCGCTATATAAAATAAAGATTGATTGATTGATTGATTTACCATTACCCTGGTTTGCCATGTTTATTAATATGCATTACCTTACCTCACTATTCCTTTACAATGCTTCCCTATGCTTTACCATGCTTTTACTATACTTAGTTCCACTTTACTATGGGGAACTTTTATAAGAGGTGGTATGAAAACAGTGCCTGCAAGTGTGGGATTGAGTTTGTCTTGTGGTCCAACACAGGGCTGATTTACCAGCGAGCCTCTAAATCAATCAAACAGGATTTATAATATCATGCAATTACGATATCAGGATGATCTCAAGCGCGTAACAGTAACATGCTGTATTATCTGCAAACCACATCGTCTGTGGTTTTGAATCTTGACAGGCAAGACTTTTGGGCCAACTGGTTTGGGCCAACGCATTTTTACAGAAAAAAACAATACAATTCAAATGTTTTTGTTTTTTTTTCGTTTTCCAGGGTGGAGTACTTTGGAATCAGTTTTGGCAAGTTCCTGGCAATATAATATGTGACTAAACATGCATTGAATTAGTCACCCTGGGCGTAGCAGTGGGAATGTCCATGCTTAGGAAGCTGCCTGGCCTTCACCTTTGGGACCTGGTTCAATCTCAACGTGGGAAGTTAATATGGTACATGACAATCAAAATCCACAATGGGCCTGAGGGACATAAGGTAGGCAATACAAAAATGAAATAAAAACTTGTTTAAACTTATCTCAACCCTCCATTACGTCCCACTCTCTGTATAATTGTCTGAATTACACTGTAGCAATAATATTATTAGCTCCACTAAAAATGTGGACCCGCTATGCATTCAACATTAGGGTACTTGTTCAAAATATCCGTCTGTCTGCCTGTCAAAATCTACACAGTGAACAACCACCTTGAACTTCTCCTGACCTTAATCAAATACCCCTAAAACAAGCTCCAGTTCCCTGTCTGAACCATCGCTTTGCTTGATTTTTATACAGTTGAATGTTTCTCTTGCATAATTCATTCGTATTTGTATTTGCTTGCGATTGTAAGTCGCCCTGGATAAGGGCGTCTGCTAAGAAATAAATAATAATAATAATAATAATAATAATAAGGCTAAATGTGTTCCAGCACAAGTGTCAATTGGAGGTGAGTTTCACATTCCCGTCTTGCAGCAACTTTCCCAAAATCTCCTCTCAGACCCTGTTTCTGGTAAGACTCTTGCAAAACAGATCAGCTAATACCTTCAGGGGGATGCAGGCGTAGAGCCATGGGACGTTACTGCAGAGGTGAAGTCGATGCTTTATTTAGGAAAGTACCGTGCTGTTTGCACTGAGGCTGTATGAGCTGGACTGGAAATTCTTTATTGAAACGTCTGTTTAAATTGGAAATGACAGGAACACATCCCAGCTGACCTGATCTCTGGCTTTGTTTCTGCTCCCTCAGACCCCACTGCCAAGATTTAGTTTGAATCCTTTATTTTAGAGTGAATTGCATGTTGTTTTTTTTATTAATACCAAGAATATACTCAACGAGCACAATACATGTTTACTTTATGGCCATTAATGTCAAGTATAATGAATGTGTAAATAAACACAGATAGATAGCAGATACTGGGTCTGATTCAGGAATTTTTTTTTAGTTTCCTGAGCAAAGTTCCAAAGTTTGCATTTTTTTCTGGAATATAGATTTGGTTATTCCAAGAACTTGATTAAAAAAAAAAAACCTTCAAGGGCTTTTAGTTTTCAAACTCCTTTACTTTGGGACTCGCTTCCAAATGCCATCCGGAATGCGGAGGCAGTCAGTCAGCATTTTGAAATCAAAGTTCAAAACATATCTCTTTGATTTGATCTTTCGCTAGCGAGCGGTTTGGAGCTCTTTGCTGTTTGTTTTTGTAATGCGCCCTGGGATGCTCGCACACGAAGGACGCTATATAAATGAAATTTGTATGGTAACACAGACTTATCAAAACTAAGTATCTGAGAGTAAATGCAATAGGAACCGCTCAAAATTATTGCAGACATTTGAAGCTACTTACTAGATCTCTGTTACATTTATTTCCCATTTTATTTGTGTAACAAATCCTGTAATTTTTGGCTGTTGATTTTATATTCCCAGAATCCCATTTCTGCTGCCACAACGCTGTACGTTTGAAGGAAGTACTCATTTCTCTTTTCCCGATGCACTTCCTGTGTTACAAGTAATAGGGCCCTACAGCTTCCTATGAGAAGCCTAGAATGTCGGTGTCAGGCTGTGTCAGGGTCTTTTTACCTGTAACGCAATAAGCAAACTTAAAGCACTACAGCTGGGGGAAAATAACAGAGTAGGGAAAACAATGTAAAAGGTTCTGCGCAAAAGCATGTATTGTTTTTCTAACAATATAGTTTTATTGTTAGAAAAACAATACATAAATAAAATTAGATAATGTACCATACAGAAGAATAAAGGACAGTATTATTATTATTATTATTAATTTCTTAGCAGACGCCCTTATCCAGGGCGACTTACAATTGTTACAAGATATCACATTATTTTTACATACAATTACATTATTTTTACATACAATTACCCATTTAAACAGTTGGGTTTTTACTGGAGCAATCTAGGTAAAGTACCTTGCTCAAGGGTACAGCAGCAGTGTCCCCCACCGGGAATTGAACCCACGACCCTCCAGTCAAGAGTCCAGAGCCCTAACCACTACTCCACACTGCTGACAGTACATGGATAAATATACTCAACACCACTATGATGCCTGAAGGGTTCAAATAGAAAGGAATAGGAGATAGTTACATCATTAACTATGTAGTAAATGCCATCCCAAACACATTCATAGATTTAAATATCGTTGATAGATGAAATGGTTGCTGTATCAGTCCAGAGATGATAGACAAAGAGAAGGAGATGTTTTCAAGACCTCAAAGGATTCTTCTTCACATGTAGTTACCATGGCATTAAAAGCTTATAAGTGCCTCCACTGTTTGTTTTCAAACACACTTTCCCTTGAGGGTTATACTGGAAAATTACTGACTCGAGAGAAGACTATTGTTACCGACAGGGGGCTATAACGCCCAAAGCCACAGGCTGAAAGGATTGCACCCTGGAGGTAAAAATAGTCTTCCCGAGGGGCATTTCATTTTTCACTATGAGCTGAGTCTGCAGTACATATTTCATATATGAATCAGTCAAGAAAATAAAGGTCGGATAGTAAATACGACTTTAAATATTTTGTTTAAATATAGCTGATACAGCATAAGTAAATGCATAAATAAATAATAGAAAACGTTTTTGAAGTTCATACCGCATAGTTATCAAAGTTTTTTTTTTTTGGTCTACAGCTCTCCGGCTGGTTTGCTGACTGCTGCATAATCCAGTTTATCTCGCGGCTGACATATTTGTTTTGGTCAAGTTGAATTTGTTTGAATTGCAGAGTCTGAAAACAGTGACGGTGACGTTTAATCACCATTTCAGTGTTTGGAGCATCTTTCTCTTGTAGTATGTTTTGTAATTCATTTTCTGTTAAGTCACAGAATCGCTATTCAGCAGTTTTTTTCACATCTCCCCTGCACTCCTTACAACAAGGGAACATGGTGTTGACAGTGATGTGAACCAATCACATGACAGAAAGAGACTATTGCCCAGTGGTATTACTCCTATGATGAGGTTTTAACCAATCACAGGCCAGAATTTCCAACCACTGATTTATATATATATATATATATATATATATATATATATACACACACACACACACACACACACACATACACAGCTATGGCCATAAGTTTGCATAATTAACTCATTTAGCTTCATAAAGTCGAATGAAACCTGATGAATAATGTAACATTAACATATTAAACTACATACCGCTTTGTAGTTTTCCATATATATATATATATACAGTATATGCCTCAGTATATCTATTAAAGCCTGGGCTTTGTGCTTGTAACCATTATGACATCTGCTTGGCTGCAGCCCATTCCCCCCACCAGACTTGAGCAATAAAGGCTAAAGTTTGACTCTCGCTGGATTGCTTGAATTGTAAACCGTTTCCTTTGGGGCTGCTGATCTGAGCCTGAGAGGAAATTCAGAACAGCCCTTTGTCAGTGTAGAACTGGTTCGGACCGGTATAATATGAATTACACGCATAGCCAGCTTCCTCAGAGCAAAGGCAAGGGGCACTGAAGGAACAAGCTGTTTCAAACCACCGCTAGTTGGGAACAGGTTTTTTCTGATTGGGTTGACTTTTCATTTAAAGCATGTCAACGCTGATGAAGTTTTAGGTCCCCCCTGCAAAGCATGTATTTATTCTTTCCAGAAATCCTCTCCACATGTGCAAAAGTTCAAGCTACAAAATCAAAACAGCCCAGTCAGTCTGCATAAAACCTTAGTGGCCCTTGTCCTTTTATGTAGCACTAGTGCAAACGCAGGGAGACCGGATTGCTTCCGGTTCACCAGAACAGTTTGGAACAATACCACAGACTGGTTTACTGAAGCACTCCATTCAGAAATCAAATGTCGCCGTAAAAAGAAAAGTGTTGCATTTACGATTAATTTTTTTTTGTTGCCATGGAAATGACAAGAAACGGAACCCACAGACTGATTGAATGAAAAGCGTGTGAACAAAACAGAGGCCTGTTTTATCAGAACCGCTCTCTATTGAACTGGTCTGAGACCGGCTGTAGTCTGAACACAACTGTGGAGGATCCTGAAATCGGCTCTTAAAATAGATAGCTTATGAACTGACTGTTTGTGGCTTGGTTCGTGGGATTGTGAGGTATCACCCGGACGAAAAATTATCACTGTGTTCTAAATGAAACATCTGTGTTAGTCGGTCCAAACTAAATAGTCTTACAAACAAACACTGAAGAATAAGTTGTGCAGTGCCTGGTGCTTTTAATGAGAACCAGACCATGAATAAGCGGTACATGAGTAAGAGAATGAAAAGCAACCGTGGACTCCGATTATTACCACCAGACCTTGAGGTATTTGCTCAGCTTCCTAAATTTACCATGACTCAGTAAACTCTGAAACTGCTGGCCTCAAAAAGACATGGAAACCGCGGCAAAAATATGGGATTGGGAAAATCCGGAACAATTGCAAAAGACAGATGCCTACCTCCGAGACACCCAGCCAAAAACAAAGGCTTCCCTGTGGAGAAGGTGGGATTCAACTGCATGCTACTCACTGACCACCAAGTGTTAGTAAACTAAAACTACGTTTCCCTTTGCCACTGGGATTGCTTGAAAGCGGTTTGAAAATCAGGCTTGTTTATTTCCATCAGCAACAGATTGAGATCACATCGATTTCAGTTGGGACTCAGCCAGCACTGTCTTCGACTCGCATTGATGATGTTATCTAATGAGTCTCCAATGTGAATGATGCGTGAGGCAGGTTTTAAATCTCTGACTGCAGAAAATATGTAGGTTATGAATATGCTGTACAGCTAGGGCCAAAAGTTTTGCATTGCCTAGAATTATAGCATTGAGACAAAAAAAAAACTATATGAACATAATTTAGATCTTTTATTTAACATCATGTAATCAAAGAAACTACAAAATGATATTGCAAAAGTCTACCGGGAATCCTTATTAGTAGTTCGGTTATTTCATGTTAGATTTTGAAATTTTTTCTAAGCGGTACGGTAAATGAATACGATAAAGTAACATTATTCAGCAGGTTTCATTCGACTTTATGGAGCAACATTTGTTAATTCTATAAGGTGATGCAAATTGTTTGGCTATAGCTGTACATGCAGGTGATCTTTGACCTCTGTGTAATATGGTTGCAGATGGAACTGGCTGCAGCCCTGCTTTAATATTGGAATTAAATGAGATTTATAGAGTTTTGCAGAAGCCTGGTTTCATGTTTCAAGCTGAAATGTGACGTTAGTTTAGGGTAGAGATGTGAAAATAATTCCGATACTGGGATAAAATCGCTTCCCCTTATGTATGTTCTCATTTGAATTAGATTTATTCTGATACTTTTTTTTTTTTTTTCAATAATTTGAGGAACTGTGCGGTAGTTTTGAATTGGCGTCATGCAAGAACTGTCTGTAAGAACTAACATAGTGTCTGTTCTGAAATAGCCATGGAATACTGGAGTTAACCATAGCGATACAGAATTATTATTATTATTATTATTATTATTATTATTATTATTATTATTATAATTATTATTATTATTATTATTATTATTATTATTCCTGGTAGCAGTAGTATGTTTCAATGTCTGGGCTGTTTTAAATTTTGGTTTAGGGGAAATAAAAATTGATCAAAACAGCTACCCTACACACAGTATAAAACGTAGAACATTTTGCCGTGATTATTTATTTATATTTTGTTATTTTTTTTTGCAGTACTACAGAACTTTTTCATATAAAAGAAATACTGCGGTCTATTCCATTGATCTAAATGGTGGCAGACCATATATTAGTCACTGTTCAAATAATCATTGACTGCTTGTTAGTTTTGTATACCAAGGCTGAAAATCAATCATCCGTAACAATATATGGGAGTCTTTTAAATATGTAGACCGCCTGTGCGGATCCTTTTTTAATGATTTTAAATCACGACTGTGTTTAGATCCACCAGCACTGAGAACCACTAACTAGACCCCTCTGTCTCCCAGGCCTCGCTTGCATCACATATCTTGCCCCAGTCTGGTCTATAACCATGCCGCCCACAAGCCTGATCAAAGTGGCATAAAGCTGCAAATACTTTAGGTGAATGAAGAGTGGGCTTGTTCGCTATCGAACACTGGTTTGCATTGTGCCTGCATGTCATTCTCCGTCTGATAGCTCTAGCATTCTCTAGAACTGAGACACAGCCTTGTCCTCAGTCGCCCAGTCTCTTACAATGTGCCTTTTTAATGCGACAGTTCAAAAGCAGACAGACATTGTGCACAGAGGATGGAGTCATTCTTTTTCTGCAGCTCTTTGCTCTTCATGAAAAGGCTGTAGAGGTTGAATATCGTGCAAGTTTTTTCATTTCGCTTCTTAGAAATGGTAAACTCCTTATGCTTTTGTGATTGTGGTCGACTTTTCAGCCTTCAGTCATTTCTGAACAGATGACAGGAATATGTTTTTGCCCTGTAACCAACAGATACAGCACAGCATACATTTAACATAAAGAAAATCTCACACTTGCTCGGTTAACACTTAGAAAGCATCAAAAAAGTTTGTGCTAAACTTCCTGTGACAGATATATATATATATATATATATATATATATATATATATATATATATATATATATATATATATATATATAATTTATTTATTTATTTGGCAGACGCCTTTATCCATGGCGACAGTTGTTACAGGGCAATACACGGTTACAATGCAAAATCATTATTTAAATACAGTGTAGTTTACAGTAAATGCAAATTACACTACTAAAATACAATCTGAAATAAGATGCAACACATTAGGATTAAAACAATTGAATCTACAGTGACATATTAGTAGTGCATTAGTGCAAGGATAGTGCATCAGCTGAGGATCCAGTAACGTACATAGCAGGAGGAGAGGATCAGGAGATCTACAAGTGCAGTCTAAGCAGGGGGTCTTGATATGTAAGAGGGGGGATATGGTGGGCCCACCATGTGGTAAATGGTTCCATGTGTGATCGCTTTTAGAAAGTTGGTTTCTTTTTTGCCTCCATGGTTGAGGAGTGCAGTTTAAAGCCCTGTCTGGATTTGACCATTGCTATCACAAGCACAGTTACAATACCACGAGTGATTGGTGGAACGGTTTCCTTTACATGCTACAAGAACCAAAGGGTTCTTTTTCAAGTGCGCCCTTCAAAGGAGGGTGAGCACTTTAGGGTCGCCTGTATCTTATAGATCGAAGAGGCTTGGATTTTTTTTTTTTACTACTGTATATGAAGCTGTGTTGAAAAAAGGGTCATGCGTTTTAAGAGTGAAAGAAAAATATGTGTGGAAAGCGCGATTTGAAGCGTCATTTTTTTTAACAAAAATAAAATAAGTCGCTGTCTTATCATTACACCGCAGGGGGAAGCCTGCTGTACTGAAAGCTTTGAAGGCCGCATCTGGTTTGCTTCATCAGGTGAAAGTGCATTTGAGAGGAAACAGAAGCTTTGGCAGCCACACTTCCGCTTCTTTTGAAATCCTCTCGTACCTGATAAAGGAACGCAGCAGAACTGCATGTGGTCTTGAAAGCTTAAGGGCTTGTTGAAGGATTCTCAGAAATAAGTTGGCCCAGCTTCCAGTTCTTAGCAATCTGTTAGGTGCAGAACAGCGTGCTGAAACACAAGGATCAACTGTAAAACCGCTTCTGAAACAGAATGCACAGCAAACTTTATTCACTTAAACAGAAAATATAAGACTTAATACACGACTGGCATTCAGTATATGTGTGTATATACTGTATATCACCTTAGGTCACTCTGTGCACAATTATACAACAATAAGTTTTCTATATACTGTACAGTATGTAGCTATTTTTAATGCATAGATGTTTTTTTTTTTCAATGTTACAGCAGGGCAACTTCTCGAACTCCACAGAGCTTACACAAACTGTTTTAAAATGTGTGACCGACAGGGATATATATATATATATATATATATATATATATATATATATATATATATATATATATATATATATATATATATATAGTCACACATGCTTGTCTAGCAGTGCTGAATTTTGGTATTGGCATAGAACAACACAAACACACAAAAAAAGCCCATGTTGAAGCCTGTAACTTGGTAACTGACTGTGCATATTAACAGCTTACTGCTAGACGAATGGGCCGAGCCCTACACAGTTAATTATGTATGTAATATGGTTAATCACGACTTGCTTCATGTGTTCCCCAGAGCTTGTTCTGTTCCAGTACTAACGTTCAGCACTCTACATCGGCTGGTTAAGCCACAGCCGAACGACTTCATGCCATCCCTGTATATCGTTCACCCACTATGTACAGCTCTGGCCAAAAGTTTTGCATCACTCTATAGAATGAACTGCTTCGTAAAGTCGAATGGAACCTGCTGAATAATGTCACGTTAACGTATTGAACTGCACACCGCTTCTGTATAGTTGTAGGCGGCGTATGAACCGCAGAGCCCATTATTCCAAGCCACTTCACACAGCCCTGCTCTTTATTATAATTGAACTGACAAGGTCAAGGTTGATTGCCAATGACGTGAGCTGAAATATGACATATCGCTCCAACTCGACTGTGGCGTGAAAGACTGCATGTGTCACTGAGGCTACACTGGGTAGAGAGGAGGCTCTGTATCGGTAGGAGTCACTAAAGAGATTTTCTGGAGTGCAAAGGCCACTTCTACCACAGCCCCTACAGCTTCCAGCAAAGCCTCTCATTTATTGTAAACAGATTTATCCGCCTACATGCAACCTATTGCACAAGTCAAGTGTTGTTTTTTTTTTTTCATTATTCGTGCCAAAGACTTACAGCTGGACTGGGAACAGCACTGCTCTGAACTTAACGTCATTATTTTTTTTAAGGCGGTTTTATTCTGGCAAGCAGGAGAGTTCACGGAACCACCAATTAAAACATCCAACCTATTCTTCCAGATGAAACCATGAGTGGGTGTTTCATGCAATCCGGAGCTTGCTGGTTCGAATCCTGGTTGCGCTGTGTTGCTGATGTTTGCTGAGGCTATGCTGCATTGGTTTGTACTCCTCAGTATCAGAGCTTTGCAACATTTGACGGCTGGAAAGAAACGATAGGTAGATGGAGTTCACAACCTAGATTGTAATAATAACGAAAAAAAATAATAATGTGTTCCTTTTTAGAAAAGTCCCGAAAGCGTATGTTTATGAATCATACACCCACATAATTAGATATTTGATAAACATGCTTAAATAAACTAAAAGATATTCCCTTAGTAGTAATTATGAATGCGTGTTTCCCCCTGTTTATGAATCAGAATCATTTTCTTTTAAGTGTTTCTGAAAATGACCATTGACAGTAAAAACAAAACTTGCAACATTAAAGAAAATAAGTGAAGAAATGGGGACAAGACCAAGTTACATATCATATATATTGTTTAAGAGGCTGTGTGGTCCAGTGGTTAAAGAAAAGGGCTTGTAACCAGGAGGTCCCCAGTTCAAATCCTAGCTCACTCACTGACTCACTGTGTGACCCTGAGCAAGTCACTTCACCTCCTTGTGCTCCGTCTTTCGGGTGAGACGTTGTTGTAAGTGACTCTGCAGCTGATGCATAGTTCACACACCCTGATCTCTGTACGTTGCCTTGGATAAAGATAAATAAAGAGGTGTTCTTTTGTTAAGCCCTGAAGGAATATCGTTTACTAGCTGGGGAATTTATTGTTGCTCTTTCTGATCATGTTATTGGATAGGTTTTGTGGGCTGGAGTACTTTAACTTGCGTGTGTTGTTTAAAGCAGCATGTTGCTAAATATGCAGCAACACTGGAGTAGGTCTTGAAGTGAAGCCATCACAGTTCTATTTGCCCTGTGGAAATCTGGTCAGAATTGATTCCCCAGTTAAAGGCAGGAAATGGGCTGACTTTGTTGAACTGGCCTGAAGCAACGCTGGGATGAATCGGGAGACAGGCTTGATTTTAAGCAGCTCGATGAGTGCAGTTTAGTCAAACAAAGCTTGCAGTAATGTTTCAGATTCGGGTGCCAAGCTAACACACAATGCTACCCAGTCATTAAAAGCCTGGATGCGTTTTCTTTAGTCATTTACAGGAAAAGCGAAGAAAACCTGCTGTTTTGATGCTGCAGTGCGACTGCAAAGAGAACAGAAACGGCTGGTTTCACAGATCCTGAATTGCAAAGACCACAGATATTATGATAATGTCGGCTGTTACCTCTGTCCAGTCTGGAAAGCAAGAGATATCAATCTTAGCCAAGTCATTGACTGCAATGTTAGATAACAGGGCTTTGGTCCATTTCAGCATAGCGGTTCTCCTTTGGGGTGGATCAGGAAAAGGAAAAGAATGTAAATGTAAATTGCCACGCATTCACAAGTGAAGGATCATTCAAAGGGTAGTTATTCCAAGAATGAGGAGGGGATGTTTTTAAGTCCGTCCTCGTGACAAAACAGAAAAAAAAAATACACACAGCACTCCTTGTGTATTCCGCTTATTGTAATTAAATCTAAATTAAACCAATTGAATTCAGAGAATTGCTTTCGTCTGTCGTTTTGTATTTGAATGAATTCCAAAATGAGACATAGTAAAAAAAATAAATAAATAAATGAACAAAAAATGGATCTTTTATTTAACATCATATAAATTAAAGAAACTACCAAACGATATTGCAAATGTCTACCTGAAGCCATAATAGCAGTACAGTATTTTATGTTAGATTTCGAAATGTCACCTATTTCAATCTTTGTCAGTTTTTCGTTAAGTATGTGGGAAGCTACAAAGCGGTATGTAATTCAGTATGTTAACGTAACACTGATTAGCAGGTTTCATTCGATTTTATGAAGCAAAGGTAGTTCATTCTATCGGGTGATGCTAAACTTCTGGCTAGAGCTGTAGACATGTAGCCTTTCTACCTCAACAGAAGAGCCGTTTCCTCCTCCCACGGCAAGTAGGACTTTCCAGATGAGTTGCTGCCACCCCCTTCCTCGATTGCATGTTTATCCCCCAGCTCTCCTGCGTTAGCAATGCTGTAACTGTATTGGAACGGAGGAGAGTCGCTATGGCAATCCAGCTTGGATAGATTTAGTGTTCTTGGGTGGAGGGGGGGTGAGGAGCAGCCAAGTGTTTCATGTTTAACGTTCTTTCTAAACAGATCCACGTGGACCGCACCAGCACTGCGGCAGTGACTGTGTGATCTGATCCATTGGCTCCTTCTAACCTTCTTTCCTATGGTAGGCGGTTCCCCCATATTCTCAGCACTTTCAGCTCTTTTTTTTTTTTTGGGGGGGGGGGGGTAAATTGAACAATAGGAGGACATTCGGACCATATATGCTTGTCCGGTTCATAATCGCTCATTGATCCCAGGACCGCACCCAGTGAATTACCGGCAGCAACAATGTGGCTTAGCAACCCATTCCATACCCCCCACCTAATGTTTTGCCTCACTCTATAGAATTAACTCATTTTGCTTCATAAAGTCAAATGAAACCTGCTAAATGATGTTACACTAACATATTGTAGTACATACCGCTGTGGTTTTTCATATACTTCATGACAAACTGATATGAAATACTACTCTAATATGAAATACCACTGTACTATTATGGCTTCCGGTAGACTTTTGCGATATCATTTTGTAGTTTTTTTGATTACTTGATGTTAAATAAAAGATCTAAATGATGTTCATATCATTTTATTATGTCTCAATCCTAAAATTCTAGTTGATGCAAAACTTTTGTCCTGAATTTGTCCCCACTCAGTGTTCCAATGCGTCCTCTGGTCCTGGACTCTGTGCTGAACTGGTCACTACTGTGCTGAGATTTCTGGGCCCATTTTGGGAACATGAAAGATCATGGCCAGTGGTTCCCAACTCTAACCCTTGTGACCCGAATCCAGATATGTCTTCCAAATGGGTCCTAAATGAGTTAATTGTATCAGCTCGGGATTTTTAGGGTTTGATTAGAACAACATCATGGACCTCGTGTTGGGAGCCTAAGCTAAGTAGGGCACAGTGAGAAAGAAAGACCTCTGTTGGTGGGAAAGCAAGCCCCCTCAGTCCCCTCGGCTCGGACTGACCACTTGTATTCTTAGGGCGCGTCTGAAAAGTGCATTCCTGGGAAGTGAGGTCGGGGAGTGAGGTGGGAGGAGTGGGGGGGCGGTATCATCCCAGCAGGGCTTTCCAGATGAGGCCAAGGCAGGGCAGCACTCTAGCTGAACATTTGTTCCTATTTAGAGATTTGTTATTTTATCCATCAGGGTGTGTGAAACGCATGCCATTTTTTATTAAAGTTTTGAGGTTTTGAGTGCCAAAGGGTTTTATGAGAGATTAGAGTTATTTTTTTTATTATTATTATTCACCCGGGATAACTCCACTAAGATCTGCAACAGCTCATTTATTTATATTTATCGTTTTATATATTTGTTTAAAGATTTCCGGTCAGCGCACAGGCTCTCATCGGTTCTGAACTGGTCACAGCCTGAAAGAGAAGTTAGTTTCAGAGAGAAGAACAGGAGAGTGTAAATGAAAGTAGAGTTTAGAACAGAAGGTAGGAAGCACTTGTTTTACACAGAGAGTTATAAATGCATGGATTAGCCTACCAGGTGACGAGTCTAAAACACTGGGAACATTTAAAAAAAGATTCCGTGCTTTTAAATTCGATCCCCCAGCAAGGGAGAAGGGTGTGTTAACAAGAGACGAGCCTTGATGGGCCGAATGGCCTTTTCTCATTCCCGGACTTTTCTTAAGTTCTTATATAAAGCTATTGGCCAGCACTCTTTTTTAATGTACCTTTAGAAAACTTTTGAGAACCTGCTACAGTTTTAACTTTCATAGCCCCTCTACACTGTAACTTCTGTAGAGAAATTAACAAAAAAAAAGTTGGGGGGCTCCCGAGTGGCGCATCCAGTAAAAGCGCTCTGTGTGGAGTGCAGGATGCGCTCTATAGTCTGGATGTCGCGAGTTCGAGTCTAGGCTATTCCTTTGCCGACCGAGGACGGGAGCTCCCAGGGGGCGGCACACAATTGGCCGAGCACCGTCCCGGGGAGAGGGAGGGATAGGCCGGCCAGGGTGTCCTCGGCTCACTGTGCACCAGCGACCCCTGTAGTCTGGCCCGGGCGCCTGCGGGCTTGCCTGTAAGCTGCCCGAGAGCTGCGTTGTCCTCCGACGCTGTAGCTCTTGGGTGGCTGCATGCTGAGTCCGCAGCGTGAAAAAAAGCGGTCGGCTGACGGCACACACTTCGGAGGACAGCGTGTGTTCGTCCTCCCGAGTCAGCGCTGTGGTGGTAGCGGCGAGCTGAGCTTAAAAAAATAATTTGCCATTCTAAATTGGGAGAAGATAATAAAAATAATTGGCAACGACTACATTTATAAAAAAAAAAAAAATTGGAAATTCATTAATTTAATAAAGAAGTTGTCCTCAGATGGCTTGGAGCGGTGGGACCGAATCATGTTTTCTTTGAAGTGTAGCAGACGTCACTGCTCCACACACCCACAGTATCCCTTCATTAACATTTGGAAGGGTGTATTAAAAACGCAACGCGCGCTTAACTTGACCGGTGATGTCTGTCCTTGTTTTAACCGCGCACATATTGAACTTAATTAGGGTCGGGTTGAGCAGCAAATAATGTTTAATCAAATAAAGTGTAGCGGCGGTGACTTTGAAGGGAGGGAGAGTCGAAAACCAAATGTGATGCGTGTTTAGTTTTAATTACGAGCGATATTTCGCTGCAGGAGGCCCCCCCCCCGCTACTTGATGTGGTTTTTGGAGTATTTTAAAAAAGCGACATCTGTGCCGGCATTCATAAAGAAAGCTGAAATAGATTTCTCACAGCGAAAGAAAATTAAACAAATGTGGATAGGGGTCACACCTGGAAGAAGGAATGAAGCAGAGATCCCCCCCCCCCCGCACCCCCACTCCCACCCCCCGAGGGGATTCTCTGTTGCTATGGGAGACAGCCCCCCACTTCCTGTCTCCGGGCTCCAGATTTCAAGGCCCACTCATGGCAGTCACAGAACACTGTTGCTGTTGCCAAGGTTCGTTTTCTTACAGCACACGATGGAAAGGCGGCCAAAACCATGACGTAAATAATGATCCTGGGGTCCTAGAACTCTCTCTCTCTCTGTAAAAAATGTCATGAAATTACAAAATGTTTTACACAGTACACTGTGCTCCAAAGCGAACAGCCATGGACTCCAACTGTTTTATCTTTTGTCTGTGGAAAATGAGGGGGCTGAAGTGAATGTCAGCATTTCTCTCTCTCTCTCTCTCTCTCTCTCTCTCTCTCTCTCTCTCTCTCTCTCTCTCTCTCTCTCTCTCTCTCTGGTCTGCAGAACACAGAGAGATAAACACAGGCCGCACAGGCACTCACACGCAAGCACAAAGTTCATTCTATAGAGCTGAACTGCACTTTGATCTGCATCCAATGCAAAACTTTCCTGTGTAATAATAAAATGGTGAGCAAACACATATGGTTGCAGTTACATACAGGACATTGGATTTGCGGTCACTGTTTTCTTGGCTGTAAGGTAGTTCTGTTCTTAGAATTGCCGAAGCAGTGCAATTCACTGGTCCTGTGTTAAGTGCCACTGTGGTCCAGCTAGAATTGAAGCAGCACAGTATGAACAACTGGTAGAAAGGAACAGCAAAATGGGAACCAAGTAAGCAAATTGCAAAATCTAAGCAAAAAAAACCAAAACAAATAAACATTGTGGTGTGCTAACCTATCAGGGCAACTTGTGCATTGTGCTGCCAGTGTAAGAAATGTTTTGATCGAGGGCCAGGGTAGCAATGGCATTACAGTATACTGGTATCTCAGTGTCATTTTTTTTTTTTTTTTATGTGATGGATTTTTACCCCCCCCCCCCGGTATAATAGCCACAACAAAGCAATATAACACAGTGCAGATCTCAGCCCACGCTACACCCACGCACACGCGCTCACAGAAGCTGATTGGGGGAAAGGTTGCAAGGCCTTTCGTTTTTGATTGCCAGAGGCTAGCCTGGCCTGGACTGGCCTGGACTGGCTGGGCATTCCCAGTAGCAAGACCCTCAAATGTAATTGGGCTCGGAATCAAACCATCAAACAAGGAAAAATAGAATGCTGGGCCTCACAAGGGCTCGGCCGACAAGCTCTCTTAATAAGAAACACACAGCCTTTGAAATAACTAAAGGTTTTTAATAACTTAGCAAACCATGATGTTTACAATTTACAGAACCCGTTTTTTTTTTCATGAATATTTAATTGCTTACCCACTAGCGTTTAACCATAAGCAGACTGTGGTGCTCCGTGTTTGTGTTGCGAACGGCACTTTCAAAAACCACGCCTTGAATCTGCTGCTGATGAAACAGGACAGTATTCAGACACATCAAGATACTGGGTGACTTCTGGGTTGCAAGAAAAAACAGCTCCGTTTGCCCCTAGAAACTGTTTAAACTGAACTGATTTTTGAACCGTAGCTCGTTTTACTACATAGCTCTTATTCTTCTGAATAAAATATTATTAAATAAATCAATGCAGTCTGAAAGTTTGCAGGCACTTATTCATGGATAAAACTACACCATTCTTACTTTCAACAGGCATATACAAAACAATATGTGTATATTAGCTCAAATATTAACACTAATCCATATTAGCTCAAATATATTAGCCAGCTGCCCTAATATATATATATATATATATATATATATATATATATATATACCACTTTCCAATTGAGTTAGTGATGCAGATGTTGCATTTGATTTGATTAATTTTGACTGCGATTTGAACTTAATCAACTGCTAATCTCATTGCACAATCCTATCAGGACAAACAAGACAAGACAAGAAGTAAAAGTGTTTTTCACACCCCCCTGTGCGCCCTCTCTAGATCCAGAGCTGCCACACCTAAGAAAGCTCCATTCTTAGCTCTTTAACCCTGACCTCCATAAAATAGAGGAAAGGCCTCTTTTCTGGTTTTTTTTTACGTTTTAAAAAGTGAAACAGCTGTCTTCTTCTTCCTCTTCTTCTTCTTCTTCTTCTTCCTCTCCTTCTTCTTCTTCCTCCCCTTCTTCTTCCTCTCCTTCTTCTTCCTCTCCTTCTTCTTCTTCTTCCTCTTCTTCTTCCTCTCCTTCTTCTTCTTCTTCCTCTCCTTCTTCTTCCTCTCCTTCCTCTTCTTCTTCCTCTTCTTCTTCCTCTTCTTCTTCTTCTTCTTCTTCCTCTTCTTCTTCCTCTCCTTCTTCTTCCTCCCCTTCTTCCTCTCCTCCTTCTTCTTCCTCCCCTTCTTCTTCTTCCTTCCTCTTCTTCTTCCTCTCCTTCTTCTTCCTCCCCTTCTTCTTCTTCTTCCTCCTTCTTCTTCCTCTCCTTCTTCTTCCTCCCCTTCTTCTTCTTCTTCCTCCCCT